>NW_024361053.1:600000-912942 GCF_014805655.1 Passer montanus | reverse complement strand
GAAAGAGTGCCCACCCCATCACACCTAACTTTTACAAAAAGCAACATGAATCACGTGTAGTACTCACAGCACGGTGCCAGTGCTTTTCCTCTTGACCGTGAAGTGTGTGGAATCATCTGAGAACTCCACCTCATAGTTGGCTTCCTCAGCAGTAACCCCGGGGCCACTGATCTTGAGTGGGACTTCAAACCGCTGCGCGTTGGGGTCGTAGAGCTAAAGCAAGGTGAGCAGGGGGCAGGTCAGCTCACTCCTTAGCATGTGTTGCTTTGGCTAAATGATTCCAGCCCCCCAAACACTCACCCTGAACCGGAGTCTGTCCTTGGTCTGGAACTCCACTTCCAAGACGATCGGGGAAATGTCACTTCCGAAGAGGGACAAGGCCTGGCGCTTGTTCAGCGTGACTCTGCAGTGGAAACACATGCTGGTGCCCACCACGAGTGATCACTGCCTCAGACCACCCTCGGGCAGGCCAGGGGACCACCCAGCTACCCTGCGCCAGCTCTTTACAAATAAATCATTGACTTACTGAGAGAAATAATCCCTGAGGTCAGTTTGGGCCCTCCTTGATGTTGATGGATAAAACAGAGGTCCCCAAAGAAAGGAGACCTCGTAGTTTCCTGAGGCACAGCTCCCGGGGTGGGAGGGACCACTCCGCGCCTACACCTGGTTCCCTCACCTGAGGTGTGGTGAGAGCACAAGCCCCAGTTCTACGGCACACACGGGGAAAGGTGTCCCTTTCCCTCCTTGCCACAGGTGTATCGGAGCAGCTGCGGGAATGTTTTCGGCGAGGGTGCCCGGGGCGGCAGCGGCGGCCGCGGGGCAGGGCCGGCCTGCAGCGCCCGGGGCTCCACACGCACTCACCTCCAGCCCTTGTCGGTCTGCTCGGCGTTCCCGCTGCGCGCGTAGCCGTAGGGACTGTTCTCGGGGAAGAAGCACCAGGGAGCGTTGGACACATCGCTGGCGCACCAGGTGCAGCCCCGCGCCTCGCAGGCCTCCTGGGAAGCGCCGGGCTGCGGGTGGCAGTCAATGCGCTTCTGCACCGCGATGGCGCCGGGGCACTGCGCGTCCTGCTCCGAGCCCCGGCACCCGCCCAGGGCTGCGTGCGGGAAGAGCCGTCAGAGCAGCCGGGAACCACCGCGTTAAAAAAAAAAAACCCACAGCACCGCAAACTTCAGCCATTCTTTTTATTTTTATGTGCTTTCTCCCCATCTTAGGGCTACTACCCGTTATCCCTTGGACTAAGATGACGGCCGAGCAGCTGTGTGCTCATAACGGAGAAAGAGCAGCAAGCGCTTTCCTTTACAAGGCGAGGCAGTGGGTCTGCATTATTCTGCACTCAGAGCTGCCTGTGCTCAGCTGAAGCACGACTTGCTTCATAGAAATACTCATAGAAAGTTAAATAGCAGCGTAATGAAGCTGCTGGTGAGGCGTGAGAGCAACACTGCAGGCTGGCAGAACAGCAGGGAGTCTTCAATAAGGGCTGCTATCAATATGAAAAGGTTACATTTTCTGTATAATTATGTTATACACAGATGTTTTCTGTCTATAGAGATACAAATATCTGACAAACGGCATTCACTTGTGTGATATAAATAGAAAAATAGTGAGTATATGTTCATATGGGTTTCTTTTCTGCATCATATGACAACTGTATCTACACAGTGTTAGTAGTTTGTGTTAATACAGACATGGTTATGAGTAAAGGGAAGATGCCAGCAGTAAAAGAAAAGGCATATATTAGTCATTCACAGAATCATCATGAAAAAAAAACAACTGTTAGTAAGGTGCTAAATTTTCCCTTTTACAGCTGCAAGTCAAGCCCTCTGGTTGAGAGCCTCCAAAAAGCAGGAGGACCACAAGACCAGCTCCCTGCTGTGCTGACAAACTGCTGTTGGTAAATATTCTCAGAGAGAGCAGGCATATCACAGGCAGCATACTTATTCTGAAGTTAATTTATGTCATTTTATTCATTACAGCAATATTCCAAGATTAAATCTACTTGAATGATAATTGCTCTTTTCTACAAAATGACTAATACCTCTGCTTTCCTTTTTTGTTTGTTTTTTGTTGGTTTGTTGTTTTTTTTGGTTGTTTTTTGTTTTTTTTTCATGTGGACTGTTGCGTGCTTGAAAGCCTAAAACATGATTGCTGATGCAGTCTGGGCTTCTCCACAGAAAGAATTCTACAAGCAGATGTGCACAAGCAGTAATTATGTATACTGGGAAATTTACAGAATGAAATATTTGATTTTTGCTAGAGAATGCCATCATGCTGCAATGCCAGAGTTGATTTCCAAGTGGGGAATATGAACACAGAAAAGCAGGAGTGCCACCTACATTTTTTAGAGAAAACTCTCATGCCCCTTTTAGACAGGAACATCTGACACTCAGGTCTGATGCTCCCAGGCTGCCCTGCAGAGCTCACTGCTCTCTGCCACACTGCCTCATTATCATCTTCCTGAGGCTGGAATTAACAGGAATTATCTGGCTGTTAACCTTTGCCAGCTGCTGGGCAGGCACGATTGGTTTCCACCTCTGTTTTCTGGGGCAGAGAGTCAGGTCCCAGAGGCTGACTGCTCTCTGTCCAGCATTCACCCCTCATGATGCATCACATAGAAAAGCTATAAATTCTTATCCTCTTTTTCATCCAAAGCATATTAGGAATATGAGCATCCTTCTGCAATCCTGCAATTATTTTTTCTTGGAGAACAAAATAAACCCATCACATTTCATTTTGGTCTGGGGTGTGTTTTCTAGTGAGAGTCAAATGCAGCATTAGTGTTTTCATTGCTGAAATCAAGAAGAGTATGACTGAACAGACTACAGCAGATTATTAATGTGGTGTCATTTTACACAGGATAGGTTTGTGGGAGACTTTTATGAATTAATTTGTATTGTAAAATACTTTCAAAATACTTCTTATGAATGATATTGCGAATGAAAAAGCTAGTTCAATGGAAAAAAACATTCCCCCAGCAGGAACCAAGAAATTTCTTCCATTTTTTCTCCCATTAATGCAAAGCTTACATTTTCCAGCAAATTTTAGAAACCAAGACTTGCAGGTGTGAGCAGCTGAATAAGGCTGCAACCTTGCTCATCCCTTGTTCCTGGATTTACTTCTATTGTAGTACAAATGTGATAGCAGCAAGTGGGAAGATACAATTTTCCTTCCCTACTTTTAAAAATAATTTTAAAACCATAATTTTCACTGTATTTACAGCCCATGTCTGTAAACATAGAAAGAAGATGAAATCCAAACAAGCAGTTGAATATATAGCAACAGCTATGGCTACTTGCTGCTTTTCCATGATAATTTCCATGGGAACAGAAGCTAAAGCAAGGCAGTTGGAAAGATATAGGTGAAAAATAATCCTCATTGATTTTTAAAAACCTTCACTTTAATTTTGAAAAATTAGATTAAAATTAAGGCATAAGAAAGGAACTGAAGTATTACCACACAGATTTTAATTTAACAGTATTAATATTTACATTTTAGGTTCATTTGTATATTTCAAAGGAATTTGCTGCAGAGGTTCTATTTTCCAGCAACAAAATAATATGTATTCTCCCTTTACTATGCTATGGACCAAATTAACCTCTGGTATGCTGGAGCAAAAATTACAGAAGAAAAACGAACAAAGCAATAGGTAACTTTCAGGAGCTGAATGACACCACTGATTCCCTTTTGACTATGCTGGTGCACAAGTGTTGACTACACTGCAGGACTGGGGCTTATTTCTAAACAAGTCAGCTCTGCTGTCCTCCCACAGTCACCCCACGTGGAGCCAGTGCCATGCCTGTTCTCTCCTTTTCCATGGAAAACAGTAATTTCTTTTAACAGCTCTTCTATCCTTAGCACATTTATATTTTGCTTCTGAAGCCTAGGACAAAATACAAAAAGTACAAACGTGGTGTACTTACCTGCAAGCACAGCAGCCAAGAAACACAGGCTCCTCATCCTTGCCATGGTTGAAGGAGGACTTCTGCAGGCAGTCTGAAGCCTTTTATACAAGGCAGGGGCACGATAAGCACTCGTTCTAATACACAATCAGAAGCATTGCAAATATGTTCTCAGCATTCATATCTTTAATGAGATTATTTGTAACACATGACCTTGCCTGTATCTAAGCAGATAAGGTGAGATACAGTCTAATTTTTCCACACGCTTTGATCAACTTCTGAATTCCAACTTTGAGAGGAAAACGTGATTCTTCCGTGACCACTTAGAAAATTAATTTTTCAGAGACAACCTTTGGGTTTTTTTGACACAAACATGTTCAGACAGTGGGAGTTCAGTGCTTACCTTTCTCTGATTTCATATTATCTTTTGTCACATATATGGGTTTACAACACAGATGAAGTTTGGAGAAAAACAAACAGTCAAAGAATTCTCCATTAAAACAAGACAGTGATACTGTGACCTTTACAAAATGACATTTTTCTTCCAATTACTTGATAGAAAGAACTTTCAGAGCAAAAGTGTGAAAGCTCTGTTCTGTGGTAATACCTGGTTTAGGTGGAATATCTTTCTGGAAGAAAAAAAAAAATTAAAAGGAGATATTTTTTAGGAATACATTAAATAACATTAGTGCCTATCAGGAGATAAGCCAAACAAAATATCTGCACTGCCAGGCATCACTGGAGAGGAACATCTGCAGCTCAGGTCAGGGCCACACAGCCCCATGTGGTGCGTCACAGTCGAGCAGCTGGACAGAGGCAGGCTTTTCCCAGGTCTGCAAGGGCCTTTGTTCTGCAGTCACAAAACACAATATTCACACGAATCTTGCACACACAGCCATGAGTGTCCAGCCCCAAAACCGGGGGTCACCAAGCTGCTGGTATGATTTGTGTAGCCTGGCAGAACACCTGCTGGGCCAAGGGGAATGGGGACCCTCCACCAGGCACAAAAAGCCTCTCATGTCATGTAAATCCACTCTCCACTGGAATTTGCTCAAGGTTGTCACATAGTCCCAAATCATTTGTGTGTATACCCTTTGAGTAGCTAGAAAGCATGATAGACAAACACAAAGCGGTAGTGCTGCTGCTTATTTTAACTAATTTATACATTGTTTTTTAACGATGTATATAATTCATCACCTGTTTCCATCAAAACTTGGAATACAATGGTAACCTCAAATTGAAAGCAGTATTTTCACCTCCTTTCAAGCTAAGCAGAGAAAGAAGTAATTCCTTCAAGTTCAATAAGAGGCATCAGCACTTCTCCTTGTTTGACAGACCATATGCAATAAGGTGAGAGAGGTGTCACCTCGTAGGAACAGGAGTCACCTGCTTCATTTTATGTTTGTACTGTACTAAGTGTGAGGGAATCCCCCTAGAGCTCCTAAGTACTACAAAAACACAAATAATGGCCAAGGAGAACACAGACATGGGATACGATGGGATATACAGGCTATAGTGCTCACCAAGCTACTCTACTGCACTGTGTAAAACCATGGGTTTTATATGCAACACCTTTGCAAAGGAAATGGATTTTTTATAAGTATGATGAACAAGGCAAAAAAGCAGTTCACATTCACATCTTTATTTGTTACCTACACAAGCTATAATTTACAGACTGATATTTTCTGAAAAATAAAAACAAAATAACCAAAAAACCTCAATATCCAAACACTGTTTCTGAATCTACATAAAATTTTAAAATTTGCAGAATTTACAAATTAATATTCAGAGCAGTTGGGTAAATTATACATCCTCCCTCAATATCCAGGTTCCAAGAGCTTTAAAAGTCATACAGGCACAAGATAAGATATTTTCTTTATACAACCATCTATTTACATAGCTTTTCCCAATAAACGTGGTTCAGTTCTCAAAGTAACTGCCAAGGTTTGCAAAACAGTGTATTTAAAATACATTTAGCAGCATATAAAATTAGATAAAAAGGAAAGACAATTTGCTTAAAAAAAAGAAAATGTGAGATGATAGAAACAAATCCGTAAGAAAAATAGATTAAGATATATTTATCATGACATTATGAACATCTAGTCATTGCAGAACATAGGCAAAACACAAATAAAACAGCCATTTGTGGGCATTTGAGTTCTAGTCCTGAGCACAGAGTATACACAGCTGCACAACTTTGGTCAACACAGATTAGAAGCTATCAACACACAAATCATACGGCATTTGCTGTTAGCAGGATACAGCCATGTCAGGGAGATGTATCGTTAACAGCTTCTTCCCATCTATTATTCACTCCACTTTCCTAACAACAGTGTAAGTGACCTTTAAAATCTTCAAACTGCCTCTCACAATCAAAGGCTTATTCCTGGGACACGTTCCTTCCCCTGTTACCCTAAAATGCAAAACAGCTGATCATACTTGTGAGTGAAATACAGCAGAGCACTTTTGTTATATATTTCAGGTTATAATTTTGAGATGGTCATTAGAGAAGACTGAATTCCAGTTAACTTCAACTGTGAGTATTATATATGCACACAAATTCAGCCATAATATATAGAGATACACGTGACTGTTGAGACTCAAGCATGTTACCACGAGGTTATTAAATACAGTACATATTTTAAGGACAGCAGGTCTAGTGGAAGAGTTCAGCATTTTCAGTCCATTCCAGTCATCAGTGTTTAACTAACAGACATGCAGCAAACTGCATAGAGTGCACCTCAAATTGATCAATGTATTCCTTTATCCCCTGTAATTTCAGTTACTGGCAAGATCTTCATTTGCATCTCCTGTATCTGAGATCTGTCCATCTATTACATTTCGAGCTTTCCAGATCCTCACAGTGCGATCACTGAAAACCAAAACAAAGCAGTATTAGAGCACTGTGATTACACTGGGGAGGGAGAGAGGGCCAAGAGGGGGCAGGGGAGACTTCCTTAAAAGCTTGAGTGTCTTTTTCAGGTATTGTTGGCAAAATAACATCTCTTTAATGGACATGCAAAGGTTATTCCACCTCCACGAGACTTCGTCATTTAACATGTACAACACTGAAGATTCCCTAACCTTATCACAGCACTGGCTATGACCTTTAGCCACCTAAGAATGTATAAAGACTTTATGCCTAAGGAAAGTGGTGTCAGTCTATCATGAGAAAAAGTAAAAAAAGCACAAAACCACAAGACAATATGAAGTCCTAACTCTCCAACAAACCCAAACCCATTTGCAAGGTGCTAGATAGCACATGCCAGTGAGCAGGTGCTTAGAAACCCAGACTGTAGTTATGTACTTTTGGAAAGAAAATCACTATTTACACAATTTTAAAGTATGTGTAAATAAAATATCACATAAAATGTGTTACAAAACTGTGTTATAATTTAGAAGTAAAATAAAGTGTTAGTCTTGTTAAATAGCAATTTATT
Source organism: Passer montanus (assembly GCF_014805655.1). Classification (NCBI taxonomy): domain Eukaryota; kingdom Metazoa; phylum Chordata; class Aves; order Passeriformes; family Passeridae; genus Passer; species Passer montanus. The sequence goes on along the minus strand of NW_024361053.1, from coordinate 905,603 downwards.
CCATGAAAGGGGAGTTATTAATTTCTCATAAACATTAAATTGAGTGACTAGCCAACATTGATTCATATATTCCTCACAACCTCTCAAAAGAAACCAGCAGTCAGAGCAGACTTTGTGACAGTTAAAAGTATTTTCTGACTTGTGCCTTCATTTCACTGTAAATTGTTAGGAACTACCTACATTTTTTAGACCTTAAGGCCCACTGCTAGAAATACCAAAAGACTGAATTTTTTTCTATAACAAAAAAGAATTTATTACAGATGCATGTATGTTCTAAATGGATTAATAATCTTTAGGCAAACAGAGACAGAAGCTTTGACATCTCTACCCCAACCTATTAGTGCTTAAACATAAAACCTGACCACCAAATACAAAAAATGTGACAACTTTGAAATCCTGCTATGATTCAGAAAGACCTACCTGCTTGTAATTCAGAAGGCCAGAAGCTTCCACAATTGGCACAAGAATGTAACACGTCAGCTTTCAAAGCTCCTGTGCTCAGACTACACCACAAAGAGGCTCTGTTACCACCTCCTGCATATTCTCCACAACAAGGTACGTTTCTTGGTCAATTCCCCTGAGGTTTCAGGTCCTCAATTTGCTTGTTTTTATTGGGAAACAAATATTCAAACTGAGGCATTTACAGGACAGAAGGATGGCTTGCAAAGCTTCTGCTGTTTGCCAGCACTTAAACCAACCACAGACCAACAGCCATGTGCCATGGCTTTTAGGAGAATTTGCACAGGTAAAGAATGAGTCATACCAGGAAATAATCCAACTGTAGAGACAAGCTTATAAAGTTCTCAAGTACTGCCAAATTGTCCCTGTTATCCTGTAGATCAGTGGTCTCCAAACCTGTTTTGATCGTGCTCCTCTACCACTAAAATTTTTTAAGCCCACACTGCTGTGTATATTTATCAATTATAAACACATACCACTGAGTTCTAATCATTTATTCCAGCACCCCACTGGGTCATGTTGTGCATCCTCTGGGGTGCAAGCACCCCACTTTGGGATAGCTGTAATAGATATTAGCACTGAGGGGCACGGACTGGACAAGGTTTCCTGTTGCTTTCTGTGAAGTGAGTTCCACATGTCCTAAACTCATGTGCATGGACAGAATTCTAGCAGGAGACACAGAAAATATTCATGGAGAAGAACTCACTCTGCTGCTGTAAAAATCTGGCTGGAGTTGGTGCAGATGGCATTTATAGGGCTGTCGTGTCCCTTCATCTCCCCAATGGGTGCAAAGGTATCCACGTTCCAGAGCTTGAGGGTGCCTCCCCTGCAGCCGCTGAGCAGAACTGGCACACCGGGCACCAGGCCAAGAGCACAAACCCAGTCCTTGTGAGCATTAGGAACTTGCTGAAAGAGAGAAGGCAGACAAGTCTCACAGGGCTGCAAAAAATTCCAGAGGAACAAGCACACAAGTGGAAAAATCCCAAGTTGTAAGCCTGATTCCTTGTCCTGCAGCAGTTTTGCAACTTGGCTCTGGGTGGCTTCTGCACCTTTAGAGCAAGGATAGTGCTGAATTCCAAGAGTGTTTCTTTTTGTGAAATAATACTGCAAAACGAGAAGAAAATCGAATATGCACAATTGACCTAATATGGAAGAAATCAGTTCAGGATAATGCAAAGTCTGCATGTTTTCAAATGCATATTTGAATGCATTTTTGAACATAAGGTCTCTGTATATGTTTCAGGTCTCTATAACTGCTATAAAACACATAAAAAGAAAATCCAAAATACTGCACAAAAATAAACCAGGAAGACAGAAGCTCTGTGTTTGCCTTCTTATTTTCCCACTACAAATTATAAAAAAAATCCAAAATACTGCACAAAAATAAACCAGGAAGACAGAAGCTCTTTCTGTGTTTGCCTTATTTTCCCACTACAAATTATAAATTGATTTTTTGATGTTGCACTTCACAGAAACACCTTAATTCTTTATTGAGGAAGGGCACTAGCATTTTAGTTCTCATTCAGAGAGCAAAATGCTGCACACACCAGCTGAGAACAGCATCCTTTTGTTGTTCTCAAATTTATTTGAACACATATTTATTCTCACAAATAAATACACAGGGAAAAATAAAAACACGGAGAAATAGTAGCCAAAATTGGCTGTCTTTTGGGGATACCACATGTGGGTTTCTCTGCATCAGTCTGGTAAGAATTGCTTTGCTTTGCTGTAGTGCTCATAATGGAGTATATTCAGCTTTCTAGGATCACCTTGGTGTTTCATTTATAATGCACACAGCTACCACAGCACTGGTAGTTTGAATCTGCAGCACTTCACGAAACTGGGAGTGGCAGGGGGGATGGGGTGGTCATGGTTCTTATAAATCCCAATTTTGTCACAGCAGGGTTTTGTGACTTGGGATGTGCAACACCAAGTGAAGTAGATGATTAAAATTCTTTTGAATAGCATGCTTGTTAAGGGATTTTCATCAATTACAGAGAATCAACACATGTATGCCAAACCAGAACCTCTGATGGAACATTAGCATTTCTGCTGTAAAGCAGCTTGGCTCTGTTTCAGGTTTTGGTAACTGGGTAGATTAGAGGGCAGCTGTTCAATCTGCAACCTTGGAGGTTTTGAAAACTCAGCTGGACAAGGCCTTGAGAAACCAGACCTAACTACAAAGTTGGCCTTGCTTGGACCAGCAGGACAACTTTACACTGTGTGACCTCCAGTGGGCCCTTCCACTCTGAATTATCACATAATTAGCAAAACAGCAGCATTTCTCATTCCCTATAAAAGACAATGAATCAAAATTATTTCTACTCTGTCAAATGTTCAGTCTCACCTCCTTGAACACACAGCATTTTATAGAAATAAAAAAAAAGAAATAAGTGTGAAATTATTATTATCAAGTTCTAATTTTCAAACAAACAAACAGGGGAAGGCAAAGTGGAGAAATTATGAAATGCACATATACCAAAAGGAAAGTAAGGAAAGTGATATAACTAGACCAATTTACATACTTATTCACCCCTGATCCTGTACTCTCTGATGTTAAATTAATTGCAATAGCAAAAATGCATATTGCATAATATTTTAATGAGCCTAAAATGCAAGAGTGAAGACACTCCTTAAAACTTTAATGAAGTAACTCTGAGAACACAAAATCTTTTCAGTGCCTATGGTTTTGGTACAAGCTGCTTAGCACATTTTTCTGGACAGACAAATGTGAGGGCAGATGTCCTAATACAGGCAAGTGGAGATTTTTTGTAATATGCTAAATTTATAATCCTTATTTTAACTGCAAAATCTTCGTAGTACTCTGAAAAGGAACTGGCACTGAACTGGATAATTTTGAATGAAGGTCAAGAAAGTTTATATATTCATAGAATACTAAGTATGGCCATATAGAAATTTTCTTTTTAAAGTAGCTAGTCCATTATTTTCTCATGTCCCAATACTTTAAAACTTCATTTGTTTCCTTGCTATCAGTCTGCATGTTAAATGCATGCTACTCCTTTCCCTAAAAATTACTGCAAAAACATCACTCTCTTCTGGTATTTGTTTTTCTGCCTTCCTGTTCTTGCTCAGTCTCAAGTTAAATAATCACAGCTATACCTCTCAAGAACCTCTCATAAGACCCAGAAGAACAGATCAGCTTATAGCAGGTAGGCAAAAAGCAAAGTTCTTCATGCCAAACAAATTGCAAATTCCCTGGATTTGAGGTCCTTTTATACCCACTCTCTTTTTTTTTTTCCTTTTTACATAAGGAATAACATACAGCAAATGTGTTCTGACACCAAGTGTTATTATGAGTGTGTTGTATAAATAACCTAACACAAGCACTGCATAAGGAGATGATCTAAGGTCTAAGACTGGGTGGAGTGAGATAGGCTGTAAAACCTCCTCACAAGAAAACATTCTGCAGCCTGATCTAAAGTATTGTTTCTCATTAATGAGTTCCCAATCCAAAATTTACTAACTTGTCAAAGACAAGTATGCAATGATTCCAGTCACAGATGAGGCAAATGCTGCTTTTATTCTGAAGCAGAAAAACAACCCCCATGTACTCAGAGCTAAAACAGGATAACCACTTCATCAGAATTTCCTGATGCTACATGCACAGAAGAGAAAAGCAACTGCATGTAACGATCAAGTACGTTATTGATTTCTTAGTCAGTGCTCTATGCCTTCCCTATTAAAAGCACCAGTGTCTATGTGAATAGTCATTGTATGAGCCTGAACATTTATACAGCCTGAAAACAGTTCTACAACGTGACTGTCACAGCAGCTGCATGATTTTTTTCATTACCTGAAGAAGGTCTTTTTGAGACAAATCCCATTTCTTAATTCCATTATCTCTTGATCCACTAAAAAGGTTATCTCCCATAATAGCAAGTGCTTCAATACCATCATAATGAGGAGGTTCAAAATTGTGTGTAGGACTCACGCTTCCAAGAGCCCCTTCAGTCACATCAAACATCTAAAATAAATAATAAAACATGTTATATGAAATTTTCTGCCATCTAACCTGCTTCAAAGTAATGCAGCAAATAACTTTAGGGAAAAAACTTATTACAGTCTTATTACAGGCCACAGTATCATGATGTATATTTGACAGAACCACTATCAGAACCACTCCTTTCTCCTCTTCCACCTCTTGCCTGAAGTGGGAATACTCCAATGACTTCAGAAAAGATTGCTCTGGAAAGAAGTACTACGACTTGAATATCATATATACAGCAGCTTCACAGGAAGGGCCTATATGTACCCTGTGAATGAGTTTGGAAACATAACTCACTCTGGGAGAATTTGCACAGGTAAGTAGCTTCACAAAGAGGCATTCATATATTTTTCTGGACAAGTTGTTTTGGTAAGGGTTGCATACTATTACACACTGATGCTTTTCATGTACTAGACACACCTCTCTCCTTGCCTGTGCTCCAAGAATGGGGTATTAAAACAAACTCTTTAAGAAAGGCTGCTTTAACAATTTAAGCCATAATCAATCCCATCAGGTCTTTGTTGCTAGAGCTGCAGTGTAAGCAATTCTGATTCATTCTGCATTGTAGGGAACCAGAACTCACCCAGTGAGACTGAGCTTAAAGAACAGATGAGCTGTAACTTTTTAAACCACCAGCTCTGTTTCACAAGCAAATGTCAAACTTTATCCTCTATTATTTGCTCTTTATTGGCCTTTTAGAATGAATAAGCTTGACAGTAGAAAAGGGAGAGCTTGGTGTTGTAAAATAATACCTTGCGAGCTAAAGGTATTTTAAAATAAGTTACTGCATTCAATTAACATGCGTTAGTTCCAACTGTAACAAAAAATTCAGTGATAAACCAGAAAAATCAGGTACCTACAGATGACTAATATTACTGACTCAGCAGACAAGACAGTACTTTCCTGTGGCATGACAGTACCTGTCACCAGATCTGGTAGCCCAACAGACATACCCATGCAGAGAACCACAGACTGTTAAGGGGTTAAAATGGACCTTAAAGATTACATAGTCCCAACACCTCTTCCATAGCAGGGACACCTCCCACTGTACCAGGCTGCTCCAGGCCTTACCCAGCCTAGCTTTGAATACTGCCAGCACTGGGGCATCGACAGCCTCATTGGAAAACCTGTTTCAGTGTCTCACCACCTTCACAGTGAGAAATTTAATGTTAATATCATAACCTACATTTCCCCTTTTTCCATCTGTGCCCATCACTCCTTGTTCTGTCACTACAGTTCCTGATGAAGAGTCCCTCCCTGGCTTCCCTGTAAGCCCCCTTCTGATACTGGAAAGTTACGAGGTCTCCAGATAACCTTCTCTATTCCAGGCTGAACGGAAGCATTGAAAATTCATAGATGGCTGCACGTACAGATAATTTATACTATCCAAAGTGGCTTGGCAATTCTGGAGGCATTCACTTTGGAGAACACACAACTCAGAAGCACACAGAAATGGCTGAAATATCCCTGGACATTGTAGTGGTCTACATCAAGAGGCAGGCAGATAGGAGGATTTACATAGCCTGGCCACAGAAAGGAAGGACAAGAGGGACAAATAAACATCTCTGACTGTTGACAGCTTTGTTTTCCAAAAGCCTTCCCACCTCCTTGCTTGTCACAGGAGCTCACAGCATGACAAACTTGCATTACATGATCCCACCCTGTTGTTCCCACTGAAGTCCTTCCCTCATTACCATGCCAAGGTGGCAGCTCATAATTAAACCAATAATCTGAACTGTGCAGAGAAGTAATTCTCAGAGTGTCTGCCCCTGTTCTCTCCATCGCCTAAGAATCCACTGACCTCTAACCCTAGGGACACTGCTGATAGGATTCAAATCCTCAGCCCAAATTGTCCAACTACACATCAACCTCTCAGGCAGTTTTTTGCATCTGGCACAGTGCAACGCCAAGCATCCAAAAATTGTAGAAAAATATGAAAAAAAGAAAGCTGAGCTCAGTGAGAAAGCTCACACAGGTTCTGGATTCTGCTCCACTCCCAGCTGTGTTCATACACTTTTTCCAGTGTGTGAGAAGAACAGAACAGAGGGTATCCCCCTCATAACAAGCTAGGGTTTCTTGCCCATTCTCTCTGGCCTCATGCATCACACATTCTTTGCAGTGCGAGCATCAGTTTATGGATGATCTACAGTTCATTAGGTCTTGTGATTTGGGTGTAGCAGCCTGGGCTAAACCCTACAGTCTCTTATGTGAGGAACACACAGGATGTTTCTGCTGAAACAATTAGGTATGCACACTAAAACAGAGGCACCGACTTAAGATACTTTAGCTAAATGTTACCTAAAAGTAGGTGTTACGAATATTTCTCCAAGACTTTGCACACCTGACATCCAATTTAATGGGGATTAAGAAAAAACTTAACTGAAGACAACCATGCATCCATCTTCCTCAGTGAAACAAAAAAGGCACTGAAGTGGTAAGTATTATGACTGAATATTAATCATGGTCCATGACTGGTGAAATGATTTTCATCTTGGCTATCACATTTGGAATGAGTAGATGTAAGCCACTTCTGCATGTAAGCTTGCATCCCATGCTGATGTACCAAGTTAAAATAAGCAAACACTAGTGGTGTTTACCTTTATATAATGGTCCTTTGAACCAGTGATAACAAGATCTTGTCCATTGGAGATCTGATCGACAGTAAGGCACATAACAGGACCCTGGTGACCAGTTAGCTTTCCTGTAGACTGAAATCTTTAAGGATAAGAGAAGAAATGAGGATTTGTTAATTTTTCAGATATTCAATATAGTCCATAGCACAGTTTCTGACAGAATGGATCATTTTATTTTCGCTATGTCTTCAGTACTCATCCTCTTGTTTACCAATACTCTATTGTTCACATCCATAGATAAATATTAAATCTACGTTAAACACAACAAAACCCCTCTACTTATGCAAAACTGGAATTAAAACATTTTAAAGTAAAGATGAATCAGTCCCCTTATATGCATTTTCTGTATTTTGAATGCACTCTTTGGGAGCAGGTTCTGTTTAGAAAAGTGTAATTATAGTGCAGCTATCATAACCCCATATTATATTTCATTACTTCCATTGGCTTCCATCATCTCATCAACAATTACTAGTCAGGATTCCCATCTTCACCTTACAAAAGTGTGTTTTGTAGTGCCTGTCAAACAAAACCTTGTGTTTTTCCAGTCATTTTACTGAAATGATTCACCACAATCTTAACACATGAGAAAATAGTTCTCTCAGTAACCACCACAGATGAGTTAGCTGATCTGTAACTGATACCATATTTTGCCCAGGTATGGACACTACAATATAGAAGGAACACTTCATTGACTGTTTCATGTGCACAACTTTGCTGCCTATGCACGTGTAACCACCTAAAGATCATTCTCTTTGGCTGGTGTTCAGTACCTTTTCAGGTCCCACATCCTCACTGAGTTTCCAGCAGCTGCATAGAGGAATGTGCCAGTTGGATTTAGTGCAATTTGATTGATCTGGTTCTCTCCAGCTGGGATAGCAACTGTTCTGTTAGTACTTCCTGAACACACATCAGCAGGCATAGCTTGGCCTGAAGACCTGAGTACAAAGAAGGATAAAAAGGAAAAAAAAAAAAAAGAAAAAACCCAAATTCTACAGTTAGTTTGCCATACTTTGTATACCTCTAAAAACAAACCTATTTCACTGAGCAAAAAAGGCTATAAGCCAATTATGAATACCAAACATCTGATAAAACTCTATATGCAAATTTTTTTGTGTTCCCATTACTGGTGCCCCATACTGACTTAGCCTGAACATGTAAAGAAACATTCCCAACAGTGTATTTATACTACACTGTACTGCAATACTGAATTAATTATAATAAAATGTATCTAAGACTCATTTGAATGTTTGGCATCTGAGGTTAAGGACACTCACGTCAATGTCCGAATGCACTTGGCAGAATCTCTGATGTCCCACACCTTGATATAGGAGGTTGAAACTGTGAAGACCAGGCTTGTGTAGTTGCAATATTTAATAGAAACCACATTATTTGGATGACCCCCTAAAGACATAATCTCTTGTCCAGTCACCAGATTCCAGACTTTGCAGGTACGATCTAAACAAAGACAGACAAAAAGGGGAAAAATATTAACAATAATAAAAAAAACCTTGAAAAATCTCATGCTTTTCCTAAACTCAGTTAATTAAAAAAAAAGTACACACATTCATTTGCACTCATACATTTTCCTCCATTTCTGTAGACACCGCAGAAAAACAGCTAAATTAGGTAGTTCTATAAAAATACACATAGGCATCCATCATTATCAAAACTAAGCAAGATTAATAATTAAATGTGCTTTCAAGATCTGCATATTAGTTCTTGAAGCCTTTTATCAGGATAAAAATCTCAAGGGAAGTGATAATGCAGACAATTTAGAGGCTGAAAAGTATGGATGGTGATAGATAAGAGAAGAATAGAATTTTTAATTCAAGAATTCATTATAATTAATTATTATTTATTATTATTCATTATGGCCGTGTTCTGACTGCCACAACAAAACTGCAAAGGTGAGAAGGGACCCAAACTCTTCAGTGTTTTGGGGGCCTCTGAAAATCCCAGCAGGGAGTGCTTTAGTCACTGTTTTGATTCCATAGCAGAGGGATTTAAATGCTGCAACCTTTTATGTGTTAAAATCCCAAATGCACAGAAGCTTTCACAAAATCTGCAAGACTATGGGCAAGAACAGGAAACTCTCCTTGCTGCACCATGTCTGTATCACTTCATGTATTTTAGTTATACATTTACACTGAAGTAAGTACAGAAAGGATGAAAAGTAAGCTTCATGTATAGACTCTAGTTATGATAGCATGAAGGTAAGTACACCAAGACCTGTCTGCCACTTTTAAACACCAACTACCAAGATCAAAGATCTGCAATGCACGTGAGAGCTTACTGGCATTTCTGAATTTGTCTGCAAGTACTATCTGATGTCAGTGAGCTGAGACTTTCTGCTTCAGCAACAATTTCCAAAAGATTTTACTTTATTTAATTAAACAACTGTCTGCACTCTTGAGTAAAAGCGTACTTGGTAAACTCTCCTCAAAAAATATATACAGGAAAAAATTCTCCCATAAGTTTGAGAAGCTAGGATAGGACTTCAAAAAGGTAAATATTTGCAACATCTGCAAACATCCATTAAAAAAACCAAAACAAAACAAACTACCAAACCTTCAGAGTACAAATCTAGATGTAAAACAAAATTTTAAAACATGCCCTTTTTTCCCCCCACATAGCCACTAAATTTAAAATCCCAACAGAAATTAACTAAGTATTATTTATGAAATCTAAATCAATATCCTTTTTTGCAACTGTATGTGCTTGTACAAATGTCAAAAAATAGGCTTAAAACCTGCAAGATCAGAAGTTTGCCAACTCACTGAAAGTGTGTGATTTGGAATTTTTAACAGCCAGCTAGTAGAAAAGCCACAAAAACCATAACTGAATATTAGCAGTGGAAGATCTCCATCTGATGGGGTTGTCAACTATGCTAATACTGGGATAAAAGGGATGTCCTGAAATGTCAAGGTTTATTCATTATATGATCTAGTGAAAAGGAGAGTCTCCCTCTCAACAGGTGTTAACTTCTTCCCAGCCACTCTAATTCCTGTTAGTTTTGATACTTTCAGAAAAAAAAGAGTCTGCCATAGTTTCAGCTGCACAACTAAGAATATAACCAGTCCTTTATACTAAAATAGGTGTTTGTGAAAATAAACCATTGAGCTCTGGTGGCCTCTGGTGGTATCTTCAAGCCAAACTGAGCAAGGACACTGGAAATTCACTACAGACAGGAGGAAAATGCTTTCTTCAAAACACTGCTTCTATCAGTTTGAGAAGTTTATAGAGTGACTGCACCATCCAGTAAGGAACTTAGAGACTACTAAAATTCCAGGCCCTCCCACAACTGCCATACAGTTCTTATAACAAGGAAGGACAGGCAACGAGATGCACAGAGGAAGCAGAAGACACCGTCAGATGAAGAAGATAGCTCAAAGAACCAACTATGGCATGAAGGGTGTTCAAACCCTGTGCAGAAGAGAAGTATGTGCCAATTCCCACCCTCACCCTTACCCTGAAGCTATTTGCGTTGCCTATCATGTGTATACATGCTACCATGACTACTTCCATCATATCACTCAACAAATGTTCATGTTACTGCTTTTTGTGTTTTTCCATTACAAATAAGCAGCCAAATACTACACATTGGAGTTAAAAACCTGTAGATAACTACTGTAAATCCCTCTTCAGCTTATGTTGAGAAACAGACCTTAGAATTTTCCACTGTGTTTACAGCACTAAGCACAAATTCAGAATTTCACAACGCCCCAAGTTGTCAAAGCAGCCTCTGTAGGCAGCAGAGGTGAACAGAGCTTGCCCAACCTTTAGATCCAGTGAAGAGAAGATCATCTGTTGCATCAACACAAAGCACAGCCTTGGTATGTCCCTCAGCTGTATAGATGCACTGAAGAGGGGATGATCGGATGCCTTTGGAAGCAGGAAATGGGTTAATTATCCCCCTAAAGAAAAAAAAACAAATGTGAGTTGGGCATAGTAACAGACATAGATAAAGCCAATTTACTTGCATGTAGGCAAAAAAAATTTACCTAGTGTTCCTAGTTCATAAACTATGTAAGTAGTTTTACTATTTAGCCTCAACACATGTAAACTCTGGACTATCAGTTAAAGGAAATCACATACAAAAACAAACAAATGAAAAGACAACAAGATGCTAAATGCTGGGTACATGGAAAAGTCTGCATAATGCTGAACAAACCAGGACACTTAAAGCTCCTGTAAGCCCAAGATCAACCATCTAAACAGCACAATCTGAAAAATGGAGCAATGCCAATGCACTGCCAATTCCAAACTCGGCATGCATTTCACATCATCTGCATTCTAAGGGCAGACACAGAGAACTTCTATTAACTTCTGTGCCTGAAGAAGGTTCCCACTGCACCCTGTACCCAATAACACGCTCATGCTCAAACGGCCAAAAGGGAGGATGATTGGAATGCTGACACCCCAGAGGAATCTTCCTGGGCACTTTCGGCTAATTCTGTGGTGATGCCAAAGACTTAACTTGCCTGAAATAAACACCTCACAATTCTTTACCAGACAAAAACTACTAGCAGTCTAAAGTCCCATGCATACAATTGCACGCACACAGACCCCTTTATTTCTGTGAAGTGTAGAAAAGCCTCAAGGTAATGCCCAAAACATGCAACACAGCTGTGACCTGGCCAGCTTGCAGTTAAGACTCACTGTCATGCTCTTTTGGGAATCACACACATAACTGAGGAAAAGGAACTAACCATAGGCCTATCTCATCAAAACAAAACAAAGTAAGTATCAGATGCTTTAGGAAAATGTAAAAAATTCATAATATTGTCCAGAAGTTTGCTATAGTAAAGAAAAAGTCCTTCATGATGCAAATCTCATCAAAACAAAACAAAGTAAGTATCAGATGCTTTAGGAAAATGTAAAAAATTCATAATGTCCAGAAGTTTGCTATAGAAAAGAAAAAGTCCTTCATGATGCATGGTAACTTTGTGACAACTGGTTAGTTTATCTAGTACATTAAAATTATGATTTTAAATATTTTTATAGTTCAGGACATCTTCACTCACATAATTCATTACTCCTTAGCAATCCTTCGATAGATTTTACTAGTATTAATAGTGTCTTAAATTGTGTAACATTATCTTGCTCATTTTGGAAAGGCTTCCACCTTTCATCTGCACCATTTTATGTTTTCAAGAAAACAGGAACAATTTGATTTTTAATTAATTTAGGTCTCCCATGATTTTGTTTTCTAGCATCATTCTAAACTAACATGATTTTCTCTGTAGTATTCCCTAGTGGACCATGCTGCCTCTGATCTGAGTTATTCTTCCTGTTGTTCTCACCCACTCACTTCCATGACAAGCCATGTGGAACACATGTCCTGGAGCTATTTATCTACCTGTGTGCAGTGTTCTAAAATCTAAGACAAAAAACCACTACAACTGCTACAAGGACCAGCCAAAGTCACCATTATATTATTAGCAGTTCTTTGACTGCCCTTCTCTAGATAAGCTAATTTTTCATTGAGTACCAAAATCCTAACCCACAGGGACACAAGTGGCAACATTTCTTTCATCTCTTAAGCTACCGCGCATTCTCTCAGAAAGATGTAATAAAAAACTACTCATTTTTATTTACACTAGGATTTCATTTTTAGTGATCAAAGCATAGAAGGGAAAAAGGAAAAACAAAAATAAGAAGTAAATAAAACACAAGAAAATGTCTGCTCCTATTTTTTTTTGTGAGAAAACAAAGAGAGAAACAGTGTGTCTAAGGAAATGTTTACACCATACTTCAGTTATAATTAAAACACCTGACATGCTCAACAATGATAAAAGAATACCCTATAAAAGGAGAGGGGGAGACATGCTTGACCAAAATCTCAGATATTTCATCTTCCGGCAAAAGCAAGAGAAACAATGCACAGGTATCAGGAAAAATCATGCAGCAAAATGAAATGTCTTAAGAACTGGAATAACTTTGGTGAGAGATGCCAAGGAAACAGAAAAGAGAGAGTACCTTTGTACCTCCGACAGAGAGGAATCACTTTCATCAGACCTACAATCAACAGTGGTGGAATTGTGAGGAGAAAGAATATAGGTATCAGCAAAGGAACGCCTCCACATGAGAACACACAACAGCATGGCCAACTCAGAAAAGCAATGCAAATCCACCTACATTATGCAGCATTGCTCAAGGTATATCTCAAACCCATGATGATACAGGGGGTGGGGGGGAAAGAATAATTATCTTAAAATATCACTCTCAGCAATAAGTTACAGTAGACTGCTTCAGCTCCAGAAGATGAGTAACAGCAGCTGTGCCATTTCTTATTTCCCCAACATTTTCTTAGAGAAGTAAAGGCAAAAAATTTAAAGGAGAAGATAGATGCACAAGTTAACCTCCATAAGATAGTGCTTGTTGAGAATATCAAAAGAAAAAAATTACTCTGAACATCAATGCCCGCTAAGTGTAGAAGAGACATGCAAAATATTAGTCATAGAGATATAAATGTTAAATATGATAACTCACTCAAATACAGTCATTTGCAAGCCATGCTAAGTTCAAAATCCTTCACCTCTCATTTTGAAAAATTTTTAAAAATAAAAACCAAGAAAACATACAAGACAATATTTTCCCAAGACATAATGATTTTCAGTACATCTTAAGATGTCCTTCATTTTCAACTCAAGCAGATTCAGCAGTTTCTATTTGACTTCAAAGTCAGTTCAGCGAAAATGAAAAGGGTTTGGTGGGAGTTAGCAATAAGAACACTAAGATATAGAAGTCATAAGCACAGTTACTGAAAGCCTTGCAAGCCTTGGTATGTGGTGGCTGTAAATCTCTGAAAAAAAATATTTTATTCAAAAAAATAGTGTAAACAGACAAAAGCAAATTTTTATCTTGCTAGAGTTACAAATAAAGGTTTATTTTAAATCTGAATTGCAGTTCATAAGCACTGCATGGTATTTGTATCAGTACTGAAACCTGTAATAAAGATTCTAGTAAGTCCACTGCCATTTGGAGTAGAGTAATGTTCCTAAACAGATGCCTAATGTGAGAAAAAAACTGTTCTACTTCTTCTAAACAAGATATGAATATCATCTACTCCTGCAGATCACCTCCTAAAGTCAGTCTGTTCAATAATTTGGATAATCTCTAAACAACTGTGTTCTAGCCATCTCCATGTCCCATCCTCTGAGGTGCTGTTGTGAGAGCACTCTGAGCAACACTGGAGCAACTGAGTAACTGTCAAAAGCTCTATTTCCTAAATTATCATCTAAAATCTATTTTTGAGTGTAAACACACACACAAATACACAAACATCTAAGAATTCTACTATTTTCTATTTTGGGTTTAAAACTACAAATATAGACATAGCCTAGAAAACAGGAAACAAGGTTCAGCAGGAAATTTCTCTTCTCAAATTTTTACAGTGGTTCCATGGTAGTTTAAAATATTTCCTTTGAAAACTACATAATAACATGAGAAATATCTCCTCCTGTCTTGCAGAAGGGCAAAATTTCTACCAGACACTACACTGAAAACTTGAGCACACTTTGCATTTCCCTGGTTGGGGGCTGAGGCTTCCCTTTGTGACTTACTTATCCTGCTGAACTGATGTGTTTCCCTGAGAAACAGTAAGACGACTAAAAACATTCATTTCATTACGGGGCCGGCTTGGTGGGGAAGTAGGAGGTGACAGACTAGCCTCTGGGGCTCCAGAATCTGAGCTACAAAAAAAAAAGAACATCTTCTTAAACAGGTTATGAATGGTTAGAAACGTTAAATGCAACATGCCTCAAACGTTAGATGCTCTTTTCTTAAGCAAATAATTAAGATTGTAATACTAGCTACAGATATTTCTCAGAGAAGGCAAAAAAGCTTAAGGCTGCAGAGTGCAAGATGGCACAATGTTCAAAGATTAAGTGGTAAAAGTGAAAGCTACAGGCAGAAAATACACATGTAAAACAAAGAAAATCTTATAAAATTGAAGGCTCTCAGAGATATTGATGACTTTGATTAAAAAAAAAAGTAATTTGCAAATGCTCCAAAGGACATTTTCTCAGGGCTCTGCCCCTGAGTTATTTTGTACAGAAAAATAACCTGGAAAAAGGCCCAAACAACCACACATAAGCTGAGCAATGAATATCAACACTGACAACCATACAAACATTCCTGGAAGAAAAGAAATAAAAATACAGACTTATTTTTCAAGAAAATTCAAAGTTCAAATTATGTCAGAGGAAATACATTTTAAATAAACTTACAGTTTTTGTTCTTTTGTCTTTGATTTTTCCATTGTTTTCTCATAGGTTTTTCTCTTTGCTAAAGGTGAAGGCTCAGGTATTTTCTTCTCTGGAAGAGATGGCTGTCTCGAACTAAAACAAGAGCAATCATTATCTCACTCTTAAGGCCCTTCACAGAACATTACCTATCATTCTGTCAGAGTGATTTCAAACTTTAGAACATACTTAATCTATTATTATCTCTCTTGAATTTAAGGATTATAAACTTGTTCTCACACTTGAATATAAAAATATACCAAGTTATTAATGTTCAAAGGTGACCAACATACAGTGTCAGATACTGAATAGTTAAAAGAGATTTACTAAATCAATAATAAGAGAGACTCACTAAAAGAAATAAAGGGGAGTATGCATCCAAATTAAGATCATGGAAGTTCTTAGATTTCAGATTCCAAATTTGCATATACAATAAATCATTTACAGACATGAAGAACACATGATTCTTATACACAAATGAAACTTTGCAGTAACATATTCACGTTAATTAGGAAGTGAGAAGAAGTACATCCCATTGACAAGCTGACTATTATAACATGGCTTCTCTTTGTTCCCCACTTCCCTTCTCCCTTGCTTTCCATCCTTCATTTTTCTCTCCAGTTCTTCTTGCTCTGAAAAAATTCCAATTCACAGTCACTGTGGTCTTTCTCCCAACCTTTTATTCCCCATTAAAATTAGCAATATCAAGAGGACCGTATTAAAGCTGACACCCAAATGTTCTCATTTCACCATAGTCAGACAAAAGAAAAAATTAAGGAATCTGAATGGTCTCCATTCTTCTGAACTTCCATTTCTCACTAGTTGAGCAATCACAAAAACAAAATTTGTTTGTTGTTTTTTTTTTTCCCCTATTTCTTTGTATTTACAAGGATTTTTTTCTATGAATATGAAACACTCATTAAAAGCAAGAAAGCAGATTCTGGAAGTGTTTTTGCTCCATGCAACGCTATTAATCAGCCAGACACTACACTGAAAACTTGAGCACACTTTGCATTTCCCTGGTTGGGGGCTGAGGCTTCCCTTTGTGACTTACTTATCCTGCTGAACTGATGTGTTTCCCTGAGAAACAGTAAGACGACTAAAAACATTCATTTCATTACGGGGCCGGCTTGGTGGGGAAGTAGGAGGTGACAGACTAGCCTCTGGGGCTCCAGAATCTGAGCTACAAAAAAAAAAGAACATCTTCTTAAACAGGTTATGAATGGTTAGAAACGTTAAATGCAACATGCCTCAAACGTTAGATGCTCTTTTCTTAAGCAAATAATTAAGATTGTAATACTAGCTACAGATATTTCTCAGAGAAGGCAAAAAAGCTTAAGGCTGCAGAGTGCAAGATGGCACAATGTTCAAAGATTAAGTGGTAAAAGTGAAAGCTACAGGCAGAAAATACACATGTAAAACAAAGAAAATCTTATAAAATTGAAGGCTCTCAGAGATATTGATGACTTTGATTAAAAAAAAAAGTAATTTGCAAATGCTCCAAAGGACATTTTCTCAGGGCTCTGCCCCTGAGTTATTTTGTACAGAAAAATAACCTGGAAAAAGGCCCAAACAACCACACATAAGCTGAGCAATGAATATCAACACTGACAACCATACAAACATTCCTGGAAGAAAAGAAATAAAAATACAGACTTATTTTTCAAGAAAATTCAAAGTTCAAATTATGTCAGAGGAAATACATTTTAAATAAACTTACAGTTTTTGTTCTTTTGTCTTTGATTTTTCCATTGTTTTCTCATAGGTTTTTCTCTTTGCTAAAGGTGAAGGCTCAGGTATTTTCTTCTCTGGAAGAGATGGCTGTCTCGAACTAAAACAAGAGCAATCATTATCTCACTCTTAAGGCCCTTCACAGAACATTACCTATCATTCTGTCAGAGTGATTTCAAACTTTAGAACATACTTAATCTATTATTATCTCTCTTGAATTTAAGGATTATAAACTTGTTCTCACACTTGAATATAAAAATATACCAAGTTATTAATGTTCAAAGGTGACCAACATACAGTGTCAGATACTGAATAGTTAAAAGAGATTTACTAAATCAATAATAAGAGAGACTCACTAAAAGAAATAAAGGGGAGTATGCATCCTAATTAAGATCATGGAAGTTCTTAGATTTCAGATTCCAAATTTGCATATACAATAAATCATTTACAGACATGAAGAACACATGATTCTTATACACAAATGAAACTTTGCAGTAACATATTCACGTTAATTAGGAAGTGAGAAGAAGTACATCCCATTGACAAGCTGACTATTATAACATGGCTTCTCTTTGTTCCCCACTTCCCTTCTCCCTTGCTTTCCATCCTTCATTTGTCTCTCCAGTTCTTCTTGCTCTGAAAAAATTCCAATTCACAGTCACTGTGGTCTTTCTCCCAACCTTTTATTCCCCATTAAAATTAGCAATATCAAGAGGACCGTATTAAAGCTGACACCCAAATGTTCTCATTTCACCACAGTCAGACAAAAGAAAAAATTAAGGAATCTGAATGGTCTCCATTCTTCTGAACTTCCATTTCTCACTAGTTGAGCAATCACAAAACCAAAATTTGTTTGGTTTTTTTTTTTCCCTATTTCTTTGTATTTACAAGGATTTTTTTCTATGAATATGAAACACTCATTAAAAGCAAGAAAGCAGATTCTGGAAGTGTTTTTGCTCCATGCAACGCCATTAATCAGATGAAGCTCATCTGGCAGGCCACCTGCCTGACATGGTTACAGCCATCACTCTCAGAGCTCTACAGATTCTGAATATGCATAGCTCCAACTTCTCAACATGTTTCCCTTAAGAGGAAGTCTGTGCTATATAAAATCCACCTGGAGACTGGAATGCAGAATAACATGATTTAACATGGACAACACAACCACAAACAGCTACTTGACTCAAGTCGATGAGATGGTCTCAAGTGATCACAAACCCTCACTGGAATGCGAGGGACCTGTTGGACCTAGTGCCAAGAATTGCATGTCAACCCTAGAGCTGCCCAGGTTCTTCAAGAGACAGGAAAAGCAGGACAAGCAATCACCTGCCTGGTTTTGCACAGAAGCCTAGAAGTTAAGTCATAAAAACAGGGGAGAAAGTGGGTCCAATTTCCTCAAGGCCATTTCTATGTAGGGCTCCCTTACCTCTAGGCATACTGTGCAAAGGACACCAAAAAAGGTGGAACAGGACAGACTCCCTTCCCTCTCTCTATGCTGGACCAGTATGCATTGAGGAATGTAAAAATCCTGATGTCACAAGGCAAATTCTGTGAATCAGGCTGACAGGTTTTCCAGCAGGCTATAGTGTCTACTGCCAGGGGTGTTTATATGTCTACTGAGCAGCTGCTCAATTAAATAAAGCAAACAAGAAACTGGAACCCAAGCTCCTGTGCCTCATCCTGGCATCCTGCAGACTCAGACACAGGGGCAACTTTCACTTGCTTACTCTCTACCTGCCCTTGAGTCTTCCATCAGTGGAACATCCCTCAGAAGAAGGTGTAAATAGCACCATCATTTTCTGAATTCCTTTTGAAAGCCTGGGAATGCAGCTATTATAAAAATACACCTATCTTGCTGGAATGAACTTCCTAAGCACAGGTGTAAAAACCAGGTGCATGATGGCAATGACCTAACAGAAGAGGAACAGGACACATGCCTACTTCCAGGTTTCCAGAGCCCTTTTACATTTGCCAGGACATCAGACATCTGAACAGAGCTGACACAAGTCCTACAGAAGACAACTATGCTCTGAAAAAGCTGCTGTAGATGAGTTGAGTATATCAAAGGACAAGAGCACTAACCAACTTTGTAAACAGAATTCCAGTTAAATTAACTGTTGGCCATGTGTATTTAGGTGCCTCCTTAAGTAACAGAATCACGCAATGGTCTGGATTGCAAGGGACTTACAGATCACATAGCTCCAACCCCCTTCTCTTAGGCAGGAACACATTCCACAAGACCAGGCTGCTCTAAGCACCATCCAACCTGGCCTTGAACACTTCCGCATCCACAGCTCCTCTTGGTTCCAGGAATGGAGCATCCACAGCTCCTCTTGATAACCTGCTCCAGTGTTTGACTCTCACAGAAAAGAATTTTTTCCAATATCTCATGTGCACCTACCATCTTTCAGTTTGAAGCCATTACCCATTATCCTATCAACACAAGCCCTTGTAACAAAATCCCTCTCCAAGGACAATGGAATCACCACAGACCTTAGAAAACTGAGGGGGTTCCAGAGTGGAGCAGTTTGTACATATGCAGACACCTAAATTTGCACCTAAATATATAATTAATTTATGTCTCTTTGAGAATCCATATTTTGGATTACTGTTACAGCCTCTACATTCCTGAATGTCGCTTAAGTAAGTGGCACAAGGGAGAAAACATTTATTGCAGGTAAGGTCAAAATCTCCTCCTGAATAATATATTTTAATTACAAGAGATATGCTGGCACCACAGGCCTGTAAGGGAAGGCCAAATGGCTCATAAAGAAAAGTTTTCTTCAACTATAACCAGATAAACCAACAAGAGTTCTGCTTTTGAAAAAACTTATACACTTGCAGTAAGAAAGTCACTGCAAATTGATTGTGGGAATTTTTGATCACTTATCTACTGAAACATGATTAATAACAATTCAATATGTGAGGCCTACTGCTGACAGAATTGATTTTTGACAGTATGTAACTCTGAAATGCTTGCAGAACATGGTTTTGGGAAAATCCTGGTTTGCCTTTTTGCCAGCTCACTTTCACAAATGGATACATTCTAGAAGATGGAGTGAGGCAAAAGATGGTATTACCTGAGTCTTGGATGTCAGGTCATACATAACACTTGATGTTTTAGATCTTGAAGCTTCAAAAGTCTCTACTCATCTCACGCTAACTGCTGAAACAAGTGGGTTTTCTCCACCTATGCTCACCCTCAAGAGCATTCTTTCCAAGCAGATTCTATTTGCACTGAAGCCATCAGCATGGGTTAATAATTGCTGTCAGCAGTGTTTTACTGTTCACGATTGCCACCTCAAGCACATGCCAGAAATACATAGTAAAAAATACAAATTGCAAATGTACATTAGGTAGAGACTGCTGTAAAAATATTATGCAAATAGGACAGATGAATATTAAAAGATGCATAACTCCAGAACCTGTAATGTGAAGATAGCTACGGGACACTGATTTCCATATCACTGAATGGGGGAAGTGCATTGAATTTACACATGAGCTTGTGCAATACAGGAGCTAGTAGCTAAAAAGCCAAGAAAAGGGTCTTTAGCTGTGAATGGCCAATAACCAGCAGTGATATTGGTACATATAAAATGAACAGCAAGAGCAAGTGAAAATAAAAAAAGAGTGTGCGTGAGAGACATCTGCTGGTCCCAAAGTAAAAAGACAAAATTATTTTTAGTTCTGTTTAGAATCAAGAGATAGAACAGTTAGTAAAACTGTTCTGCAGGTAAATGCAACCTGCAAACAGAAAGGATTTTTGAGGATTCATAATATCTAACATTTTCCTTACAACTTTTTACTTGAATACCCTGTGCAACAATAGACTTCTTTATTTTATGCATGGTCCATACATGACAATTCTCAGAAATTTTTTTCCTAGTAATTAGGACCATACACAAATAGCATGATAAAGTTTTTGGGTTGTGTTTTGTTGTTTTGGTTTTTTTTCCAAATCTCTCTGCTCTTCTAATCAGATTCTCACTACCTCCCTAGAATGTGCATTTCCCATAGCACTAATACAGCAAACTATTCAAGGTATTAGAGGGGTTTTCCCCTCTACATAGAACATGGTTACAATAACAAAGCAGCTTAACAGAACTTACATCTTCAATAAGAACCACAGTACTTACAAGACTGCATTTACACTTTCTAGAGTGGTGATGGTAGAAAGGAAAGAGCTTTGTCAGTATTATTTAGTAAGCTTCCAAGTATATCAACCTCGTTTGTAAAGTTAAAATAATAGATTACAAGTAATTGGCAACATGCATTTTATAAAAGCAAAGGATAATTAGTACAGCATGGCCAAACTTACATGCTGCCTATCTTAGAAGGTAAGCCAGATGGTGGGGGTATAAACTCTCTGTCCCTATCAAGTGTGTCAGCAGCCACGCCACCCTCCTGGGTTTCTGCAGCTGCCGCGGCAGCGCCGGCCAAGGCAGAGTCGGCAGCGCTGCTGTCGGAGCCCGGGTCGCTGCTGGCCGCGTACAGCAGCTCCATCTGCGTGGTGGTCCTGCGGCGGGCCTGCAGACACAAAAACCAAACTGCCACTTCAGCCTGCAAAGGTGTGTGTCAAGAGTCCTACACTCAGCTTATCACTAGCTGGCAATTAGCATCCCCCTCAAACACTTGGCAATTGCCCTTGGAAACTACATCAAGAAGCTCTCTCTGCTTTTGGACAATGATTTCAGAGGAGGTAATTCAAATTCAATGGCATGAAACACTGATTTGACAACTTGTTTCCAAGGATATCCTTTCAACCAGCTGCCTGCCAATACTACATGAGTACCATTTTACTCACCTACAGTTTATCCAAATGAAATGTTATAAAGCAGAGAGGAATAAAGCAAAGTGTCAATTTAAATAGCTACAATTATGACTTCTAACATCAATGCTTCTTCTCATATACAAGCTCTGCTTCCTTAAGTCACTTCAAAAGTCCACATGAATTAAAATTCATTCAGCATTTCAACAATTTGAAAACAACAGAAAAACTCACAAAGAAGCTAAGCTTTGTGCAACATAGTAATTTGTAAAAAATGCTTCATAGGTGTTAGGTGTGATTTTACAGTGAAATGAAGATCTATTCCTCAGGGAAAGACTGACCAATAGGGAAGACAAAGAGCCAGTCTGAATAGAGCTATTACAAAAATGATATGTTTATTTCATTGCATTTTCAGACCAAACTCATTTAAAGAGCCCAACAAGCTGCACACCAAGGAATGTTACCAAATAATTCAACAACCAACACAGATGGTTTCTTCCAAAGCCAATTGCATTTGGAAAAGTGGAGGCTAAGCTTCTATTTACTTTGCAAACTTGGCTTATGCTCCTGTGAGCACAGAAGCAAAACTGCCATCAGTGCACATTTCCAGTTCCCACTGCCATTAATATTAAACTGTAGTCAGCTTAGATATAGTCCTCCATTGTCAACTGTAATTAAGATCCTGGAGGTCAAACTTTTGTTTCATAAACTTCAAGAATTCTGTGACAAATTGCAAACCATAAGCATGTTCACAGTTCCCACTGGCAACAGCATTGAACTGTAGCCTAACTAATACTAATCTGCAAAACTACACCAGTTTGGAGAGTAAATAACGGGAAGAACATCTCTTTCTGGAATTCTAATAACTCAAACCCAAAATACTGAAGAAGTTGCTTTTATCATTGCTTTTTAGAGAGGAGTGTCACACAAAGTCATATTGCACACAAATCATATGTAAAGGACATCAGTTCTCCTTTTGCACGTCTTCATTCATTGCAGTGTCTTGGGCAAAGCAAGAGCTTTTTTTTAATGATACCATTAGATATCATTAAATTATGAATTATCACAGAATCACTTAAAAGACATGTATAAGAATTATCATCATTGTCACTGTAAATCCTACCTTGCTTTTGGGCTTGACTTCACCACAAAGCTTCAAGAGATCTGAAGATAATGAACTAAAATAAAAATTGCATCACAGTTAAAAAGTCATACTTGTTGCAGGTTTGCAGATGTGTATTTTTATTTTATTCTTCTTTCTACTGAAATTGTGGGCAAAGTATAATGAAACAATGTTAGAGATACTTTCTAAAGGATACATGATTCTGCATTACAAAAGGAGGAAATTACAGTATTTTTTCTAGAACCAGTAGTAACAAAGATTTCCTCACCTTCCTTCTGTTCCAGGACTATGCAGTGGGGCATCCTCATCAGTACTATCTTCCAAATTTTCTAGAAAATTTCCAGAAGAATAACATTAGTCTGTCCCTCTACAACAGGATGTGAAAGCTTTAAGTGCTATACACAAAGCAACTCAGACAATGTTGAATGTAGATGAACAGAGTAGAAAAGATAGGGATTTTCAAAATATCTTGACTATTTTCTATCCAGGCCCCACTGAATTTTCCTGACACCTAAAGTAATTATTTTTATACAATCTAAATACATCATATATCTAGGCATACTGTGGCAAATGTGGTCCTCTGTCTACTGTACCAGAGGAAGAGATGATAGAAAAACAGAAATTCTAGAAGGAAATCTGAAATAAAGCAAAGAAAATTATCTGCAAGACATGGAAGATACAGGATGTAAATCAATGGACAGTAAGAATGTCTCTTTCTCCTCTTTTTTTTTCATCATCTGGCTCCAAGACAGAATTGGCCTGGCTATAATGAAAAAGAAAATTATATTTTTAACTAGCTAGTGAGCTGAGGCTCAGCGTCCTCTGATACAGAATGCCACCAAGCATTTGAGCTGACAAGAAGCAAGCACTTTATTAGTATATAAGGATTCATTTCAAAAGAGGATGGATGCTACCACTTTAATACTTTAAAACAGCTTCCCAAAAAGAGATTAATTTCTAAAGAAAATTATATTTTTAGCTAGCTAGTGAGCTGAGGCTCAGCGTCCTCTGATACAGAATGCCACCAAGCATTTGAGCTGACAAGAAGCAAGCACTTTATTAGTATATAAGGATTCATTTCAAAAGAGGATGATGCTACCACCTAATACTTTAGAGATTAATTTCTGAAGGAAGCTGCTCAGTAGAAATGTTCCTGAAGCAAAAATGGGTACACAAACCTGTCCACAGAAGACAAAACCAGCATGCATGCCACACACTAATACTGTCAAACATCCAAGTAACATGTCTGCATGCAAATGGTGCAAAACATTAAGCTGAGACAACGAGTCAAGGGCACATGTACCATCAGTTCCAAACTGATGGGAAAACAAATCCCCTGTAATTGCATGTTATTCTAATAATACACTTTAGGCATAGATCAAGGACATAGGTAACACATTTTTGCAAGCAAAGTCCCTTATTTTTGAACATACTCATGAAATATTAAGGATTAAATAACCTTGTAATGACATTCCATTACACCTCCTCTTTACTAGAAAAGACACTGAGTTTCTTTACTTGATTTCTGCAAAAAGCAGACACCATTTGCAATGCATAGAACAAATATATTTGTAACCCATATTAAAACAGGTTTCTCCATGTGTATGTTTTAAGTGCATGCTTTTGGAGAAAGGGAGCAAAGATATGCAGCTGAATTTTGAGAAGGAATAGAAAAAAGAGAAGGAAAACACTGCCTTCTGTGTCTGCTGCATCTAAATATGTTCCTTGAAAAAGTTAAAACCATCAGTGTAGAAGCAACACTAATAATGCACTTGAGAATTACCACACTGCTGAATTAATCTTAACAATGTAATCTTAATTATCAGAAATACAACAATATTCTAAAGAAAGGAGGGTCACAGGAATAGCACTCTGAATTTTCAGGTTTCTTTCTGTTCCATCATGGATTTGAAGCCAGATCAAAACCTTTCAACACTTATTATTATTAGTCATTAGTGTTGTTATTGTTGCTATTATTATTATATGCCTTTTGCAAAAGTGGGGATTTAGAGTACTGCTCCTTTCAGTAAGACAAAAGCAGCATCCCTAAAATAAATGCATTTAAAAAAAAAAAATTCCTATTAGAATTATGTTACTTCATCCCTACTCATAAAGAACTTGTGATCTCTTTTTACAGGTAACTAAGTAGAAAGTGTGGAATGACCACAAAAGGTGGGATTTTATTTGTAGGCTCACTCTCATGTGATCTGGTGAGTTTCTTCAGTTTGCCTGCAATTCAACACAGGAAGACTGTCCAAAGCCCCGAGATAGAAACCAGTGCACAGAATCAACAAAAAGGTAGAAAGAGCAAGATTCTGCGAGAGTGAGAAGAGATGAAAGGAGGAATGAAGTTAGTAAAGACAGTAATGTTTGCAGGGATAGCTGCTAGCAAACCACTGCTTGCAGAACAGGTGGAGAATTTTCTGATTATTCATCTTCATCCTCATGCAGTGGCAACTGGACGGTTCCAGAACAATGCCATGCACCAGCACAGTTCACCCACAGGAAATGACATTTGACCAGCCCTCTCAAAATCTGCACAGAGATGGTTGTGACTCACATCCATGAATGCCCTACATCACAGGTGGGAAGGAAAAGCAGCTTCCACAACTCCTCAAAGAGGAGTCACTTCAGCAACACTCAAAACTCAATTTCATGGTCATTTTAACTCTTCACAAGAGCAGATGGGATAGTGAACAGCAGCTGGTTCATCCACCAAGGTGGATGTGCCCTGGAAGTCCATTCAAGTCAAAACCTGAGCCTGTGATGTACTTTTCTGCAGACTGAAAGTTCTTCTCTACAGCTGAATGCACGTGCACAACTACACTGGGGAATGCTCAAGCTTTTCTGAGCCAAGTGCATTCAAATAGCTAAGAACTTTGAAGATGGTGGACCTGAAAGCAGGCATCAAGAGGGTGAATCACAAACACCATGGAAGTGGAAGCCCTTTGCTTGGATAGGGCTCTCTGTGCTCTGCCACTGAAATGTCAAGCATCCTGGTGAGACTGATCTCAGGATCTGCTGCCACCCACACTTCTACCTGCAGGAACTGTGTCGGGCCCTGCCCCAACAGCATCCCTGTGAACCAGCAAGGAATCCCAGCAGCAAAGCCCCACTACAGTGGTGTCTGAACTCCCTGCTGCTAAAAGGTTTGGTCACTAGTGATCCACAAAACACAGACTACCAACAGCCTTGGATCTAGGTTAGTGCAGCATATTCAGCTGTGTTTCCTTCCTACAAAGTGTTAGCAGAGTCCTGAGTGGCACAGATACTCTGAAAGCCTCAGGTCATGCTTGCAAAGTGTTAAAAAGCTCCTTTAATGAGATAAAACTCTTATGAAAAACTTTATTACAGAGCTACTGTTTCAATACATTTAGCAAGTGGCTTTTCATTGCTTCAGATGTTGTTAATAAGTAAAAGCTTGTCCAGAGGTAAAGGAAATGCAATGCTGTCAGGAGAAACAATGCTCCAACAGGGGTGAACATGCACACATATTAAAGGCCTGTTCTAGAGACACTATGATGCTACAAACCACTGAAGTTGCTGAATAAATAACTGGCTGCATGTAACAAGATCTCCTGACACAGATCTTCAGGTGTCACCTGACAGAAAGCTGGCCAAGTTCTCACCATCTCTGCATTATGATCTATACACTTCTATGTAGTTTTGTGCTTTGAAATCTTTGCTGTGCAACTAGCACAGGACAGCAAAATGTGGCTAAAAGTAGCACAAGACAACACAAAAGGAATTATCACCGGTAACAGGATTATTTTTCTCAAGTTCCAAATATA
Source organism: Passer montanus (assembly GCF_014805655.1). Classification (NCBI taxonomy): domain Eukaryota; kingdom Metazoa; phylum Chordata; class Aves; order Passeriformes; family Passeridae; genus Passer; species Passer montanus. The sequence continues at coordinate 878,846 of NW_024361053.1, read as the reverse complement.
GCCAATTCTTTCGAGGGAAGAAAATAAGCTTAATTCTTTTGGGAATAACTCTAAAGCAACAGCAACAAGAGACTTATCTCAAAAATCAGTGAAGTCAGTAACTTAAACCCAATTTAAAAAGTGGGATATAATCCTGCATTCTCTACAATATTTACATTACAAAATGAGCTATTTGCAAAAGGTTAAAAATGACCTGCAAGTTAAGAATTGCCTTTTTCCCCAAACCTAAAAAGATGAACAGAATTTGTCACAACACTAGTATATCACAAAATCGTTTTATGTAATTTGAAGATACTTTGGGCTCACAAGCACCAAGGTATAAATTTGAAATACAGCTCTGCTTACTGTCTTCACTTTTAACTACCACAAGGGCTATTACCACGAGAGCTAGGGGTGGTTTCAGAAAGGAAGAAATGCTCTTTAAGCTCATAATAATGAGCACATTTACAGAACAGTTCATGCAAATTTCACACACTCTCAAATTCTAAGATGCATCAGTTAGTGAACATGAATGAATTAGTAACTCATGCAGCTGTACAGTACACAGAAAGCTAAACATACTTACCCAGTGGTATGCTATCTAGGTCTGTGTAAATACAGCAACAAGGAAAAAAAAGCAACATTCCAATCAAAACATATCCATTTATAAAAAGAAATAAAACAAAAGTACCCAAATGTTTTCTAAATTTTTCTTAGTATCATCTCATGAGAAGCAGAATAGATGCCGTAACGACATAAAATGCCAATCCAAAATCCCTAGCATATGATGACTGAATGAGATTGAATTTTTGAACTTCCCATTCAGAGGTTAAAACAAATCCAGATTGTAAAAATAACAAGCAGATTATTTGAATTTTTAAAAATCTCAATAATTAAAAAACTTTGTTTCCTACATTTCACTGCTTAGAGGATCTACTTAAAAATGCTATACATGCATGTCAATTGTGAAGTATAAGATGTTACAATACAGCATCTATTCAGAAAAGAAATAGTCTAGAATGCCCAGTACAGCATGCATAAAACGCAAACATGACATGCAGCTGACTATTCAGAAAACAAGATGAAAAAACTACCTTGCAAAGCATGACCCAGAAAAGCATCAAGTTCAGGATTTAATTCAGCTTTTTCTTTTAGCATATGAAACAGCAGTTGGTTTTGAGTAGCACTAGTAATTTCTGTCTGCTTAAGGCGTCCCTCAAGAACTTTGATCTGAGCTTCTTTCTGAGCTGCCTGGAGACCCTAAAAGAAAGAAAGATGACAAATGTTTTAACACAACCCTTGTTTTACAAAATAAAAATTGTCAAAAATTTTTTAAAACTACAAACAATGTGTACATTGCAGCTGCTTTCTCACATCTTGAAGATCAGGTGTCAACAAAGGGTCTTTTTCTTTCCTTCACCTTTTAAAGGGACTCATTAAGCATTCCTTTAACTTGCATTCCTCAGACTGCCTTGCAAATATGCATCTAGTGGCTAAGTGGGACATGACTCCCAAGTGCAATTCAGAGTCTTTGCATTTTTTAAGAGTAGCAAGAATCTGAAAGATCAACACCTCCACTTTTCCCAAATAACTACTTTTAAAAAAATTATTACCAAAAAAATTATGGTACTCTAAGACAAGGAACAGGGGGGAGGTGGAAGGCGGACAGGGTGAGACACAGAACTGTAATCTTTCCTACCCAATCTCTCAATGACTTTCAGCTTGTAATGAAAGATCTTATGGCCTAACTTATGACAGAATTCATTCTAAGAGAACTTCCCTAGATCCATGGAGTGGAGGGAATTTTTTAGTTGTAGAAAATACAGCCAAAGAAATTTACGGAATGGTTTCCAAATAGATCTCCAAATTCCAAAAAAAAAACCAGTATGGAAAAATGAAGGTACAACACATCTTCTGAAAGGCTTGTAGGGCAACAGCAGACTTTGAGTGCTAGTGCTTGAGTAATAAGTGTAGCCCTATGAATTTACACACTACATTTTGATTGAACTAAAGCTACATATCAATAGACACATTCTGCAGGTGAAAACAAACAATAGAATAGACAGTAGGCATGACCAAATTTGAAAAAAAAAATCCCTTCAGCTTTTCTATGTGATAATTACTAAACAAAAAGATGATAGAATCCTTCACATAATGGAGCTTTTTATCATAATAAAGAGAAATTGTTAACAGAGTGAGTCAGAGGCACTTTTCTCATATTAACTCTGTTGCAAGATCCATTCAAACACATCCAAGGGTTGAAAAAATATTAGAAGATTGAAATTTCCAGAAGCCAATGTGCTTGTGGGAATTTTCTTTACCTTTTCTTTTTCCCAGAATCTTTTTGGACTACCTGCATTGTGACAAATCAAGAATACCAAAGCAACCCCAGAGAAGTGGTCAGGGGGCTGACCCAAAGACAGTTTCAGTAGCATCAAAATCTTCCATTTGACTCAATAAGACAAAGAAAAACAGCAACAAGAGCACATGAGACATGTGTGCACAGGGTTATAAGCTGCCAAATACTTATTTTGAAAATATGAGAGAAAACATATTTCCCCAACACCTTCAGAACCTGTGGCTCTACTCAGACTGAAGTATGTCATGCACCAACATGTAACTTAAATTTTTTGAGGTTCATATTTGTACAAAGGTGGCTGAGCCAGTCTTTCTAAAAAAAGATCTCGAGCTCTCTTTAGGAGTTTGTTGAAAAACATAGAGATTTATTTGATTACAAAAAGCTAGTGCTCTTGTAAGAACAATATGAGCTAATTAATACAGTGGAAAAGGCTCTACTGGGGGTTGGGAAACATGCATTAACTTGAAGAGGACAACAGATCTCAAGGGCCTTCACACTGAGAATCAGCATTACTGACATCAGTAATGTCGAGCAGCTTTGCTCGTTTTAACACACATTAGTTACAGCACAACATAGCTGCTCCTGGCACATGCCATAGTCCTGGCACACACATACTCCAGTTAACACATTACCTTATTGATACCCATCATAAGGAAGTGATCAAGCAAATATCGAGCTTCTGTCAAAGTGCAAGCATTAATCACTGCTGTTACATCCAAGGTCTCTCCTTCTTCCTATGTGTGCAAGAATAAGACAATCAGATTGTGAAAAAGTCCCAGGAATTATATTAATTTATTGCCAGCATAATAGAAAGCATCAGCTTTGACATTTAAATGCTTTGCAATCTTAACTTGCATTACACTATTGACACTAAAACTCAGGTATCAATTGTATAAGTCTTCATCTCAAACTTGACATAAAAGTTTTCACCAATTTTCACTTCCTGGCTCAATAATTACATAGACAACAAAAACTAATTTCTAAATGAGAACATTTTCAGTGCTAACACAGTTGTGTTCTCTTGTCCCCATTTTACCATTCTTGCAATAATATTTGACCTACCTTTGCTTCTTCCATTTGCATAATGTTTGCTTGGCAGTCAGAAATGCTGTCGTTGATGTAGTCTATATTTGCAGTTACTGATTCCATCTCCTCATTTATGTTTTGGACACTTCTATCTGCTTCACTGCCACCCCCACCCTTGATGAGCTTCTCCCTTTTCTTCGAAAGCTTGTCTCTTCTTTTGGTGAGTTCTTCACGTTGCTATTTTCCACAAAGACATAATATTAGAGAAAAAGGAATTAGTAAGCCCTTACAATACTGAACATCTTTTTGTTTTCCTTTGTTTATTACTGTTTAACTAACATGTCATGATTCCCATGGGAAGAAGTTACACAGGGGAATACAGTAATCTATTGGCACATGATGCCATTAATGTGTTTCTTAGTTCTTACTAAGCACAGCAACCCCATTGTTCAAATGTTTCCTGGAGCCAAAAGTGTCTTCACTGACTACAGTAGGGAAGTCAGTGCTGCCCATAACAGCAATTAATTTACATTATTTAATACAGCCAAATGCACAGCAGATCACCCACCGTAAGCAACCTGTTCATATCTGCCTCCATGTTGGAAATAGTCATCCTCTGCATAATAATATCAGTCACTCTGCGTTCCAGCAACTGCCACTTCATCCTGGCTGCCTTCGAGGAGTAAACTCTGCTCGTCACTGCTTTCCGCTGGTACTTCCTTCTGTGACACGTTCAAGACAAACACACAGCTAAGTCTGAAGTAGTCCAGTGACAAATTCAAATGTGGAAATGATCAGGCTGCAATATTTCTCACAAACAACTTAAGAATGTCATGCAGAAGTTGTAGGTCTTCACAGCACCAGACAGCTGCCTCTACCCAGCCCCGAACTCTACTGCACTCTAACATGCTGCACTTGAAAAACAGGTTTCAAACACTGCAGCATCTTTCATGGCACACTGTTGAGTTCAAATGCCGTGTAGGTGTTGTTCTCTATTTAACAAGGAGATCTGCTTCAAATTGCAGTGGAAAAGCACAAATAAACCTGATAGACTGAGGTGCATTTTCCAACAAGTTTCTCCATGAACTTAACTCTGCTGGAATTGGACCACCAAGGTAATTTCTCTTGAAGAGGAGATTTAAAAACCCTCAAGATTTCAAAATCCACTTTATTTGATTTGCCCTTTAATGCCATTTTATATTATTATATTATTGTCTTAAACACAGGAATCTGAAATTGCATTTGATAATGGTAAAATGCCCATTTTATGAGCATTACATGATAACAGGTTTGATAGCTAACAGCTCCTGCAATATGTATCATCACAACAGATGCTACACATGTTCTAGCAGATGTACCTGCTAGAAAGTGCACACAAATTTCAGTTCTTGTAAGAGAGTCCTAAAAATCTTTAACCCTTACCCTGTTCCATTTGTTGCAGTTACAGACAATGCTTGAACCCTTGCCACAGGAATTCTCATCTTCTGCTGTGCCGCTGTTCTGGAGCCATCATGCTCGCCTGACAAACTAGAACTTGCTTCCTGCATGGAATGCTCAGGTAGACTCAGCTTCCGATTCACTTTTCCTGCCACTTTATCAGACAGAGGCCTTACTTGCCGACGAAGGGCTGTGACCTGAAACACAGGGCAAAGACACGATTAATTCTCCCAAAACTGAGTTCCAAGTTACAGCAATACAACATCATTCTGTTTTCAAAGATGCATTGCTGTTCTACCACAGTACCTCTTCAGTTTTGCGACGCAAGATAACTTCTTGGTTTCTTTTCTGAGCTTCCAGAAGCTTGAGCTGATGCTGTGAAAAAATAGAAGCAGTACATGATATTTTTTCCATTCTCTCTCACAAGGACTGCACTGTATAAACAAAAAAGAGATCTCTATACATTAATACAAATCTGCAAAATTGCGGTGACATGAAGACTCAAGTCATGATTGTTTCTTGATCTTGCTAGTGCAGAACAAAAATAAGTGTTTCCCGGTATCAATTCTATCAAAACCAATAATTCCATGCAAGCAAGGTGGTAGCAACAACTTTGTGAAGATTCACTAACCACTAATTCACTGATAATGTTGATAGACATACTCAAGAAGCACAACAGTTCATAGAAGACTTATCACCTGAGGCTAGGAACTGTGTTTGCATGGAAGTCAAACCAAATTTTGTGCATTTTCATGGCGAAAATATACAGGTACATGCTTGCCTCAGTGAATACATATACACAGTGTGTGCCTGCAAGCAGAGGTGCATCATTATGGCATGTGTTTATTCCAAATGAAAGTTCTTTATCTGTGAAATCACCTCTCGTTTGCGTTGCTCCTTTTTAAGCTGTGCAATCTCTCTATTTCTTCTAGATTCCGTCATTCTAGCTTTCTCCTGTTCTTCTTTCATTTGCTTCATCAAGCGAACCTGTAAAGAGATCATCACTTAGAAAAGCTGTTCACACTGAAGTGCTGCTCCCTGCCCTCAACCATGCAGAGTTTTATCTTCAAATTGCCACTTTCCACTATATTACATGCTTTTAGCCATTTACATCTTCCACCTAATGTCATCTTCACTCAGTGCTGGATAACAGCTAATAAACTGTGCAAGCTTATGCATTTTTGATACCTTAATTTCTGTTCATTAAATCTAAAAGCTGCCCCTCTCCCCCAGGAACAGCCTGATGCTCACATCTCTTCTATTTTGAGACTATCAGGCAGATAACGGCAAGAACAGACTTATCAGATAGATGGATGCACAGGAGATTTCAACCCAATTTTCAGTAAACATTCATTGTGCAACACTTCAATTTACTGAAACATACCTTGGTTTTCTTCATTTCTGTCACCTCCTGCTGTAGTTTCTTCAGCTGCTTTTCATATTGAGACTGGTTTTTAAGCAAACGTGCATGCTCCTTTTGCGCTGTTTGAAGTCTCTGCAGTTCTTTATTCATGGCTTGGAGTTTCTTTTCATATTCTGACTTGATTTTTTTTGCCTTTTCTTCTGAATAGGTCTCTACAGAACCTAGAGTAAAAGGGAATTCTTAATCTGCTTTTGTTCGGGATACTTTTATTTTGCCGGCCACATCAGATAATGACTTTCTCTGCTCTAGCACTGTTACAGTATTGCTCTGCAATACTTTTAAAACAACCTAATTTCTCTCTAGTTCCTGCCACCTGCACTGCTTTCAACTTGTATGCATTCTGGGATGAAAGATCAACTTTCAAATCTGAGCACCTGAAAGCACAAAACCACACATTCACACATAAGTACACAGGAGCATAATACCACTCCTAAAAGCCATCAAGCCCAGTATTCCTCTTCTGACACTGATCAGCAGGGAAGGTCTAAGGAATAACAGGGGAACAGCAAAAGCTTAGACAGCATATAACCATATATATGTTTAAAAAATAAAGACAAAATACTTTCCACAGCACTCCCAAAGTGCAGTTATTTGTGGCTTGGGATTCCTGAGTCATAGGTGTTTTGTCATCTCAATACTAACACATATTCAAAAAGGTTTGGTCAGTAAACACCTCTGAAATCTGTGTTTCAATGCATTGCTGTTCTACCACAGTACCTCTTCAGTTTTGCGACGCAAGATAACTTCTTGGTTTCTTTTCTGAGCTTCCAGAAGCTTGAGCTGATGCTGTGAAAAAATAGAAGCAGTACATGATATTTTTTCCATTCTCTCTCACAAGGACTGCACTGTATAAACAAAAAAGAGATCTCTATACATTAATACAAATCTGCAAAATTGCGGTGACATGAAGACTCAAGTCATGATTGTTTCTTGATCTTGCTAGTGCAGAACAAAAATAAGTGTTTCCCGGTATCAATTCTATCAAAACCAATAATTCCATGCAAGCAAGGTGGTAGCAACAACTTTGTGAAGATTCACTAACCACTAATTCACTGATAATGTTGATAGACATACTCAAGAAGCACAACAGTTCATAGAAGACTTATCACCTGAGGCTAGGAACTGTGTTTGCATGGAAGTCAAACCAAATTTTGTGCATTTTCATGGCGAAAATATACAGGTACATGCTTGCCTCAGTGAATACATATACACAGTGTGTGCCTGCAAGCAGAGGTGCATCATTATGGCATGTGTTTATTCCAAATGAAAGTTCTTTATCTGTGAAACCACCTCTCGTTTGCGTTGCTCCTTTTTAAGCTGTGCAATCTCTCTATTTCTTCTAGATTCCGTCATTCTAGCTTTCTCCTGTTCTTCTTTCATTTGCTTCATCAAGCGAACCTGTAAAGAGATCATCACTTAGAAAAGCTGTTCACACTGAAGTGCTGCTCCCTGCCCTCAACCATGCAGAGTTTTATCTTCAAATTGCCACTTTCCACTATATTACATGCTTTTAGCCATTTACATCTTCCACCTAATGTCATCTTCACTCAGTGCTGGATAACAGCTAATAAACTGTGCAAGCTTATGCATTTTTGATACCTTAATTTCTGTTCATTAAATCTAAAAGCTGCCCCTCTCCCCCAGGAACAGCCTGATGCTCACATCTCTTCTATTTTGAGACTTTCAGGCAGATAACAGCAAGAACAGACTTATCAGATAGATGAATGCACAGGAGATTTCAACCCAATTTTCAGTAAACATTCATTGTGCAACACTTCAATTTACTGAAACATACCTTGGTTTTCTTCATCTCTGTCACCTCCTGCTGCAGTTTCTTCAGCTGCTTTTCATATTGAGACTGGTTTTTAAGCAAACGTGCATGCTCCTTTTGTGCTGTTTGAAGTCTCTGCAGTTCTTTATTCATGGCTTGGAGTTTCTTTTCATATTCTGACTTGATTTTTTTTGCCTTTTCTTCTGAATAGGTCTCTACAGAACCTAGAGTAAAAGGGAATTCTTAATCTGCTTTGGTTCGGGATACTTTTATTTTGCCGGCCACATCAGATAATGACTTTCTCTGCTCTAGCACTGTTACAGTATTGCTCTGCAATACTTTTAAAACAACCTAATTTCTCTCTAGTTCCTGCCACCTGCACTGCTTTCAACCTGTGTGCATTCTGGGATGAAAGATCAACTATTAATACTTTGTAACAAATCTGAGCATCTGAAGGCACAAAAACACACATTCACACATAAGTACACAGGAGCATAATACCACTCCTAAAAGCCATCAAGCCCAGTATTCCTCTTCTGACACTGATCAGCAGGGAAGGTCTAAGGAATAACAGGGGAACAGCAAAAGCTTAGACAGCATATAACCATAAAGGATATATATGTTTAAAAAATAAAAACAAACGAAATACTTTCCACGGCACTCTCAAAGTGCAGTTATTTGTGGCTTGGGATTCCTGAGTCATAGGTGGTTTATCATCTAAATACTAAGACATATTCAAAAAGATTTGGTCAGTAAACACCTCTGAAATCTGTGTTTCACTGATGCTTGTTCCTATTCTCTCGCAAATAAAAAGAAAGTGGGGAGGGGAAAGAACATGAAAAAACTTTATCAGGAACTATCTCCAGGATTATAAGAGCTCTTAGAAAACTGAAAATGCTTATTCACCCAAACCAAATACCTATCAGTAGCAGCACATTTCAAAAAATTCTTTTCTCAATTCTGATAGAAACTACAATGAATAAAGAATGATTCACTGGCATTATGGGTATAAAACATACTTCTGTTTTCTGCAATTTCTCATCAAATTTGAAAAAGAAAATGAGAGAAGTAGAAAATGGTTCAACTTGAACAGCTTACACAAGATCAATGATTTTGTATTTCTTACCCAAGTTTTGAAGAACCTGATCTCTTTCAAGCTGAGTGTCTCGGATTTTATGTTGTAGCATCATTAGTTTCTCTTCATACTGTTTTTTCAGTGTTTGTAACCTTCGCTGGCTGTTTTCTAGCTCATCTATCAGTTTCTGCTTAATGGCTATTTCACAGGTGATATTTGCCAAGTCAGCCTGATAATTTTCTGAAATAGAAAGATTTCTGTTAAAGTAAAGCAAGAACCACGTGAACACAGATAATCCTTGCAATCTTAGGGTCACTGTAAATACCTATTGTGCACGGGAGGATTCCACACAAATCACAGTGAACCTGGCCTCTGGTCAATTTCAAAACCCATACAGGGACACTCAATCAGCTGTCTATTACATGTTTTAGCACCATAACCAAAAAAAAATAATTCCCAGACCATGCTCTCCACAGATTACACACATATGGTTTACAACACACTTTATTGCCTACCAAGACCTGAGGTTTGACAGATATTATTTGCAAAACTCTACAGAATATTGCACTGACATCACCTTTTTCATCAGAGTCAGAATCTGATTCATCTGAGCTTTCAACAACTTCCATATCATCTTCATCCTCATCATCTTCCTCTTCTTCATCGTCATGATCACTGACTTCTTGAATTTCCTCCTACAAAACATAGACATTAAAGCACTCCACACTTTTCCATGCCTAAGTAATTTTTTACTGTCATTGTAAAGCTGCAGTATTCACCTAGCACATTCCTCATTTTCTTTCTATAACCTTGTAAATCTTTAAACAGACTATGAACAAATAAGCCAAATACTTTTAAATACTTACTCCCTCCAATTCATTATTCTCTCTCTCTGAAGTGCCTTTTTCATCTCTTTTCTCCTGCTCGTTGTCTGTGTTATCCTCCTTAATGCTAGTAGAAGAGGCAGACACAAATTACTCACAAACTGAAATAGCAATTATTTCCCATCCCACAAACCAGTAAGTCGTAATTCCAAATAAAGATGAAAAACAAAGTGTAGTTAGAAAAATGTACAGGTGTTGGGCATGGGTAAAACACAACTTCCAAACTTCTGCAGATAATGAAATAATGCCTAATTACTCTTAATCTTGGTTTGCAAGGTAATAGTAATGATTAGCACATTGTTCCAGCATACTGCACAACTGGGACAAACAGAATACACATATCCATATACTACAGCAGTACTCATTTTGCATGGAAGTTGCAGTGTACCCAGAGTAGCTTTTACAAAACAATAAAATAACATTGTGTGCAAGTACAACATACATTACAGGCATTCCTACACTTTCAAGCTACAACAGAGCCTACTGTACTTAGAACAGTCTTAAAATTTATTTATAAGCCTTAAACAATATCCTAATTTATCGTAATTTATACTTTTTCAATTAGTTATCTACTTTGACATAAAGGAAATGCTCAAAACAGTCACTGATACAACAATAAAAAGGGTTTACAAAAGGGTTTTTTTGATTTTGTTCTAAATGTTTGGTGTGTTACTCCTTAGGGCAAGTTTTAACATTTTTAAGTGCACATTTAAGACATCACATGCAAATATAAAACAAAAAATTAATGGCACTCTGCAAGTTCTCACAGACCGGGTATCACCCTCTAGTGCTACATGTACAAAACCCAAAGCTCCAATGGATGGGAAATTGTGACAGAATAGAGCTAGACACCACAGGGTTACTAATGAAAAAATGTGGTTAGGACTGCATAATGTGGAATCCACCTCAACTAACATCAGCTGCATAAAAGTTTGGCAAGTTGTGCTGTCACTGACAAGGCACAGAAACTAGAAATGCACATCTTTCTCCACTGATACCAAGAGGAGCTCAGATTCACGATCAAACTCTTGGGCAAATTCAATACTCAGTGCAGGGACAAGAAATAGACAATAGATTTGAGACACTATGATTTGGTTAGTGACATCTTTAAAACAAAGCTCCAATCTAAAAAGTGCCTGTTGAGTAACACAATGCTGTGTACACATGATTTTCTGTTGTATTACTTTTTAATCTATTTAATGCTGATTCCCTTCTGCCCCACTCATTACCAGTTATGAGCTGACCATGCACAAGGCAGAAAGCTTTTGTTTGGACCATCTGAATCCATGCAGCAGCTGGGGATGCTGGAATTTAAAAATCTATAAAAAGGGTTTACAAAAGGGTTTTTTTGATTTTGTTCTAAATGTTTGGTGTGGTAATCATTAGGGGAAGTTTTAACATTTTTAAGTGCACATTTAAGACATCACATGCAAATATAAAACAAAAAATTAATGGCACTCTGCAAGTTCTCACAGACCGGGTATCACCCTCTAGTGCTACATGTACAAAACCCAAAGCTCCAATGGATGGGAAATTGTGACAGAATAGAGCTAGACACCACAGGGTTACTAATGAAAAAATGTGGTTAGGACTGCATAATGTGGAATCCACCTCAACTAACATCAGCTGCATAAAAGTTTGGCAAGTTGTGCTGTCACTGACAAGGCACAGAAACTAGAAATGCACATCTTTCTCCACTGATACCAAGAGGAGCTCAGATTCACGATCAAACTCTTGGGCAAATTCAATACTCAGTGCAGGGACAAGAAATAGACAATAGATTTGAAACACTATGATTTGACATCTTTAAAACAAAGCTCCAATCTAAAAAGTGCCTGTTGAGTAACACAATGCTGTGTACACATGATTTTCTGTTGTATTACTTTTTAATCTATTTAATGCTGATTCCCTTCTGCCCCACTCATTACCAGTTATGAGCTGACCATGCACAAGGCAGAAAGCTTTTGTTTGGACCATCTGAATCCATGCAGCAGCTGGGGATGCTGGAATTTAAAAATCTAACCAGATTTGTACACAAAAAAATGCCTAACAGGGAACACTGTGTCATACAATCTCAATTCCACAGATTCTCCTCTCCCTCAAACCAGAACATGTTCTATGTTGGTTATTAAGCCTAAAAGATAATGGATCTTAGCTGCAATCCTCATGGAAATTGAGGCAAACCCCCAGTTTCCCTTCCACTCAGTACAGAACTAAATACTACAGAGAATTTGTGTTCTGCCTAAGGGGAGAGACAGGGAGGAGGAGAGCCAGCAGCTCTCCCAGGTAGAATTGTACTGCTTAATGTGTATGCTACCGGTCTGTGGATTCACATCACGTGCATTGATTCAGTGGGTGGGTTTTTTGGATCAAAATAGCAGAAAAATAAAAGCTCCTTTGGTTTCACTTTTAATCATGATATAGTTCTCTTTTTAGAGCCCTCAGTTTAACTGCTCTGTGAATGACTATTCATCTACTGGTTTGGCTGAAGCAGAATGGGAGGAACGACCAAGGCTTTCGTCACATTTTCAGAAACCAAAGCAACAGACTTGAGTGAGGTGTGATGGTACAAGACCCTCTTGATCTCACATGCCAAAATTATTACTGTCATATACTGCCTGCTAGACATTTCATACTGTATGTGCTACTGCACCTTCCTCCTGCCTTTCATTTCACTCAGACCATGCAAGAAAGAAAACAATTCAACAGGAATGCCACCTCCCCACAAAAGCTTGCTCAACCCTGTGTAATGCCAGAGTCAACCTCAATTCCACAACAGAGGTTTCTTCCAGTTAAAACAATAGCTGAACGTGAAAACCCAGGAAAGAAATCTGAAAATTAACTACTCCTGAAGTACCTATGAATCTGCCCAACTTCTTTTCATGTATGACAACCAGTTAATTGAAATGACAGGTAATTAAAAACCTGGGAAATATTCCAACCTTCTTTCTTCTTGACTGCTTTCCTCAAGTTTCTGTAGCCTTCAAAAGCACGAGGTACAGTATTGGAAGGCCAAGCCAATGAAGGACAAACCAGACAGTGAAAAGCAAAAGTGATAAGAAGGTAAAAAAATGATATATATGAGCTTGCGGAGTTTAAAATGAAATTTTAAAAGATATCATCAAGAGACAACAAGTAGTAAAAAGGCAATACATTCTGGACAGTTGGAAAGTAAACAGAAAACAAAAAAGAAGCATGGGTAGGTTAACTAATTTGCCATTGATAACAAGTAAATTCAAGTTACATTAAAGAAGAAATTTTAGACAATATATTTAACTTTGCGAATTATTTTTAATAATGGATTAAGAAAATATCTCCATTCTAGAAAAATATTTCTCCTCTTTCTCTACTTAAAACTGGCTGGTAAAATACTGAAAATTGCAAATACTCCCACTGGCCCAAAGTTACATATTCTCAGGAACATATCAGGAAAAAAAACAATGCACTAGTCTTATGTATGCTGATAACATATTGTAATAGAAAGTAAGAATACGAAAACTTTTTAATTATTAATTAATATTCTAAATAATATATTCTGAATAAAATTAATACCAAAAAGTGTTCAAACTGCACTCATGTTTTTGTTTGGGTTTTGTTGTATGTTTTTAAATAAAAAGTAGAAAACTGCAGCTTATTTTCCTGGGATTCAGAAAGTACATGTCAATAATTTCTTGTTATTTTTTAATAAATTAACAAAAAACATGCACCAAAAGCAATGAGATGGACAATATGTTAGTATTTCTGCCTGCACTTTTTTCTCTTGAATAAATGTGAATTTACCAGTAAAAAAAGTCTGCATGACATATGTAAGCACAGAGATGGCTTAAAATTCATCAACTACTGAAATTCCTCATTTCCCCTTATGACAAATTTCAAGCAAGAGCTTTTGCTGCCTTTTCACCTCATACTGCCTCCCACCTTCCTTTGGCATCAGCTAGGAGCTAGCAAGCTGAACCCCATGTAATTTTCATCACTAATTTAGTTTAGTTAAGGTTAGGGGAGTCAAAAGAAAACAGTCAGAAATGGTTACCACGGATGTAGGGTTAACTAACAACTGAAAGGAATGTGGAAGATTTGCTCAGGGGCTTCTAGTGGGTAAGTCACATTAAGCCACACTGTGGGATATTCCAATCAGTAAGCAAAATATTACTGCTGTGTAAACTGATTACAATAAACTTCATGACAGGTGTTTATTAAGGCTACTTAAGATATTTATATTATTATTATTAATATTATTAAGATATTTAACACTACATACCTGCTGCTCATTCAGAACCTTGCTCTTAGACCTTCAGGCTACCTCACAAAAATTTAAACAAGCTGTATATATTTAAAATTATGCACCTCTTGTCATGCTGACCCAGACACAGGAAACAAAAGACCAAGAAAGGCAGCAGATGGGGCAGAACTAGTAGCTAGGCTTACCAATCCCATTTAAATAGAAAAATGCTAGTTAGATAACTTTAAAAAGGCAACACTAAAAAGAAATAGTAGAGTAAATGTAACTAAATGCCTGTAGAAGATGGAATTATAACAAAGAATCCCCATCAAACTGCATGGCAAGTGTCTGTGCATTACATTAATGTATACACTGACAGTTCCTGAAATTTCAATAGAATAAAAATTCACAGTGATATAACCTCAACACAGACTTTTCACTAATTGCATAGAAGCACTCTACAGATAGCAAGAATGACAATGTACAATCCCTCAAATTCTAACATTTCTTAGCATCTAAGGAATTTTCCTCCCAACACATGCACCTCAGAAATTTCTCTATTACAAAGCAGTCTGCAGATAGGCCAGTAGATAAATTCAAACCTCAGCAGCACTTTGAAGAGTATGACCCCATTTTATAGAACACAAGGCCCACTTTAAGATAGAGCCATCAAGAGGCCTCTTCCAACTTTAGTTTTTTCAACACTCTTTAATTCTATAAAGCTAGGATTCAAAACTGACCTCAAAAATCATTTATGGTAAGTAGTCCCTACTTCTGGATCAGACTACTTGGCCATCCCATCATAATATTATTTTCTTGGTGTGCGAAAGCATGACTGGCTATCAAAAAAAGCAAAACAAAATCAAACCACAAAAACACAACCTAACAACTGAGGCTTATCTAAGCATGTAGCTAAATGCATGCTTGATTTTAAAATGTGTTAAAAAACACAAAATCAAATCTCTTCCTGCATTTAAAGTTAAAGACATACTGAAGTGCTTGGCTGAAGAGAGGACAGAACATTTTATTTAATACTTCCATCTTCCTCTCAAGTTCCTCCAAAATGAGACAAAATCTATCAAAATACCCATAAAAGACTAAGAGCTTCCTGAAAAATGAAACACAAAGAATCTAGTTGTACTTGAAATGACTGATCTCTAAAAGCAACCCACATTTGTGTGGTGAACGGATTTATAGATATGGGACCCGAAATTAAAGATATTACTGATCCTCATATACTTTGACTATTTCAAGCTTAAACTGTTACAGTTTTACTCTGAACTTGTACAAGTCTGAAGGATCATTATTAAAAAGAGTAACAGATTAGAAGCATGAAAAATTTCTCCTAAAACAGAGAGATTTCTAATGGACACAAAGTCTGAGTACACAGAGCCTTGCTGTGCTAACTGCTATCTAAACAGGCAGATTTATAGATATGGGACCCGAAATTAAAGATATTACTGATCCTCATATACTTTGACTATTTCAAGCTTAAACTGTTACAGTTTTACTCTGAACTTGTACAAGTCTGAAGGATCATTATTAAAAAGAGTAACAGATTAGAAGCAAGAAATATTTCTCCTAAAACAGAGAGATTTCTAATGGACACAAACTCTGAGTACACAAAGCCTTGCTGTGCTAAGTGCTATTTAAACAGCGTTTATGTCAATTTCTATGAGGATTTTAGTAGATGAGAAAGTTGGACAGCAAAAAAACCAGCAAAGCATGATGTTGCAGAGAATCAGGAAGCCTCAAATTAAAAAAACATTCATAGAAACAAAAGATAAAGCAAAAGAAGCCATTTCAACAGCCACCAAAGAATCCCCAGCTATTCAAAATATCTTTTCTTCAGAAAGCTGTTTCAGTTTTGACATAGAGTTTAAAAAATTTCTTAATTTTTTCAAACTTCTGTTAAATTTCAGGTGAATTTAGAAAAAGTTTTTAAAAACATCAAAATTTAGAGAGCACACCTGCGCTTTTATCATTGTGCATAATTATGCAGAAAAGTTCATTACAAAGGAGACGGTCCACAAATACTGCACACTTCACTGGAAGAAAAGATGCAAAAGAGAAACTAACTTCAACATGTAAAAGGGTTTGAAAGAACAGCTGTTTAGGGTCCAAACCCACACAAAAAGCCTTTTTAAGTCTCAGTAATTTAAATAAATAGGCCTTTTTACTAAGAAAGACAAAACAAATAGCATTATAATTCATACACCACCTCTTTTTCTTTTTCCTTTCTTTTTTTTTCAGCTTTTCTAGATCTTTCTTGGCTATATCTAGAATTTCCATTGTCTCCTTCTCTGAGGAAAGCATAGAAGCAGAAAATGCTGATGGTCCACCAAAGTATGTGGCTCTCGATGAGGCTCTTGACAAGTTGCGTCGGAGATTTTCATTCACTGCTTCACTTTCTAATAATTTTGCTCTTAATAAAAAACAAAACAAGGAAGAATTGTAGACCATTAATTACAACTATTGCCAGTACATGAGCTGTACACTCTTGCCTGTGTAGCTTCAATGCACTACATTCTGTCTAAAAAGAAACTACAAACCAGGGTGAAGTCTAAAAAAATACAATGTAGTGAATTCCTTTGAAACACCATTTTATACAATGTTTATATATACTGTACATATATCATATAACCTTGACAGAATACATGAAAATATGACTGTATGAACATACACACAGATATATATATACACACACAGATACAAACCTGAACATGCTTTATGAATATAGATAGTATATGAAAGCTACACAAAAGCTCCAAAGTAAACTGAGGATAGGCCAAATAATTTTTTCATGGTATATGTCCAAGACATACATAAATAAAAACATCTAAAATATTTAAGATTTTTTAAATTTTAAAAGTAATTATATTTTAAGAACATATTTTTAAACAATTAAATTATCAGTGCCATCATTTTTATACAAAGTTATAAAGTTACAAAAGAAGTGTTTTAAGTTTCACTGTCCTTAGTGCAACAATATTAAGTTATCACCACAATTTAGGCAACATCTTACTCTCATTTCTTTTGTCAGTTTGATCTCTAACATTTTTGCATCCAGATGGTCTTAGAAGCTGAAGGACCACTCTCCTAACGTAATCCCCACACAGGAAAACAGCTGACGTATTGCTAACACTTCTATTATTTTCTTAAACAAAAATTGTCCAAATACATATAATGCAAATACCTGAGATCTTCAATTTCCTTGATATAATTATGAATCATGTTGCTAATTTCTTCATTTCCTTCCCCTTTGAAGGGCAGAGAGAAAAGGGGAAAGAGGGAAGAGAAAGATTAAGAAAGGGTGGTAGCAGTATAAATATCTGAAAAGAGCTATTAGGCACAAGGCAAAGGGAAACAGTCACATGGGCTGTTTACATTTACATATGTAAATCTTAACTTATTTGTAAAATAGCTTTCCTTCTTAAACTGAATTACATTTTTTGTTCCTCTCATGTGATCATCATATGTAACTTGTTTTCCATATTAGCACTTTAACAATGTGCTAATATGTGCACATATTAGCATTTTAACAATGCTTAAATCAAAATTATTCATCTGAAGTTTAATTTGGAGTCAAATTTACTGATTGTTAGACCACCACAGGAGCTAAGCATACAAATAGTTCCTATACAAAAATATTAATTCATGTTTCCTGTTGTTCACATTTCTAAACGGATGGTCAAATCAGGGCATCAAACTATTTGTATTATTAAAAAAAGACTCCAGAAACAGAAGAAATAATCATATGGGGGCCTATCCCTGCCAAAGGAGGTCCTACATTGCTAATAAAAAGGCATAATTTCATTTCAAGGGATCAATGAAGCAAGAACATATAATTAATTTAAGTTTATGAACTTCTGAAGCAGTTTATGCACATTCACAGCATACCTGTCCTGGCTAGCACTTGGTTGGCCTGGTCACTCATAAGCTGCGTTATTCTGGCTCTAAGAGCATCAATAGTCTCTTGCATTGCTTTAATTCTAACACGCAGGTTGTTGTTTTCTGTTTGCAGCATTGCATTCTCATGGAACATGTCATTGATGCTTTCAACGCCTTCTTCATCTATAATCCTTTTACCCTTCAAGAAAGTAAAAATATTTTGTTACCGGTCAAGGCTGACCTACACTTAAAAAGAATTCTAAGTTAGTAAAAACAATTCACAGATGACTTAGAATTCCAAGCAGACACTCATAGCACAGGATAATCTCTCAAAGAGTTTAAAACAATGATAAGGTGATAGTTTTCAAAAGACTGGGCCAATGCCTTAGCATCTGGGTTTCATATAATTCCACTTTAGTCTGAAATACAAGTTCTTGAAGAGGTTAAAAAATGAGAAGATAACTTTATCAAATCAGAATACTAGCTCGAGAAGAGCAAATGGTGATCCTGTTCAGTAACGTCCTTTATTGCTCAAAACACTGAATAAAATGCAGGATGAAACAGGCATGAGCATTTGTCTTACATACTTGAGACTGGATTTTTAAAACAAACTGTTTTAGCCATCTAGGAAGTTTTCAAAAGCAACACACAGTAAATGTACACATTCACTTATGCACCAGTCTAAGTTGTGGTTTGGTCATTTTTGATTTGGAAGTGACTTTCTCGTTGCCTTTCAAAAAGCAAACAGCATGCATCATCAGTAAATATCACTGACATTTGCAGACATCTCTTTTTTTGGGGATACAATCTATGTTTTCTAAAAACATCCGATAATCACTGGAATTAAGTGTTGTTTACATCAGGGCTGCTTTTCCAATGTTTTTAGCGTATGAAGTGGAAATAGTCAACAGGATCAAAAAAAACCCTGTGGAATTCTAAACATTTTAAAGCAGAAGAAATCCTAAGAGGACAAACTTACGGTTTTGTATTCCATGAGTTCCATCTGCAGCCGTGCAATCTCACTGCGCAAAGCATTGATTTGTTGACTGGCCCTATCCTGATTAACCATCACCTTGTTCTTGATGTTCCGTGCCCGGTTGGCGTACTTTAGTGTGTTCAAAGTTTCCATGAAGTCTCGATCTGAAGGGCTCACACATGCTATCATGAGTGTTTGACTGCAAGTCAGAAACACAGGTCAGCATTACACACCAAGGAGAAAAGAGCCGAGAGAAGCTAACAGGTTCACAGGCACAAGGTGAAACAAGAGTAGCAACTTTACAGCATTTGTGAAAATATTTCTGCATCTAGCTCACTCCAAACTGTGAACCACAAAGGTCAGCAGGTCTTGTATCTCCTTAGCATGGAATGGGAGATATTACATCATTACTTGTTTCATACATGAAATTGTAAAAGAAATTAAAGGGTGTTTCCAGAAATGTTTCTCAAACATTTGCCTAATCATACATAAACTGAGATAAAGGAATTTATACCCAACCTAAATTCCTGGACATTGATTTGGATCATGCAGCTGTCAGGACTGCCTACTATAATTCCTGAGTTGCTTAACTACTTCATCTGCAGGATGCCCAAATGCTCATCTCACCTGTCAATACGTGTCTAATGTGCCTGTTCTCTACCTCAGGTTCTTAAGTGGCTGAGTTCTCCACTGCGAGTTTCTGCTGTTGTCCAGCAGAAGCTCTGCAGGATGCCCAAATGCTCATCTCACCTGTCGATACGTGTCTAATGTGCCTGTTTACCTCAGGTTCTGAAGTGGCTGAGTTCTCCACTGCAAGTTATCTGCTGTTGTCCAGCAGAAGTCCAAAACTAGGGCTTACCCTTAGCACTCTGTGTCTATAACTGTATTTGTACCACATTTCATAACACCACTGCTTAGAGGAACTTTCTGCAACAAAAGCAGTAGGACCTGAGCTCTGGGCCCAAGAGGCCTATGAACAACCTTTCAGTTTCCTACAACATCCCCTAGCCATCCCTTCTTGGGATATTATTGCAGGATGAGAACACAGTCCATGCTCCAAATGAAAGATCAAGCAGATAGACCAGTAGGAACCAGTAGGACAAATGAACTAAAAAAAACCCAAAACAATTTTCACTCCAACCAAGTGCTTCCATCATTCAACAGTTCCTTCCCTCCGTCCCTGGAGCACACTCATTTCATGTCAGGTAAGAACAGCCTAGAAGGTCAGAACCAGACTTCCAGCTGCAGAAGGTGCATACATTGCCTAAATTCTCAACAGAAAGGGCAGAACATCTGCATTTGATGGACTGAGTACATTCCTGCAAGTTTTAAAGGAATTTGCTTCTCCATTGTATGTCACAACTTGGATAGGTAAGTTAGGAAGAGAGAATTGTCTCTGGGGCAAAGGAGCATTATCTACATCAGGCAGGCTGGATTCTGATCTTCACTATAATTCCTATAGTGAAATTTCAGACTGAAACAAATAAATGAATTCCTGCAACACTCTGAGAGGCAAACTATTATATTCACCATACACACTGGGAAACTAAGCTAGAAAGAGCAACTAGCCTGGGGTTACAAAAAAAAACCAAAAAACTTTCAGCAACTCTTCCTCAGTTCTCACCTGTATCTTTGTTCACTTCTCCAAACTCTTTTAGTCCTCAAGATACGGCCATGCAAGATTAGGAACAAATTTTTTGATTCTGACATTGAGAATGCGCTTACTTTTCTAAATCTCAGAGGACTGGTTCTGCCATGTGTCCATCTTGAAAACTGAACAACTTGAACTCCAGTTTCCTACCTGAATAGTAAAATGGACTAGGGTTTTTTGACATTGTTCTACCTCCTTTATGTCGCCATTTCTTTAAATTGCTCCCCCTGTTCCTGAAGTTAGGAAGGTTTCAATTTTTTATATTATACATTATAACATCTCTTTTAAAACACTAATGCTCCATATTTTATTTGAATAATTCAAGAAACATTAATATTTAAGTGCTGCTTCAGAACTGTCACAGCATTACACTTAAAATAAGGATTATTGTGAGAATAGTGAAGTGATACAATGTTTTCATCACTGTTAACTCAGTATTTACTACATCCTAATCCAAATCATTACTAGTAAATTTCTGTAAGTATTTGTTAAGAGAGAAACGATAATGTGGACAGTTACACTTAGAGTGGAATTTAGAAGACTACAGAAAAGGCATAAAGAAATCTAAATCTGATTGTCCAGAAGAAAAAACTGCAGTATTTGTTAAAATTTAGCTTTGGCATGTATTTTAATTGCCAAAGCCCAGACAGGAAACCATTAAAAATGTGAGGGTTTTATATATAAATATATATGAAAAAAATCTTCCTTAACAGCAAAGTGCTGATTTGAGATGTCTCAGCATGTAAGTCTCACACAAAAAAAAATGGGGGAAGGAAGGCATCCACATAATTCTCATCAATCAGAAAAAAGAATACATACTAGTATCATTAAAAACATTCTGGGGCAGCATTTGCTATCTGTACATTTGAGCTAGTTTTGGCTGGGATAGAGTTAATTTTCTTCACAGCAACTGTTTTGGATTTGTGCTGGAAACACCTCCTATGGGTCCATGATGCAGATATGCTGCTGAGCAGGGCTTTCACAGAGTGTCAGGGCTTTTTCTGCTCCTCAGGTTGCCCCACCAGCAGGTGCACAATGGACACAGCCGGGACAGCTGAGCCCTCCTGGCCCAAGGGATATTCCATCCCATACGGAATTGTGCTCAGCATATGAAGCTGGGGCAATGAGACGAAAGGGGGATGTTCAGAGTGACAGCATTTGTCTTCCCAAGTCACTGTAAGGCACGATGGAGCCCTGCGTTCCTGGGAATGGCTGAACACCTGCCAGCCCATGGCAAGTGAATGATTTCCTTTGCTTTGCTTGCATATGCGACTTTTGCTTTAGGTAACCAAGTGCTCTTATGCCAAACCCTGACTTTTCTCGCTTGTGATCTCTCCCGGGGCAGGGAGGGAGCGCCTGTGCGGGGCTCGGCTGCCGGCCCCCATCGCACACTAAATAAACTCTGTGATTGCTCCTGAAGAACACGGGGGGGAGCCGCGGAGCTGTGAGACGTGAAAAGATTTTAAAGTCAAGGCAGTATTTCTACAAAAGGCCGATTTTAGAAGAGTTTGAAAAAAAACATGCTCAGTAGCTGGTGTATTTGATAAATTTAATAAAGTGCGTTTTGCTTTTATTTGCAGAAAGAGCTTAGCAGAGCTATGCTGTTTGATTTCTGCTGATTTGTTTGTAATTCTTGAGTTTCTTCCTCCCTTTTGCACTTTTGAAAGTTTCCAGCCCTTATTTTACATGTTTCTTCTGGCTCTCCTTTCTCTCACACTGCAGTGCTTCAACTTGTTACTGAAGTTCTCTCTCTGAAGAGCATCACAACAGTTTGAGAATTTTCCTCCACTTCTCCCTACTCCTTTGTGAAAAACCTTCCTACGTTAACAGACATAGGAGCCAGACATATTGGATCACATAAAAGAATGAGAGTACTACCTTACTAAAATATACTGTGTGGCCCCTCTTATATTTGTACATGTTAGCATTACAAACACAAAATCTGTATTATTTTAATACATTTGTTAATGTTTCTTTATATAAAGCCTTCAGAGGTCAAAGTTTCCCTCCACTGTATGTGCAGAATGTATAAAAATGGATTAATACAAACCCTGGTGAAAGGAGAAAACTACTTTGTTTTTATTAGGTTGCAATCCAACATCAGGTAACAAAACAGATGCATCATAAACTGAGATACATTATCTCCAAAACAATGGAAGTGACTGTGGGTGGTAAACTGACTCCAAGGTCCTGTGCATGGCAGTCAGAGCAAACAATTCACTGACATTTGAAAAACAAAGCAACAACGACAAAAAAACAACCTCTAAGGTAGAAACTCATCAGCTTTACAGCTTTAAAATGTGCTGTAAACAAAACATACCATTTGTACTATCTACAATCTAGAGATATTTTCATGGGACGAACTTCCCTGAAAATGGTAACTTGTAAGTAATCTAAAGCTTCATGCCTAGCAAAATAACAATAGCACTGAAAAGAACACCACAAAAATCCTCTTTAAAATCTTTCCCTTCCATTGACAGCATTATTTGCACACAATTTATCTCCAGAATCTTCCTCCAACAAGACTTTCATTGTCATTTAATGTTCATTTTACTTTCTGCAGATTATGTTCTCATTCATGCTCATTCACAATGAAATACATAAAATGTTCCATTTTTCATACCTGTTTCCCCCAAGAGAGTCTTGAAGCAGCCTTGTAAGCTTTGAATCTCTGTATGGTACATGAGTTGCCTTCTTGCTTTTATCTCCCAGTGCACTAATTACATTGCCAAGTGCCAGCTATAAAACACCAAATCACATAATACACAAGTCAGAATCAGCTCCTGTGTAGTTTTATGTTAAAACACCTATAAACTGGAGTCAGCATAAAAATATTTCTGAAGATTTCTGTAATTTACATTTAGAAATTTTTGTGTTTTCAACAGTGCACTGGATAACTTACAGTCTGGTACCTGGAAGTGCCAAAGTGGAATTGTGGCTTAGCACAATTCATATGCACTAATAGTATCTCATGTCAGGCACAAACTAAATTTGGTACTACTTAATCTAACAAATTAGCTCTGGATGATAATTAAAGTTGATCTCTACCTCTAACAGTAGCTATAGCTTCTTTAAAATTAATTTTCATGATCTGCTTTATGCTACATTTAGAATTAAATATGGGGCATTTATATGAAAGAAAAAAACCCAGAATTTAATACCTCTATAGTTATAAAGCAAAAATCATCTGATAAGGATTTGAGCATTTAGGCTTGAAATTAAAGGCTATCACATGGCCATTCTATTACATTCCATTACTAAAAGGATCTAATGCATGTTTATTAACAATCAAACATTTGGCTGTGAAATTACTTTTTATGTGGAGCTGCACACTCTTCAGTCAAACTGAAGGATTTTGCTTTAGGTGGCGCCCTGTACTGCAAGTTCTTGCTTTGGAAATGCTGCAGCTGCCACCAGCAGATGAAGAACTGCACACACCCTGCTTGTTTTGAAGGATTTAAAACACTTTCAATCTGTTCCACAAAACTGAGGGCTGGACTTCACTGTAAATAAAAGTTCTGTGATCTTATATTCGTTACATCAAACTGATTTTCACCTTCATGCACTTTATGTGCTCTTTGTTAAGGACACAATTATGTCATCTGGATCCCCCAAATCCTGCTGGCTTTGTGCTTATGTCAGTGATGAAATTTAACTTAATATTCTTTCTCTTCCATGTAATATAACCAGAACTACAGAAAATAACCAATGTCACGATGGCAAGAGAATAACTCAGAAAATTCTAATTGAACAATACCCCACAAAACTGGTACTGCACAATAGCCCAGAAAAAATGAGACATGTTTTCACATATAGAACAGACATGTATTTTTGTGTCTTTTAATTTAAAGAGTTGCACAAAGCCTCCACATAGCCATGGTGCACAAAACAAAGACATGAAACTACAATCTCCACTGATAATCACCAGCTCTACATTTCAGTGCAGTTCAACATTAACAAAAACACTAAATACATTTAATTTAAAAATTACTTAATTTAACACAGTTAATTTAAAAATAGCCAGAACACAGACAAAAAAATATTAAGCTATAAGCTATAAATTTCATTTCTAAGTGTTTTGCCTGGGTTTGTTTTACATTATATTGTATAGTCTTACTAGTCCACAGTTGATGGAAATGCCTTCTTTTGCCCTTTCTCCTGTAGCTCCTGTCCGCTTTAACCTTTCAGATCCCGCCAGATCAACAAAATGAAACTTGGCAGTAAGAGTTTCATATTCATTCATCTCAGAAGATTCAGATATTATCCTGTTATCAGTGGCATTATCCTGAAGCAAAGAAGAACCCATAAAAATTGGAGAGATCTTTCACATTAACATTTGCAAAGTTCAATCAACAATTATTTACAAAACTACCTCTTTACTATGACCATCTCCTTATTCTTTCTTTTATAACAACAGTATTTTGAAACATACTATCTCCATTTTAATCATATATACTAACACATAATTCTCAAAGACCCAGTTCCAGATGCATGTGATTATGAATTACTGTAAGTACAAGCTACCATTGCTTCTTGATGAAGAAATGAGGGGAAACACCTATTAAAATAGTCTCCAGCAGGGTGAGCAACAAATTTGTCTCTCCTAAAATGCACTCTTGAATTGATTGTCAAAGGAAACTGATTTAAAAAAAAGAAAACTTTAAGTACATTATTGCCCCACAAAATCACCAGAACCAGCTAATTCATAAACCTGCCAAATGGCTGAAATATATTTTGATTTTATATCTCTCTAAACCCCATCATCAGCCTCCCTGTGGGATGATTTTTCAACTTACATTATGAATTATTGTTGGAAACTATTTCTCCTAGCAGTCAGTATTTCACTAGCACTTCTGACTCCCCCAGCAAACAAGAAAGAACAGTAGAGGGAACATGAAGAGGTTCCTTTCTCCCTTCCACCTTGCTCCCCCAGGTAATGACTGGCACTTGCTGCAAGCCTCTGTCAGTGTAGGGAGTGTGCCCGGGAACACACTGCACTGGGGCAGGCACCACAGCCTCAGCCTCTTTACATTTCACATCCCAAAGCACAGCAGGAAAATTATCCTTTTTCATTAGACAATCCCAAACTTTTTTTTCCTGTCAATTAGTTTCATTCTACCTTTCACTTTTATTTTACTATGAGTGTAGTTAGATTTATTGTCAGTAAAGTAACACAATCAGAAAAATCCTTAAATATCTCATTTCTTTACCTTACTGGTAAGGCACCCATTGCAGGGCAATTTCTACTAACTTGGCATGGTGTCAGATAATAAGCATATATCAAGCGTATACTGGATTCATGACAAACTCTCACAGCCCGAACTACAAGCTTTATTGGGAATTTCTAATCACATTAAGCATAGAAAACCCAGAAAAACCTTAAAAAACAAAAACAAACAAACAAACCCCAACCTAATCAAAAAGCCAAACACAGACCCTCAGGTATTCTGTGTTGACCTTTATGTCCTTGGCCAGCCAGCCTACAGCTCCCTTCGCTACTGCAAACGATAATAATACAGGTCTCTGCAGACCAAACCCTTCTGATGGTAGATAAATATTTCATGCATCCTTTTGCAGCAGTAACAGAAGAGAACGGGAACTGTGCCACTTCCACTAGGCCAGGAATCATTATTTCTGCTATTTTGATGTTTACACTCTGGGGACCACACTCTTAGTCCCAGCCCTCAGAGTCATGATTAATGCATCCCTTCACTCTCCCTCATTTAGCAAGTGAAATGTGCATCCAGAAACTTCCCAGAAGCGTGGCTGGTGTGAAGAGAGCCCCAGGAGCATGTCTGTGCACTGCAGCCCTGGCTGCCTGCCAGCCCTGGGCACAGGCGAGCGCGCACAGAGCGGGCACGGCCAAGGCTGTCATCCGAGAAGGAGAAACTGCGTTGCCCTAGTAACAAAGGTCTCCCAAAACTGTTGTCTACAGAAACTTGAGCTACATCTCTCCTGGCCACCCAATAATAGCTTGTATTAATTTAGATTCCAGGAGTGTTCAAAGGACAGTGTCAGGTCTGTCCTCTACTCTCCTAAACAATACAGGGAAAGAAGAAGGTGCTGTCTTAAAAAATTAAGGATTTAGAAATGCCCAGTTCCACAGTCAGATTATCTTGTGCATATCTCCTAAAAAAGCAAAAACAAAACAGTTTGACATAAGGTAGAAGATGGCCACCTCTTCCTCTAACACAAGCCTCTGTAAAAACACAGGCAGAGCCAGGCAACAGTCCCCTGGGGCAGCTCAGCTGGCGGGGAAGGCTGCAAGTGCACCAGCACAGGGGGTGCTGTGCCAACAGCCTGCAGGACACAGGCCCCCAGATGACTTCTCACTCTCCAGTAGACAGTTTGCAACAAAAATTTCCAAGCAGTGTCACCACGCAGTGAATGAAGTGCCCTGTGTGGGCTTGGAGTGTGATGCCAATCCCTCCCAAGTGAAGACAGCTGACCACACCACCAAATCCCCAGTTTCAGCATGGAAAGCAGAAAGAAGTGTTTCTAGCAGGTGTATAAAGCAGGTCTACATACCACAAAGGACCAGGAAGGAACACTCGTTTTGCCTATAAATTATTATTTGGAGTATTAAAAAATAAAAGCAATCCCTCCAAAAAGCACTGCAAATCCAATTCACTGTTCCACATGCTTAAAAATGTGGTAACTATGGGACGGACGCTAGCCAGACAGTATGTAATATTTTAAAAATATATGCAAAAGGCCTTAAGAACATTCACGTTAAGTCCCCCTGAAGGTACTGTAGTTTTCAGTAACATGGATTTCTTCAGAGCTCTCCCCTTTACAACATACACCCAACAGCAACTAACAGCTGAACAGTCACACGCAGAATATTCTATAGAAGAGCTCCATGCTCATTCACAGTTTGAATTTCAAGTGTATAGATTTAACAAAATACCTGCACCCCAAACACATAGCTGTTTAAAATCCATACACTGAGACTCACAACTTAATGCTTTTCCACTTGCACCTTATTGGATATCAACAATTAATGCGAAATATCTGAGCAGTTTCAGTTAGCTGACTGCAAGTTTAAACCCACTAACTGCCAGGACACTTAAATGTGCCTTCCCAATTAAAAACAAATTATATTTTAACGTTCTTACTTGTATATGTCGCAACAAAATACCAAAGAAAACTCTAGAGGAGAATAGGTAGGTTCCTGTAAGAGTCTGCAATTTATGGTTGCCCCTGGCTAGAGGATGGTTACATATGCACAGATTAAATCAAATTATTATAATGCTTAGCAAATTCATCAAGCATTATGATGACTACAGCATCCTTACTAAGTGCAATTCAAATAGCAGCGGCTGCCAAAATTATCCCCATTTTGAAAAATGGCTACTAAAGAGAAGTTTACCAACAGCAAAAATACGTACAGCGTTAAAGGCAGGACAGACCCTGGTCTGACACAAGTGTATGGTGAAGATAGCGTGGGAGCGTGAGCTCTGAACGTTCATCTGAGTGCTGGCCGTGGTTCGAGACAAAGCTCCCAGCTTCAAGCACTGCATCATCTAGAAAACAGGCAACAAGCACATTGCATCCCTTGCTGGTTAAAGGAAAAATGTTCTATGACTAAAATTTCTCTCTTTGCTATGCATTAAACTAAGTATTTCTTGTGATTTCTGTAAAATGCGCAAATCTTTGTATTCCTCTCTTTACTGTACCCTAGTACAGTACATTAACATTTTTATTCAGATTTGCAGTGAATAGCAGTACTGGTACTATTTGTACATGAATACCAGTTTATTTCACATCACCCAAATGCAAAGCTTTCCTTTCAAAGAAAAAATAACATATAAGATCTGGGAGATCAGATTTACATATATGTCAAAATTCTCCCAGCAGAACTGTATTATGAACAAAAACCTGTTCCTAGCTTTAAATGAAAGTGATATGCACTTAGTATCAAATATATCAGATTTAAGGCTACAAAGAATTAAGAAAATAAATTTTTTTACTAGCTTTTATGCTTAAATTGCCCAGGAGACAGACATAAGCTAGCATGACCTCTATTTTTAAACAGTCATCAAAGCATACAGACATTTTTATAATCTACTTGGCATGTTACAGTGTAATTTCTTTCCAGTTATCACCTCAGATTCTCCATTCACAGTTCGGGTTGTAACACCCACTGTATAAATTCCTCCTGCTGAATCTTCATGTATTTTAATATTTGATTTTTTATTCTTTGCATCAATATCACGGGTGGTATCAAACAGATCAAGAATTTCTTCATTGTAAAGCTGAGAAGAAGAAAAAGACAAAAAACACATCATTTTCAGAAAGAATTCCTCCAACAACTAACAAATCTGTGCAAGGCACATAGCAAAAGTTGTAAAAACCCAAATGTCTCAGCTCCCAAAAGATGTGAAACATAGAAACTTACAAAGACCATAGGTGACAGAACAGCTGCAAATTAAGTGACCTGCACAACTTCCTATTATGCCACCCAAAGATGCAGTCAATTCCTTCACGTTGCCACATATGACAAAATTCCTCAGACGAGGGAGGAGGAGGAATCTGGTGCCAGCAGAACAAGAGTGGTTTCTGTGGCAGGCACCTGCTGTCTTCAGATTTAACCTTGGGCTTTTCTTTTGAGGATTCAGTTGGCTGCACCCTGCTCCAAACACTTCCAACTCACTCCACTTGCTCTCCCTGTCATTGCACCTTTCCTCATCTCCTCTCCCACACCTTAATATTTCTATGGCACTCATTGAGACAAATTCTTCCTGGGCAGGAAGGAATGTGACATATAATAATAGTTTTTGTGTAAGCTGTTTATTAAAGACACCAAGCATCAGTCCAAAAATACTATGGCATGGCTTCTTGAGCAGGGCTTTTGTACTCCATAAGAATATGGAGTACAACTTTATGCAGTGTTTAGATTGAATTGAAGATATCAAGGGGAAAAAAAACAGACAACCCACCCAAAAAAAACACTATCCCACTGAATTTCTGTCTGAAGTCTCTGCCTGTGTACCCTGGAACACATCAAGTGTCCCTAATTTAGTTATTATGTCACTAATGCATGTCAGCAAAGCTCAGCCCAGATGAATTCAATTCCTGATCAAAATCCCTAGGTAACAGTCAAAGAATCACTACAACAGACCTGTATTCACACAAGGTACTTTCTCCTCTCAAAAACAAAAAGTCACGCCTGAGAAGAAAAAGCTCAGCATTTCTGAATGTGATGCTTTTAATCCTTTACATATTAAAAAAACAATTATATTTAATTATTAGGCATAGATATTCTATGTAGGAATCTTCTTACTAATGTTTTATCTTCATAAATTCAAATAAACTGATGCCACAATCTGGAGCAGATCTTGATGATGCACCTGCAATTGGATGGCACTGCATATGCCTGTCTTTTGAAAAAGCAGGAAAGCAAGGAGTTAAGGGAGGCAGACTGCAGCCAACTAAAGAAAGGCAAGAAAGTAGCAAACAGAAGTCACTGTTCCCAACAGTTATCCAGCTGTACGACTTCAAAGTTATTCCAAAAATACAATCTTGCTTCAACTTGCTCAACGACTAAATTATTGTTTATGCAATCCAGCTCTAATGGTAGACAGGATGGGAGGAAGAAGATACTTTTTGACACAAGAATAGCATATAATATCAAACGAATCAGAAAAAGCTCCTTCTGGGAAAGCCTCGGTAAAAGAAAAAAATCTACCAATTAAAATTACATTTTTTAAGGGAGAAATTATTATATACATTTAACCTTTCTTTAAATAGATAAACAAGACAGGTTTCAGTATGTACAGTTCAGCTGAAATGCATTGCAATGGCTGCAGTTCTTCACACCATTCTCACTGTAACATTTAATCACTGTCCACTGTAATTCTGGGACTCCGTCATATTTGTAATGTTATGTCAAAAAACACAATAAATGCAGAAACCACACTGGTTACTGCTCCCTGTGCTACTCGTGTTGCAGCTGCCTAAGCAAAGCTGCAGCTCCCTGGTGCACAGGAGAGCATTCCCACAGCACACGCTCAAGCCAACTCTCTCTAGGCAAATATTAGCCAGAGCAACAAAACCTTCTGCATAAGGGTAGCAACGACAAACCTAGACTGATACAAAACTAATGCCAGCTTGTTAATGACTGAAGGACTTGGTTTTATTGCTGCTGAAGTAAACTAACAGCTTTTCTCATGGGTAATATTGAAGAGAGGGTTTCTACCCCCAAGTAGATAAAGCTGTACATACTGAAGTAAGCAAAACAAATTTACACCTGCTCATCCTAAAATTGATTCTGCCTCTCCGTGTGCCTGAAGTACCAGATTTTGCAGCTTGGTAGTAAATGTAAATACGTTACACCCAAATCAATCAATCTAAAGAGCAGTTCCACAGCCAGGAGACACAGTATAAAACCTACAAGGCATAAAGCAACAGCTGCTGCAGGTCAGAAGGATCACAGATGTGATGGCCCCTTACCAGAAACTGTGTCTACAACAAAGCACAAGGGGAGCAGTTTTGCCACAGTACTGACCAGGGTTTTTTTTCTCTGAGTCTAAGAAAGGAGGGAACAGTGACACTGAAGCCCAATGCCAGTGGGAACTGCAGAAAGAAGTATTTTCATAGTAGGTTTCTTCATTGGTGAAAGAAAGTCTTCTGAACAGATTTTGAAAGCTAAAGAAATCTATGGCAAAGTGACAAAAGCAGGCAAAGCATGGTCACTATTCAAAGCCACAAAGTACAGTTAGGGGGATTTTTATAATTTCTTGTTTTAAAGTTTTGTCAAAAATTACCAACAGGCAAGAGCAACAGAAAGGGATATATTATGACAAACAAATATTTCTACTTCAAAATAACACTAGGAAGGGAGGCAGAAAAATAATTGGAGTAACATAAGAAGACTTTCTTAAATTGAAGAGCTAAAGCAAATCCCATAAATTTTCCTTTTGAAATCTTGTCTATTAATTCACAACATCTTGGGAGAAAATAAAATTTAAAAGAAGCAACCAGAAAAAAATATTTAATTGGTTTTCTTAAAAAAAAAACACCAAAGAAAAAAAATAACTACCAAAAAATCCACATAAAGTTACACCCACAAATGTGGATCATATTTACCTCTAAGAACTGTGCATTCACTTTAAAATCTGGAGGTGGAAGTCCTTGCTTAATAGCACTTTGTTTTTTTTCTTCAATACATCTGAAAAGGTGCTTAACAGCACGTGATATAATGCCTTGTTCCTCTTCTGTTATGTTGACATCAAATCCAGTGCCCATGGTGTATGTTTTGCCAGCACCTGTCTAATTTGAAAAAGGAACAGTCACTAGAACATATTAATAGTACCCAATCATCACAGAAATACTTTCTGCACACTAATGCTGACATCAACCTGCCATCTTTACAATATTAACACACACAACAGGTCACTTTGGAAAATGGATGAACAGCAGAATTTGGAAAACTCTACTGTTTATCCAGAGGTCATATAGAAGAAGGCAGTGAGCAGTTCCATCTTTCATAACCCTTCCTCTAGAAACTTTCCCTACCCAGTTCACATCAGCCTTGAGCTGTCTCCTCTAGGTCAAAAGACGAGTTAATGTTTCCAACCAAGGCTGTAAATTGAAACATGTATTTTGAAGGTAAAAGCAGCATTTGCAATTCTTTACTGAAGTAGATCAAATGACTCCCTTAATTAAGATGTCTGAATATCTCAGGTATTATATTCCCACTGTTTTCACTTTATACAAAAGAATACAAGCCCTGTCTTCACTAGGAAGATAAATCTAATTAAATGTGAAGTCCAATAGAAGTCAAGGTAGTGTAGTGTTTTCACTTAATTAATGGGTCAAGTCTAAGACAAAGATAGGATCACACAGCTGAACATAATCTGCTAAACTGGATCTGCAAACTGCTTTGTTTGACTAGGAATAGAGTTCACATGGCTAACTTGAGATGCATCACCTAACAGAGGTGAAATTCAGCATCCAAGACCACATTTTATGCCATCAACTTGTAAGGGAGCATTTCAAAGACAGTAACACACCATCTACACTGTGCTCAGCTTTGAGTGTGCCCAGTGTACTAAGAGGGTGTGTTCTCGATGAAAAGTTCTCTGGCTTTGGAATCTGAGCTCTACAAGAGCTTTTGCCCACAAGCAAACAATGTGGTGGCCTGAAGTTCTCCAGAATCTATTTTTAAAAAGTCCCTATTCCCCAAAGTCTCTAAAAATGCAGTGGCTTGAAAAGTGGCTCAGAAAAGAATCTCAGTACAACCTATCTCTATAGTTCAAGTAATTTGGTCAATAATTTGTATTGCTGCATTGAGGTGAATTCAGGAATTATATGGACTGATACTATTTTCAGTATCACTATTAAATTCAGATCTGTGGTCTATATATATTCTGTGTTTCAGTCTAAACAGAATTTATATAAACTCAACACTTGCCTAGAGAGTAACTAATTGAAAATAAACCAAAATTGCTAACGAGATTCAGAAATTTAAGAGAAAAATCAGTTTCAAAAAACTGTTTATTCCAAAATAAACACTTTAAAATAAAATTGTGAAGCTTACCTGGCCATAAGCAAAGACAGTGGCATTATAGCCTTCAAAGCAACCTTCAATCAGCTTTTCTATGCACTGTACATAGATCTCTTCTTGCTGTGAGTCAATGTTAAAGACATAATCAAAAGTGAAGGCCTTATCTTTTCCCAAGAACACTTGAGGTTCACCAGGTGTGACAGATGTACAAATATGGCATCCTTCAATCTTCTCTTTGGCTAACTGTGGTCTAATTCTGTTTTGGAAGAGATAAAAACAAATATTAGAAATTCTCATCATCAAAAAGAAGAGGAGTATAAAATATAAATAAGGGATCTGAGAATTCCTTAATGACTGAGAAGTGAGAATTTTTCTTCACCAAGCCAGAAGGTTTTTGATTGTCTGAGCCACAGTACTGACTGTATCAGAACCCCAGCCATAATCAGAATGAACCCCTGACATAATCAGAACCCCATTGCTCATGCAATGACACCATCTTTTCTGAAGGTTCACCTAATTCAAGCTGAGGCCCTGCCTAGAACTCTGAATGTTTCTGTATGTTTATTATGCATTACTGAAGAGCTACCTGCCTACGTTGTTTCAGACTTGGAAATCAAGCTTTCCAGTTTCATCAAACTTCTGTATGCTTTCATTGCAAAAACAGCAATTTCACAATTTAAAAAATTTTGTTACAAGCAAGTTACATGTGAAAAAAAAATTATAGAATATTTTAAATAGCAATTTGGGAGCAAGGACCCACCCAACACCTAGCTCAGCTGGTTAGAGCCTGGTGCTAGTTATGTGGGTTCAGTTCCTGTATGGGCCATCCACTGAAGAGCTGGACTTGAAGATCCTTATGGGTCCCTACTAACTCAGAATATTCTGTGATGTCATCTTAAATGAAAGCCTCCTTGCTGCAAGAGCAATGACAACAAGGAAAAGGCTAAATTGCTTCTTTTCTTTTGTCAGAAAAAGTACTTGTACAGCCAGAACACTTCCGTGAAATGTTTGGTTTCAGTGAAGTATACCTTCAGACAACAGAAAAAGAACAATATTTAACAAGTTCTAAAGGTAAGAGTGTCTCATTCTTCATTATTCTCCTCTAAGGCAAATTTCAGCTTTTAGTTTGTTCAGTTTCTTATTTTACTGAATAACTTTTAGAATATAGCTTGAACTTCTTATATTCTATAATTTTATTAATTCCTCCATATTCTTAATGCTCTTGCAGCCTCATCAAAATTGAATTCATGTACTGGCCTCACGACTAATGAGGACTGCAGAAGCTTGTGATTCCATGGGTTTAATGATTAACTATCAAGAAGAAAAACTCTGGTCCACTTAACACACTGTTCTAGCTGTAAGTAACGAATAATTTGCTTACAAAGCTACCTTTTTAAAAATATATTTCCAAGTTCCCAAAGCAGCACCAAAATAACAACCCAAACACACAAAACCCACACCAAAACATGTGCAGTGTGCAGCTTGAAAGATGTGAGAACGAAGGCTAATAAGAATGATAAAAAGACACAACACAGCTACATACAAACAGAAACTTGGAATATTTTATACAGATCCTCCAATTATATAAAGACTCAGTGTGGCTACTTTCAGTTACACAGTGTTGAAGATCAGCAGGCACAAAGTATACTTAAAGGCACATAGTATACTTAAAGGCACATATTAATCTCATATTCCATGCTTTAAGGGCCACATGCACATTAATGCTCCGTTCAGAGTAGCTGTGCTGCCTTGAAGCAAATTCCCCAACATTTTCAGATATCACATGTTGGTTTGGATCACAGAGCAGTTTCGGTGTGCACAGTTTACACCCCCTTCAGAGGAAACTAAGCCAAAATGCTTGACTCCAAACACACAAAACTAGTTCCAAAATCTAATGGGACCATAAGGCCCCAAAGCTACCTGCTGATCTACTGGGACCGTGCCAACACCTGCTGATACAGAGAGAGCTTGTCTCCAACAACTGAGTGGACTGCTGCAGACCAATTATGTACATGTTAGATGAGGTTAGAAATATCCTGCTTGAAAAAAGATACAAAAAAAAAATCCCACAGAGCATGATGTATCTACTCTTTTTTGCAGAATTCTGAATTTTTTTTTGAGGGATGTGCACTGTTATAAAGAGTATTTTTCAGATGTTTCATTCTGAGTGTTTCACTATATCCCACGTGTGACACTGGAGATTAACCTTAATTTATCTGTAAGATTTGTGCACATGAATTCCAGTATAGAAGCTTCATTAATGATCAGGAGGCACCACCCTTGACAGCTTACCCTCTTGTATAAAGTGAAAATTAAGTAAACCTTTGAAAAATATCATTAAAGAAAAGACTATATGATGTGCAAAACAGGCATAAATATTCTACAACTAGTATTTGCATTTAAGGACACAAAGTGTGTAATATAGGCCAAATTTTCTCTCTAACATCATAAGGAGGCTTTTTCTTCTTTAAATGAAATAAGAATGCTGAAAGTAATACAGGATTTACATAACTCCTTCAATAACAACCAACTTGATCCACTTCTACCTGTGTTGACTGAACACAGAATCTGATAAATATGTACAGAAGCTTGTAATACATTTACTTCCTTCTAAATTAAAGAAATTTTGGTAATAAAATAGCTTTTATTTCTAGGTAGAGAAAGTCTTCAAAGAAAAATTAATCATAGGCCTTTTCTAAAAGCATTCTACACAACTGGAAGGTCGAGCAAATAAAACACTGCAGCTTGCTGTCTAAAACAATATTTAGAAAATGCCTACTCAGTAGGTTATTCTGCTGCCTTCTTCCACTGCTGTGAAGTCAGTCAGACGGCAAGCTCCTTTTTCAGACTAAGCACTCTTATTCTTTCACTAATCCAGTGCACCAGTAGAGAGGCCATCAATTGTCCTCACAAGAAGGAACTCTGAGTGCTCGTAAAGGTCCAGAGGCATGTCTCTCAGCCTTCCAGAGCAAAAAAGCCTGGGAAGATCTCTTCTAGAAACCTAGATGGAAAATGCATTTTCAACATCAAGCAAGCTTTAGTGCATCCCAAAACCACTTCTCCCCAGTTCCAAAAAGGCTTTTAGTAACAACTTGCACAATGAAGCTGACAAGTTTTTTTAAAAAGTTTTTCTTTATATGTTTTTATTCTGTGCTTGAAAGAAAATTAATTTTCTACACTGATGAACTGATGCAATTATGACAGGTGCCGAATAAATTTCTCCTTTCTACTAAGTAAAGGCTGACTGACCATGAAAAGGAACAGCATGCCTAAAATATCAATGATTTGCATGATAGTTATTACAGTGATGACAGGACTGTAAGCGAGCAGTTTCGATGTCGCCCAGCAGAGCCTTCCCATGAGAATCCTCCTGGCCAGGTCCTGCCTGGCAGCACCTCCCAGAGCTGAGCTGCACCTCAGCCAGCTGCACACATCAGCCCAGAGCTGAGCTGAGGGCTCTGTGTCACTGCTAGCAGCTTCTTACCAGCTCAGCCACTTCCCCTGGTTGTAACACAACACTCAGAGATCCAGCAGTGATGATGGTGTCCTTCCTCCCTAACTTACCACTAAATCTGAAGGCAGTGCTAGGAGAAAAAGCAGCATTTCACCAGCACTTTAGGCAAAATAAGGAAAGGAAAAATAAGACTCCCACAGCAGGGAAGCTTCATGCCAAAGACAAACTCCCTTCTCATTCTGTCTCTAGTCTTACACAATGTCCCACTCTGCTATGGAGTTGAGAGCTAGGAGAGACAGGTCATGACTGCATCAGGTTTGAATGACATCTTACCCCCAAAAGAGATGCGCAGGCAAGAAACCATCATCACCCAACCTGAGGTGTCCTCAAGGGATACTTCATGTTCTGAAATCTATACAGCTCTCTTGCTAAGTTTGCCATGAAGCTAATGTGATGTCCCCAATGAGTAAGCAAGAGATTCCTCCCCTTCACCCTGATTTCTGGCCACTTACAAACAATGTGAGTGCTTCACCCAAACTCAAGACTCTCAGTATAACTGCTTGTACTGATTGTGTGGTGCAGCAAACAGAAGTCCTCACACAAGTCAGATTCAGTTCCAGCACTGCCTATAGGAACATCTCCTCCTTCTCCATCCCACACATGAATTGGGAAAGTGATTTTTTCCTTTCTGCTTACAGTCAAACATTTTCCACTCTCACGTCTCAATGTGGTCACTTCTGTCAGCAGAGCAGGCAGCGCCCACACTTCAAAAATGTGAAAGAGTTCATTCTGGTCATCTCTCCTTGCCCAGCCTGTGGTCTGGCAGTCTGCCACTGAGATTTTTCTCCAATTTGACTTCACCCATTTTGTCTTCTACATGGCCCTACCCCACCTGTTTTTCAGGCTACTCTCTTAATTGCAGACAATTGGGTGTTTTCTACCTATTTCCAATCACATCTCCTTAGATGTGGCAACTTCCCAAACAACATTTTGCTTTCCATCCTTCCCTCTGCATCTCTCCAAAGCATGAACACACCCAATTCTTGTTTACGTGTACTTTGCAGCACCTCCAGGCCACACACATGAAACTTAATCCCCTAAATCTCTCCTGCCTCAGCACACTGGGACAAGTTGTCAAATTAGGGAGTGCTAAACCAGCCAGTGGTTGCACAGTAATGCACTGTATTGTACTGGAACTAATCCCTCAGTAGAGCAGGGGCACAATGTCTCTGCTAAAGGTATTGTCAGCTACAACAAGCTCAGATAACACAGTTCAGGGACTACAGTCATCATCAGACCAATAAATACCCTGTGTTATGCAAGACATCAGACTTTACAGAATTGATTCATGTTTAAACTAGATAATATAATAATATCTCTTTGAAAAGCATCCTAAATTTACTTCTAGGGATGAAAAATTGTCCCAGTGATCTAAATATATATTATTTACATAAATAACTACATGCATATATAAGGATGTATATACATACACACACATCCCTTTTTTGATTCATGTTTAAACTAGATAATATAATAATATCTCTTTGAAAAGCATCCTAAATTTACTTCTAGGGATGAAAAATTGTCCCAGTGATCTAAATATAAATATATATTATTTACATAAATAACTACATGCATATATACACACATCCCTTTCCACTACTAAACAGTTTTACCTCTGTGCCTGTTTATTTAAAAACCTCTCCATTATTTAATTTCACCCAAGCAATCTCTAACCCTCTATGATCATGTCACCCCTTAATTTCATTTCATATACTAAACAAGACCAGAGATTTTTTAAATTTGCATCTCCATGAGAAGAACTGTAAGCACTAACCAAGAGTAATAATCTAAGTGTTTACCATATGCCTTCTCAGCACCTCTAATAGCAGTAAGCACACAAGAACTTCTATGACTGAACTAAAAAGGGCAAAGAATCAAATTATTCTTGTTTTACAGAAAACAAAGCAGAAAAAAATAATCATAAGTTAATCTTTCAGACTGCAATGACTATCCAGAAGCAGTGTGTTGGAAAGAAAAGATTACTCTGAAGCCCCATGTAAAGTTCTTTTTTCATAAAAAAGGCTCTGTGGGGCAAGGGCTGTTCTCACCTTGCTCAGAAAAGCATAAATTCAAACCACGTGCTGTGCTGAGCAGGAAACAAGTAAATCTGTAAACCCCAGGCTCTCCAATACTCCTCTTACCACACAAAGCCTATTAAATTTTACACAATTAAGTTTCACATGCGTGTATATGAAACATTAAATCCAGAAACACCTAATAAAATACTTAGTGAAGCGTAGCAGGCAATACAAACTGGGAAAGAGACAAAAACTGCCCAAAACCAGAACAACTTCCAACTCTTACTTCAGCGTCATAATTCCCTCAACTTACTACTCCCTGAAATTCACACTCATCAAATCACTCCCATTAAATTCCCTTCAGAGCAAGCAGGGAGTAAAGAAAGCTAAGCAGGTTTTTCACCTGATACTTAGGCTTGCATAAACTTTTCAGTACTTTTGCTTGCACACACTGGAATCTTGCTCTGCGATTAGCAACACTTTCAAATGAGACCACAACTGCAATGTCTGAATGCACTCATCTCAACTACACCTCTCAACAGGCTTTAAGGATATAAAAAGATCTGGCATATGAGAAACTCCAGGTTTATCTCCTTTTAACACTTCAGAAAGGGTGCAGGAACAAATCTTTAGGCTTGTACCAGCAACTGTCACCTACAGAGTTTCTGAAGAGTGGCATCACTAATGGTCTAACTCCACATTAATGGTATCAGTCACCAGTATTACATGTGCTGGTATTGAGATGGAAAAATGGACATGCAATTACAGACATAAAGAATACAGTGACCACATAAGACATGGCTCAGCCACCCAGCCCATGGCCAAGTCCTTCCCCCTGCCATGGGTCAGCTCCCAGCCCAGGAAGCTGCTTCACCCTGTGCCAGGGGCACACAGCAGTCACCCAGCCAGGGCAAGCAGCACTCCTGGAGCTCCACTGCTCTCAGTAACGCTGGGGCACTGCTCCCATCAGTGCTCCTCTAAAGCTGCCACGCTCCAGACTGAGCCCAGGGCTGCCAGCAGCTGTGTGTGCCCAGAGCCCAGGTGTTCTCAGCCTAACCCTACACCTGGCAAGCACAAGTGAGGCAGATGTTTTGCACATGTACTAACACTTACCTACTTGATGTACCTGGAAGCTTCTTAGTGTCTAAAGACATATCAATACAATGGCAACTGTACAATTGACAATACCAGAAATAAATCCTCCTGAAACAATCTTGGATATTTAAAAAAATGCAGTAAGGACAGTAACAAATGCTTAAGCAGAATCTACATGGTCCAGATTTTACTCCAAAGTCCTAATAAGCTACTGATAAAAATGTATCAGCATCTCTTCAAAGCATTAGCCATTAAATATGACCATTAAGCCTTAAAACACCCAGCCACTAAATTGCCAAACGTGCTCTGAGGTATAACATTTTCAACAACTTCCTGTAATGCAAGAAAAAAAAAATTCTATTCAAAAACATCTGCAGAAAATATTTTGTTCCAGTGCTGCAGACTGTCACTTCCAGTTTGCATTTAATGAGAAAGCAACACATGGAAAACTAGAATAAAAATAAATTGAGGAAATATACCACTGCCATAATTAGATTTGTCCAGTTCTCCCATACGCTCAAACTCTACCTCTTCAATAACTGTTTTTTATTTTTACACACAAATTTAATTTCATGAAACAATTACCCTTTTCAGTAGCTTGGGTCTGGTCAGCTCCCATACCCATTAGCTGTTCATGCTGGAGATGACATTGGCAGTGCCAGGCTGAGGCAGTTCCACAGGCTGCTGCTCTGCCTTGGTTCCTGAGGAGCTGTAAAACAGCTGTGTCTCCAGGCAGCCACCACGGCCAGGACACAGCTCAGCAGTGTGATTTCAGAGTAATTCTTGTGCAATTGTGTAACAGCCCAGCAGGCCGTGCAACACAGATGGCATCCCCACACTGGCAGGCACAGCCCCGCACTTTTGCTAGGAAAAGAAATGCAGAGGGGAAACACCCAGGCTTGCTCTCACATAATTCCTGCTGCTCTGCATGCTTCCTTCCTCACACCACCCCCACAGGAGGGCTAGCAAATCCTCCAGAAGACCTAGAAAGCCTCCAACATCTTTCTTGATAACATGAATGAACACATTCGCACAAACCTTCTTGATGCGGTTTTATTGTGAACTAATTTACTCTCTAGTGAGCAAAGAAATCCACAACTTTTGAGAAGAATTTGGCTTTTGAGAGGGAGAGAAGGGAGAACTGTATTGCAGGGTTTGTACTGGTCTGGGTTATTTCTAGTTCAAGACAAGGTCATCTCTGATGGAAAAGCTGCACTACCATAAGCTTCCACATGCCTACCGAGCACAGGACTGGCACACCTCCAGTGTGTGCACACATCCAAGTGCAGTTTGAGTAAAGCTAAACAGAAGTGCCTTTTCCAAAGGCAAACAGTTTTTAATTGTTCTACTGTACTACTTGGTTTTCTTAACATCTATTGTTATATGTCACCCCATAGAGGGGAGATAACAGCACAGTATCTTAGATAAAATGAGAGCTAAGCAAATGCAGCAAAGTATAACTTATGAAGTAAGACTTGAAGTATTTATGGTTTATGAGCAATAAATCAAAGGAGTTAGACGTTCCTAAAAGTAAAACTCTAAATTAATTCCATACCATACAAGAATGCAGGCACACCTGTATCATGCAATGAAGTATCAGAATAGAGACCTTGGTCACAGCAATCAGGGGTCAAATATGCTTCAGAGCTGAAAGGGTCAAACGCACTCTGGTGCTGAAAGGGACTACAATCACCTGATCTCCACAGAGCTGATTAGCCCCAAGCAACTGCCTTTCCCCATCAGGGAGCATGAACAAGTCATTGTCAAGAGTAAGAGGCAAAAATAAGTATTTCTGCTGCACAAGGAAACACAGCACTCAGCTGCACTACAGCATGATTGGCAGCAGCTCAAGCTCTGGACACCATGCTGTATGGAACATGTGCACACACACTGAAATAAACAGGTCACTCACTAGCTACCCCTCCTTTAAGGATTAACTCTGAAAATATAATCCCTAAGAAATCTTATCACCTTTATATAAGAGGGAAAAAAGGAACTCCAGAAGGTGCTAGGTCATTTCAGTTTTTGAGAGGTAACTTTCAGTCTTAGAAAGCCCTGTGTACACTTTCAGCTTTGTGTCTGCTTACACTGCACTTGTGGACATCACCCACAGTTGGCAGAACAGCAGAGACATCCCAAATACTTGGTTCAGACATGAACAACAGGTCTCTTCCCCAGGTGGTCTGGGAACCTAACATTTCCAAAAGACCAATCAGAAATCCAAGAAATGTCTTCTGAACCAACAAAAGAAATACACAATCAAGAGAAATTGTAACCAAAACATTTACTCAGGGAAGCAGAACCATGTGTGGCTATGGATTTGGATGGCTGCTCCTTATCACTAAAACTGTAGTTTTCCATAGGGTTCAACCAGTCTGCAATTTGATGGCTGTGCTCCACATATATTTATATACCAAGTCCAATATCGACAAAGCAAATAAAGGACAGTACTACCTTTAAATTGCATGTTAAATCTATCCCTCTTACAGTGACTGCACTTGATACTTGTAAATTAAAGGTTTCTATAAAAAAAATATTTTAGCTTTTAAGACTATAAAGCTCATGCATAGAAGTATGAAACACCATCTTCACTGGTGGTATTTCACATCAATCACTAGCACAATAATGAAGACTAGTATGGATTACTACTATGAAAAATTAATGGCAATAGTACCTAGTGATTACAACATTTAAAGAACATAGAGGTCACAAATTCAAGAGAAAAGGGAAAATAAAGGTCTTTTGGTGTGTCCCCAGATCAGTGTCTAAACTACGGCCCTCATGGATACAGGAGGCCAATTAAGCCAGCAAGTATATCCTTCTGAGGGTAAGGATTCATGAAGAAAGCCACTCT
Organism: Passer montanus; assembly: GCF_014805655.1. Taxonomy (NCBI): domain Eukaryota; kingdom Metazoa; phylum Chordata; class Aves; order Passeriformes; family Passeridae; genus Passer; species Passer montanus. The sequence continues at coordinate 836,160 of NW_024361053.1, read as the reverse complement.
ACATACCAAAGAAAGAGAATGACACCCTATATTTCTTTTGCAAATTATGGAGGTTCTTTTCCCCTCCAAAATATAGCTTTAGCACGAAACTCAGCAGCCTCCCCATTCCTGCTCTGGGGCTCGCAGCTGTCAGGAGTGGCTGAGTCCCTGCCCGGGTACAGCTCACCAGAGCCTGGTACCAATCATGCAACAAGGGCAACATCAGGAAAAGGAATACACTTCCTGTAGCAACTTTCTGCAGCATGACTGAATGCTTAACACAGCTTACATGTGCTAAACAAATACCATTATAAGTAAATTCAGATGAAAAAAGTTTAAAAAAACAAAAGTTTAAGGAAACCTTTTTGAAGAGTGCATAGCCCAGCAGCCTAACATCTCTGAGCCAGGATAACAAGTGCTGCCAGGATCTCCGAGACACTTTGCTTCCAGAAATGTAAGTGTCAGAATTCAGCTGACAAAGTAATGTACTGTCAAAAGTAAAGTGGTGAATATAGGGTACCCAACCATCCAAACCACTGTAGTCACTGCTGCCTTACCACGCTACAAAGTAACATTTATTTAGGTCCAACCAGAAAAAGGGGAAAGAATTAAACACAAACAAAAACCTAAACAAAGCCAAAAAAATCCAACAACAAACATCCACAACGTCATCAAACAACACTAAACCACAAAAACCACTAAACCACTGTCTTGAGTACATCCAAACCTAAATTCAGACACATTTACAGCTTAGGGATTTTGAGATAATTTGGATACCTCTTGTATGCCAGCAACCAATCAGCCCAATATATACAAATACACTAAACCTGTAAAAAGTACATCAGTCAACAAAAATGTGCTTGGTGTCAACTCTTTTTAGAAAGCACACTTATAACTAATGTTTAACTATCAGAGTCAGACTTTACTAACAGCACAATTTTGTGAGACAGCTGGTTTCAAAAACATTGCCAGCAGCATCATTACATCAGCAAATGACCCAAAAATGCCCACATAAAGGCATAGAAATGACAGTAGATTTCTGGTTCAAAAGTTGAAAATTCCATCTTGCAGAGCAGTAACATTACTTTTGCACACCCTCACATACAAACAGATTTATCTGCAAAGTCAAATAAATAACTTAAAAATCCAATTATTTAATGCAATTAAGTGAAATATTTTAAGAATAAGAACATGCATTTGGGAACCTCCTCACATTACAACTTATCCTTGATTTCTTAAAAGCATTGCTAAGTACCACAAATATATTCAGAAATAAGAAAAAAAGTGTTTATTCACAATAGAAAAATAATTTTTTGAATAGAGCAAAGAACTGATGTAATGCAAGGCTATCCAGATGACCAAAAAATTGTCAGTCATGCCAAAACTAGGCTTCATACATTTAACTGAAGAGCAAGAAATTGAATGTCTGTTCTAGAAGTTCACTATTTCTTCCAAGCAGCCTAGTTTTTAAAAATAGGTACTCTGTTATTTTTAAACTAAGTTATAAGGGTTTGCTATGTCTGCAGCAAAGAACTTTTAATTGCCTTCCTTACCCAGATTTCCCTTTCCTTTTTAAACACCCACACATATTCACTTATGGTCCCAGCTCCTACAGCTATAGCACACAAATCACTACATGTCTATGGCAAGATTACTGTAGCTCTGAAAATTGTTTTAATTTCTTTCCCCTCCACACAGAAACACTGTCTTCCCAGTTGTATATTCTCAAGTTTAGGGCAGCTGGTTGCTTTACACCTCTGAGGCACAAGTCCAATAACTACATTTCACCAACTCAAAACAAACACAGAGTTACCAACATACCTATAGGTAAAGCTACAAGCCACTTCATAAGTAATTACAGTTAAACAATAAAACAAAAGAACAGGAGGCTCAGGTCAGTTTAAAAAAAAATTACAAGTTGTCATTAATCATTACTGAAATGACTGCTTAGCTAACACTACTAAAATAACCAGAGACTTCACAATGGGACAAGACAGCTAAAAACAGTGTTTCAATAATCTGTGCTGAATAGTGCCTTCACTTTCAAAGCAACATTTAGTGCTTAACTTTCAAAGCAACATTTCTGGAACAAAAACCACTGTATGACTTTTCTGCCACGCCTTCCAAAAAAAAAAAAATCAACACAAAAAACCACGTTGTATCCATAACACCCGATACACCAAGTTCCAAAGCAAACTGCAGAAAATTTCTTCATATTTGTTGTTGACTGTTTCTAATGAACAGAAGTTGCTCTGTTCCAAAACAGAAGGTAGACTGTTCAAGCAGTGACTGAAAGCTCTGAGCTGGTAAATCCTAACTCTGGAGTAAGGAAAAATAACTCACTTGCTTTATTTAGTACTGTCTGTTTTCAAACTTGCAAAACAGAAAGAAACAATGTTATCCACCTTCTCCAGTCAAGCTGTTTCAGCTACATATTGTTTTATGTCTGAATGTCAATCGTAAATTTAATTATTTTCTTCTTGTCCATTCTATTTGCAAGGCTGCAAAGTCATTCAAATAAGCAGCAACAGGATCAAAGAGAGAATTTTTCCATCCTTCTCTTCCTATGCAATGACACTGTAATTCTAAATCTAAATCTAAAAATAAGCTGCATTCTAAATTTTACTACCTTGCTGCTCTTTCTTGACTTGAAAAATTTAGTTAAAATCAGGACAATACAGGAAACTACGCTCAAAGTTCAGCAGGTAGCATTTTCCCCACACTGAGCCATGCTTCAAAGAGATTGCTCAGTACAATGCTGGATGTTCTTTTTCTGAGAGCACTTCAGGCAAATATAAACTGCCAATCCCCAAACTCTCCCCCACCTTTCCTCTGTTCCTCAATCCCCACCAAAGCTGGGAAGTCTGCAAGTCTCTTGGTACCCGTTCTAAACAACACCCTCCATGAAGTTTCAACCAGGTGCAAAACTTGGGTTACCTACAGGCCATAATCCTTTGTTCAGCTAAATGCAGACTGACTTTCAGATGTGGTGGAGAGGGGACAGGGAAAAAAAAAATTAGTGAGAGAGTATTTAACATTTATATGGAATAACAGTAGAAGGCTGAAATAACTGGAGCTTAAGTAACACAAGAAGTCAAAAGAATGGGATTTATCACAGTTGACTAGTGAAGTAAGTTTGGAGTTGGTACTGTTCTATCAGGGCCTCATTCAACACCCTCTGTGCAAGAAAATCCACTGGAAGCTGGAGCCTCACAGGAAAGCCAGTTTCACACAAGAATTCACAACCCAAAGCTAGAAGAAAGAGAGGTCTCCTCTGCAACAACACTTGTGCTTAGGGCTGAGCTGCTGCCATTTCACATGCTCAGCCTTTCATTGAGTACAGAAGGGCTTATATGACACCATATAAATAGTGACTAAATATCCAATATATCACTGGAGATTTTAACCTAAGAGAAAGGGAAAGATAATGCTTTGATACCTCATTGGAAAAGCATGGGCTGGTTTCACACTCTTCACTTTCGAGAATATATAAAACAGTGAGATTTTGTAGCTGTTTAGCTTCCATACTAGAACAGGTAGGAGCTCCTTGTTGCCCAGGCTAAACAAATTCAGTGTGGAAATCATTGTGGAAATACAGTCATTCTCCTGGTTTAATTGCTACTGGCATGCAGACCTTGCTGCATTAGCAAGCTTAGAGTTTGGAATTACCACTAGTATTAATACTGGTATATTTCACCAAAATAATAGCTCCAGGACAGAGCACATCCACAAAACAAGTGCACCCCAGTCATGCAGCACAATGTAAACTGCACAAGATTCATGGTATACACTCTGAATAAAGTTTATAGAGAACCAATTACTTCCTTGCTACTTATATCTGCTTTAGACAACCATTATCTATGCTGGCCTAACAGCAAGGCTAAGCACTTTCTGCTTCATGTCCTAGCTGTAGGCTTAATTTTTCATTACAGCTCAGGTTCCCTGATAAGATTACAAATCCAACCAGAAATCCAAAACTATTAATGCAAAGTCATTTCACAAAAGCAAACAAAACAAACAACCACCAAGAAAAAAAAATCATGCAGCAGGGCAGCTCACATGAATTGAAAGCAACTATCTCCATTTTACATCACAGGCCTGGGATGCTCTGGCTCCATTTCTGGAACAGTTCTCTGCTGTGTGCAGCTGCTGGCCTGGGCACTGCCCTGCCAGCCTCCCTCAGCTCCAGTGCACACAAAGCAGCAACACCTGATCCTGGGATCACTTCTGTCTGCTGAATACTTGGCCACAGCTCCTTGGGGACATAAGGTAAAGTCTGTCCTGACAAGCTGCTTCAAGGTCAAAACCCATTTCTTCTGCCTTGACTCAATTAAATCAGCTCTACTTGGCAACTAATACTTCTAAATCGGGCATTTCCCAGCTGCTCTCAGAAATCATCAATACAAATCACTTGTGGTTTGTCTGCATCTACCCTCATACACTGGAGGTAGCACAGATGCTTTCAAATTAAGTATTGATATATTAACTGTTTCAAATTGCCTTAGAAATTTAAGTTTACGGTAACTGTCTCACTGTAGTCCTGATCTGTAAACCAATTGAGATGGTTACAGACCTGCCACAAAATTTGTGACCAAGCGTCTCATTCCTCTGAGCCCTTAGCATCAGACAACAGAGGAGCTTCTTTGGCTTAAATGAGACCTAAGAGGACAGTGCTCACAAGGTCTTCCAGGAGCTAAGAAGGAACTTCACCAGGAAATGGAAAACTATGAGTTCATACAAAATGGTGTGTAAATGGCATACTGGTAGTGCCTCAAGGCCAGGGAGAGTATTACACTAAGGCTTATATAAAGCTTTCATAATGGGTCACACATTTATTAAAAGCTACAGACAGATATATCTCTATAATAATCCAAAACTTTACAGCTGTTTCAGATAGTTTTCCTCACCAGCACCACGAGGCCAGAAGACTGGATATTAGCACAAGCTACAAACTCTGCATTGCCAACTGCTATGAATCAGGGAGCTGCTTCCCACACCTCTGACTTCCACTCCACGGCTGCACTCAGCTTCAACCACTTACCACCCCTGCTTTTACAGCAAAAAGGGAAAGAGGGAAAAGATCATTCCACGTAACAAAGCTCTAGTGTTTTGGACAGCCTTGTTTCTACTTAAAATAATTTTTATTAGTACTACAGACAGCATTTAAAGGACGGGGAAAAGAGGTAAAAGGCTGTTTACTCCAGTATATGCTATATAGATATTTAGAAAGAAAAATGGAATATTTAGACAAAACTTCTTAAGGTAACTGGTGTTCTACAGAAATTGTCAGCAAGTATTAAAAAAGTCTTAAGAGGGAGTCAATATATCAATACTTTTTTCCCCCTGGAATTTAAAGGTTTCTCCAAAACAGGTACTTTAATTTTTTTCTAAGACAGTCTGCTTTTACATTTTGTGTCAAAGAGAGAAAACTCTGTGCTGTTTAAAATTTTAATATTTTGCTACATCATGCTAACCAACCTGTTAATTGTATGTTTTAAGGGATTTCACCACGGAGTCTGAAGAATGGCTAAGGCAAGAAAGATAGCAAAGAAGGCTCTTTCAGCTTTTAAAAAGTTTTTAAAATAAAATACTCTCAGAACCGGGTTTTTATGGAAGTTGTTTGTTATTGTTTATTTTTTTTAAGAAACATGACAGCTAAGCAGATAGGGTGACATTAAGATCCTCCCAGGAAAGTTTGTTTTCTCCCTGGTTTCAACTATAGACTTTGACTGCCTGTGCCTTATCACTTGACTTTTGTTTACACAGAAATACAGAACTCTGTCATCAAATGAAGTGCAACTGTAATGCAGCCCTTACGTAAGCTCTATCACATGAATAATTAGCAAGGCATAGAAAACTACAAATAGCTTATTTCCCAACTCTACTTACCATTAGAGTTAACCATTTCTAGACCACCGAGCCAAGGATCAGTGGCTGAAAAATGGGAACAAGATAAATTGAAACTGTGAGAAAGATTCAGGACAGGAAGTAGGATTACCTAGTACAAATGAAAGGAGAGAATTTCTTTGATTTGGCATTTGAGGTCAGGACTGGTTTTACTTCAGATATAATCATGTTTTTAACAGAACACAAAATTAGATTCTCAATCAAATCCAGGTGACTGGGGTTACACAATATGCCATTAAGTGTCAGAGTGGACCAAAAATTTACACAATCTTTTCTGTCTTTTCTATACTGCCATCCTAATCTCAAGGTATCACAGTTTTCAGTTCAGAAAAACAAGACTGCAGCCCTCTGTTCCCTGGCAGCCATCGCAATGCATTAAGTTGTTTATCTCTGATCTGCAGCAGCGGTGTTGGCAGAAGAGTGTTGGCAGAGGGGTCTTGCAACAGCAGCAGAAATGGAGCAACACAAAGACTCAGCAGCTGAAAAATAGTCCAACAGTGACACTCCACCTAAAACTTGCTGACAAAGCAGAAACTACTTCAGTACCTCCAGCAACTCTTGCTGGGGCTTTAAAAAAAAACACAACAACCCACACCACAATGAAATCTGATATGTGTAGTCCTTTGTTACCTACTTTAGCTAACAATTTAAACTAACTAGACCAAGACTCACGTGCAAAAAATAGGCCAAAAAATGGCTTTTCCTTTTTAAAAGAAAAGGCCCTACACTCCACAAGAGAGCTCCTTGTGCAATCTGTAGCTCTCCTCTAATTTTCCTATCAGCCACAAGCACACTGAACTGAGTAAATCAAGTATGCAATGGCACATAAGGATATCTAGAAAGACTCATGCATTAGATTAAACAATTTCTGGCTGTCTTTGAACCTTTCAGACTTTACAATGAAACTGGAAACTCCATAGCTCTACATTGTCTTGGCATCCCTATCTAGCTGTGGAGGATTAAAGGGAGAGCTTTGAATGTCCATTTATTTTGGAAACAAAACTTCTCAGCTATTTCCAAAGTAACTGAAGATATACCATACCCTTGTGCTCCAATTGTACCTAGATCAATAAGCAATAGGAGTCTCCTCAGCACTGAATGAACACTCAGAAGACAGGCTCATTGTTACTCCAAAACCACAGCTGGCCCTATAAACAGCAGTGGACCTCCAACTCTGTGTATCTTAACCCTGCACTGAAGAAAAAAACCTACAACAAGTCACACAGATTATTTAATTATTTCCAGTTTTGGAAGTGAGGTGGCCAGTGTCTCCTAACCATGGCAGTGGACCTCCAACTCTGTGTATCTTAACCCTGCACTGAAGAAAAAAACCTACAAGTCACACAGATTATTTAATTATTTCGAGTTTTGGAAGTGAAGTGGCCAGTGTCTCCTAACCATGCATTAGCTCAGCCTGGCACACAGAAGCAAGGACCCATAAAAGGTCTATGGCAGCACCCACCCTGACACACAGGAGTGTATCAGAGGATTCCCAGCACTGGTAACAGCTGCAGCACAGACAGACCCCTTGAACACAAAAGTATCTCCTACATTTTATTTCTTTACTATCAGAATGGAAAAATAACATGATGCCAGGTCAAGGTACTTGCGCGCAAAGGAGAGGACCTCACACACATTTGCTGTGCTGGAGTGACCATCCCACTCTACACCAAGGAGGTGGCAGCTATCATTACAGCAGGGCAGTGCATGACAAGCATTCTGTCCCACTGGATATTCCCTGGACAGACATACAGCCTTGAACAAAGGAAGTCTTCTTTAGGTGAAAACTGCATGTATAAATTAAAAAATACACATATTAAAGGTGCAGTTAGTTGCACAGCTAGACTACAATTAGCCATATTTCCTTGACATATATGATGAAATTTGGAAGTCAGTAGCATTTCCTAGCTATAATCTGAGAAATCAAAAGCATATAAATTCAAGAGACACAGATGTGAGCTTTGAAGCATTTTATTCAGTCTACCAATACATTCCTCTGTTTTACACAGATTGAACTTCAACCAGACAGCTCTTACACATACTAGGCAGATATCCAGCAATACAAACCAAACTGAATGTGAACTTTGCCCAGTGCTCCACATGCATTTTATGAATACACTAACTGAAGTAAAAAAAATCAAGTTAAAAAATCCAATTTTCATATACAAGACAAAAACTGATAATGCACAAATTATAATTAATTTCCAAAGAGTCATAAGAAACCACTGCAAGGCAGTCAATGCTTTGGGTTGTATTCACAACACTATCACATGCTTCATGGGATAAATCACTGACTATTGTGCACATTTCTTTCTGCCATACAGAAGATACTGTCTGAACAAGCCAGAAAAACTGAAAGAATGAAACATGAACTGTCTCAGGACAGGGAAAGAGATTATTCCATAAGATGTCTGAGAAGAGCACATCTGAAAAGCAAAGAAACATTAAACAATGATGGAGGGTAATTACTCCCATCAGTCAGCTCAGTCAAAATAATGAGTAAGCTTAAATTGTGGCAGAGAAAATGCAGACAGGTGAGCATCACATATTCCTGCTGGGGAAAAAAACACTGTTAGCCCAACCTGAATCACTCTCCAAATGCTTTCACAGCTGCAATATCACATTTACTGTGAAAACAGTCTTCAAAACAGGTAGGGGTGGGTCACATGAGGAGAATTAATAGACTTTACACAGAAAGAGTACAGCAACCACGCAAACAACAAAAGCCAGCAGTACTTCACCCTGTGTATGCTTACAACACATCATCTCCTAACAGCAGCCCTATCACCAGCACCACTGGATGTCTGTCAGTCCCCCAAGAATCTGATCTACCATATTCAGAACTCAGCTGGAGAAGAGGCTGCACCCCTTTGCTGGAAGTGTCCCCCACATTTCAGCCTTCCAAAAGATCACAGGCACAGAGCTTTTCAGGATCTTCTTAGCTTCCAGGCCTTGTCTCATCTTTGTCAGTGCAGAATAGAGGACTACAAAGACAAAAGGCCCAAGCTCCTTTCTGAGGCTCACACTGGGAAGAAAAGAGACACTGGTCAAAAAACAAAGCGAGAGATTTCCCAGCTCGGCATGAGGAAGAAATCTGACCATCAAAAATTGGAACAGTCAAGTACTGGTTGCCCAGAGACACTGATGAATCTCTGGAGGTTTGTCCTAGACCTAACTTTAGACAGAGCCTTGCAAAACCTCACCTGAAATTAGTTTTGACACTGCTTTGAGGAGGAGGCTGGATCAGATGACCTCCTGAGCTCCCCTCAAACTTGGATTAATCTCGGCTTACCCTTCCAAATCAGCAAGGCTTTACTGTTCATGTGGACATTGTCACACCTCTGTGAACACATTCTGACATTTGAATGGGATCATTCAATTGTACTGAATTCAGGTCCTGGCACCCCACATGCAGCTTCACAGAATTACAGGCAATTGGGGTGGAAAAAAACTGGGAATGTTAGAGTTTATTCACCCACTCTACCTTTCTGGACCAAAGTATTAATTAATTAACCAATTAATTAGTTCAACATTTAATTAAAATGTTAACCAATTAATCTAAAAGCTTCCTGGCACTTACCAGTCTGAACTCTTTTGAAGAGTTTCCTGTATGGACAATTTCACATCTCCATAGACTAAGTACAGGTTTATTTCCCTCCCTACTCTGTTCATTTCACAATACCCATCCTTACAATGGATAAATATTTTCTCCTCTCTTTTACTTTTCTTATGCTTCTTCTATGAAATTTAAATCTACTATGTTTTATTGACTTCACCTTGAGCATGAACATTTGATTCCCTTCCACTCCACACTTGACTCTTGGTATTTTAGGATGTGTCTCCTACAAATCTTCACTCCTCATATCTCACATGGAACCAGACATGTGTTTTAAACACAGAGCCCTTTCCTGCCCCTTTTCAATTCCTCTTAGTCAGTGCACATTTTTTTTGTGAGCAGCAGGATCCAAAACCTACCACTAGACATCAGCAGCACCGAACAAAAAAAGGATTTCTTTGTGCCTTCATAAAGACTCCAGGTTCTACATACACTGAGTTTCTTCCTTTGCTACACTACAACACTGCCTTCCATGCTCATGAATAATGTGTACATTCCTCAAACATTTGCCTACAGCAGCAGCAGAGAGTGCAGCCGCCCTTTGTTTTTAATCAAGTATCTTCCAAGATGTAGGTCACCAAGATTCTATGCAAGTTCCCTTTTCCCGAAGAGGCATTTCCACACTCAGCATCACGAGAGCTGGAAATCCACAGAAGCACGGGCCAGCTGGCAGGGCCAGCCCCGTTCTCGGGGCTGCAAGCACAGAACAAAGCACTTGCATTTGCAAATCTCAGCTGTACAAAGTTTCTTGGAGGTCCCTTCCAACCTTGACAAGCCTATGATTCCTCTTCAGAGCTTACCAGGGCTACACTTGTTGACATTTAGAGAACAATGGAAAGTCCATCTGTTTCTACAGGCTTTGCAAACAACAACAATGAAATAGATCTACAGTGACATTTTAAAATGCAGAGCCAAGACAGTGGGTTGACCAGCCAATGCAGATCACTTTGAAGACTGTGTGAGGAAGACAAAGGAAGAAAGAGCAAACAAAACAAAAAAGACATGCATAAAACAAAAAACTGAAACAATTAATCAAACAAGCAAATATTCAGAAAACCCCACAGACACATCTACCAAGAGCAATTCAATTCACGCCCAATTCAAACAAAACCCTTTTGGGAGTACAAAAAAGAAAAAATAACATTAATTATACTAATATTTAACTGTCAAATAGTTTACTTGCAAATACCAATTCAGTCCTATCTCTCATCCCATTTTTAAAGCTTACTGAACACCAATCCACTTTTGCTGAACTCAGAGTCCTGTTTGTAAAGATCAGAATGGCAATTTTATTGTTCCTGAGTGATGGGCTGACTGATCAGATTAGACAGAAGCATAAGCTGCACTCTAAGTGATATAGATTGAACAGGTGGCCTTCCCTCTGATCTACAGCCTATTCAAACATTTACAAGTAGAATCCTTCTCATTTCGATCACCTCTAGAAAATATGCACTCAGATACTTAGCCATCCTTAGCCCGACGTAAAAATATTTTTCTCCTCTTTAATTCATTTCAAATAGCTTGCTCATAAACACATCAGTCTTTCCCAAATATACCAGTAATTCACATGCATGACATAATTGTAACTGAAAAAAGAAATACAGATATTTGGATGGTATCAACAAATATAGTCTGCAAAGTAATATGTATAGATAATTTTAAGGAAAAATTCAAAGGCTTCACATTACACAGAGTCTAAAAATTATTTAACATGTACTTAAAATTAAAGATTAGACTTCAAAAAGAATCCATTTGAGACTAGGGAGTGAAATAAACCTTACCTGGGCAACTTATGCAGAGTGACAACTAAAGCAATGTATGGTTTGCTTAGCAGGTTAAAAAAAAAAGTAGTCAGCTACTTCCTCCAGATCAAAGTGTCTGGTACAGGCATAATTTTTTTTACTCTTCACAGAAACGAGCAAAGAGGAGAGGGAGAAACAAAGCCATATATAGAATTTTTAACTCTAAGACTTTTCATAGAAGGTAATGACTAACTCAGGTGTTTTAGCAGAGTTGGTTTTCTCATGATATTACATCATGTATTATTTATATCGTGTTTACTTTGAAGCTACGTCTCTGGCCTGAGGATCTTATTACATAATTCTAAGATGACAATAAAGAAAGTGCCAGGGGAGCATGGGGAAGGAAAAGTAGGAAAAGAATATTAAAAAACAAGACAGATATTACTACCTACACTCCTACCCCTCTTATATTCTCATATAGGTGGAGATGAGCACACAGGGATGGTGTCCTGTGATAGAATCAAGCACAAATTAAGACAGAGGCACTGCTGCAGTTGGTAAATCAATACCACAGAAAGTGATTAGCAACTCCAGGACCTTGGGATAATGAGCTACTCAGAATGACACAAAAGGTTTCTGGACTCATCTCCCAATTAGTCCCACGCTTAAGGAAAAAGATGTCCAACAAAATGAATGCTAAGGATTACTGACTTTGAAAAACAAAGTTAATTAGGTAAGTAGTTTGAATAAAATATATACCCACTCATCTTAAGTCAGTCTACCTTTCTATCACTTTATTCTAAGAAGTCTCACACACAACATGGCACCAAATACTTAAAGGAACCCAGATACACCACTTTCTACATTTTATGAAATATTAGATGTTTTACCATGCATGAGAAATTTCCTAGCAAACCTGCTAGTGACCCCAAAATTATACAAGACTGTATTTCATCATTTGCAGTATTTCTAGAGATAAAACTCTTCTTTTGTACTTTAGCCTATTATCGATGATTTGCATAACTTCTTCAAGAACATTGCTAACAAAACATGTATTTAATATAGTTTCTTGACTGGCATTAGTACTTCACATCTCTGCAGCTTTCAAGCTTAATATATCACCTTAAATTTATTTTAGCAGTATTAAGCAAAGGATAACCAACATAATTAGAAATGGAAGGAAAAACCAGTTCATTGAAAAAATACACAGCTAAAGATAATATCCAAGAGGTTGAAGAACTGACAAGATGTGGAATACCTTTTTTCAAGGCCCCAGATGAGATCAGACCCAGTAAACAGAGAAACCTGTTTGATCAAACTCTTCCATTAACAAAAGAGAGCACAGCAGTAAATAGTGTCAGAATTGAGATGTCTCACAAAAGGGAAACATTTTCTGTCTAGTCCTGTTATCAATTATATTCCATGTGTTCAGCTCTGGTAGCTGAACTGGTAATGCTACAGCATGCTACAGTCCTTTAACTCGCCTTGAAAATACTGTTTTACTCAAGCTTTTACAGGATCAGTTATGCTGAACATAAAGCAAAAGGAAAATAAGTATCCTTCAAAGCTACAATATCCAAGAGGAAGCACTTGAAGAAACCTGGAGTATTTATGAGCTAGTATGGAAAGATTACATTAAATCTAAAATGTCCTGCAAAGAGACAGTTATTCACTAACCAACTGAACTATGCAGAGTTCCTACAGCAGCATAAATGCAAGACCCAACAGTGAGACACTAAATTACCTAGACAACAAATCCTTTAGTCCATTTTTAAATTCAACAATGGCAGTGCTGTTCAATTTGAATGCATATAATTGCCGTGTATAGCAGAGCAATCATAACCTTTTACTAAGGTCTTGTTGCTCTCAGCTTTCTGTGTTGAAGCTCCAGAGCAAACAGATTTATCAAGGGATAAGTCATGCATTTTTGTTAGGTAGACTTAAAGATGTAAAGATGCTTAAAAGGTGCACTGTCCCAGCCAGCATTTGACAGCTGATTTAAAGAAAAAAAAATTTCTTTACACAGAAAAATAATTATTCCAGCAGTGGCCAACTCTACTAAATCTGCTGAGGATACTACTAGAATAAAGGAACAGCTGGTACTCGCTCCTCACTCTTTATTTCCATTCAGAGCCTATTCAGGAAATATTTTATGCTAATCAATCATAAGCTCTGAATCAGCAGGTTTTCACATTTTAGAATACATTTTGAATGTTTTGTTTCTCTATGCATCAAACTCACTGTGACACTAATCTTTTCAATATTCTCCATTTGTATCTTGTTGCTATAAAACACATCAAACAGGACCATTTTTGAAAAATAAGGCAGCATTTCTCCCCTTACACTGGAGCAGATATATTTCACAAGGGAAAAGTAGAAATGAACACAGAACTAAAAAACAAACAAACAACAAAACCAACCCCCCCCCCCCCAAAAAAAAAAATTAAAAAAAAAAAAAACACAACCCCCCCCCCCCCAAAAAAAAAACAAAAAAAACCCACAAACCAACAAAAAACCCAAGGAAGAATAGGAAGAAAATGAACAAAAATTTAAAACTATTCAAGAGAAGAAAAAGAGAGCATAATAAAAAGGCACAGCTCATGTAGTTACTCTAGCTAGACTTGTTCAGATCTAATTTGATTTCTAATTAAACTTTCTTGTTCACCAGTTCAAATTACACTTCTTGAATGTGTTTTACATGGAAATAATATTATCACAACAAAAAATTCTCTAGCTACCACAGATATTTAGTATTCTGCTGTATTTTCCTTAAAATAAAAAAAGCACCTAAAGTTTCTTGATTTCACCAGCAGTAGTCAGACAACCTAACATGAAAGCAGGAATTCCAAGAGCCATCTCTGAGTGGGCAGCAAGGGCAATCTATAAAAGGCTTAAAGCAAATCAACGGAAAGCAGGGAAAGAAGAGGGAGGGAGCAGGACTCTCTTGATCCCATGCACAAGGGTCATTCAACTGCGATAGAAGAATTTACAGATGTCACCTGAAAACGTGAAGCCTGGAGTTCAGTAATAGAGGAATGTCTAGGCCAAGAGATCATAAGTAGTAAAGAAAACACCATTAAGTGGAAATTAGTGACTAACTCAATGGTTTTTCAAAGCAAACTCTCAAGTCTTCTAGAAACTTTGGGAAGTGACAAGTTAAGAATATAATTCATCCAAAAGCACAAGCAGACTGCCGAGGTACACAAACCATTGCTTTTTCTTCTTCCTAAATTCAAGATACCCATCTCTTGGCAAGGAATACATGGCACTAAGGGAAAGGTCCAAGTAGGATTTCTTTCCCCTCTGTCCAAAAATGAGTTTGTGTTTACAACACAAGTGGTGAAAAGGGAAGTTTATTTCCTAGAAAGCAAGATCACAGATTTCAGCCCGCCCCAAGCAATATCAGTAACAGATGATCGAGTCAGATATTATGAAACCAGAATTAATTCAGCAGCAGATGGTGTCGTGTCTTTTCTTCAGCTAAAATGCAAAACATACCAACGGGGTAAAGTTTCAGAGAAGGACAAGGGGATGTTTGTGTAAGTCAGAGAGCAAAGAAAAACACCAAAACTAACAAAAATACACGAAACAGGAGCTTTCCATTAACATATTCAATTCAGAAGAATTATTTCCCAACAGCTTGCTACTGAATGCTGCTGATAATTTCCCTTTTATTACGTGGGGCATTCTTGTGTACTTACAGACTGCTGAACTTCATTAACACAGTTACACAACTTCCCAAAAAATCTTTTATAGCTGATTACAGATGGGAAATAATTACTGTCCATTAAAATAAAAGGTTTGGTCCACTCTAAGGAACCAATGCATAGTACTGTAGTCTATTGCTGTTGCTTATCTAGTTACAGAATGATTTATGAGAATGCTTAGCGCTGTATGGGAAGCATGAAATTAGTATCTCTAGAGCTTATAATATATACCACAGTATACATGTCCATTCATCCAGCAGCTGAGGTTCTATTCATGGTGGGAAGCTTAAACACATCTGTAACTGCTTGCACAACAGCAGCCCAAGAAAGAGAATCAATCTCAGCTGCCGTCAAAGTGCTTCAAAACACACTTTTCTAAAAAGGATGGGTTCCTTTCACTCCGTTCCTTCTTTCCTAGTGTATCTACCAGTAGCTGGATCTACCACAGAGGAAAACAACCTCACTATAAAAGCTTAAAAAGAAAATGTTTTGAAAGAAGAACGCAAAAATATGAAAAGGCAGAGGGAGGCATGACAACAAACAGGAGATTCCATATGGAGACAAAAAAAATCCCACACAGAAACTAGTGAAGTAGGAAAAAAACTCTACATAGGACAAACAATTGATCACACAGTTCAACAACCAGGGGTATGAAAAGAATTCCATACCAAAGCTTTGCAATGGGAAGCTAAATTTGCAATGGATGAACATATTCCACTTGTGTAATCAAAAGTCAACACTGTATCCTAATGCCATGCCACAGTAAGCTTTAGTTGTAAAAACCTCTAATCTCCATTAAACTGAATTAGTAACCAATGTGTTTTACCAGCATACTTCATCCCCTTTTTGGAAAACCAGAAACAGAAGCCATGTGGTTTTAATTAATCAGCTGCACTTAGTACTTCAACTGTTACTAAAAACATTTACCTGTAGATCCATTACATTTTGCACACAGTTTCCATACTTGACAAACACCAACATTTCACTTTTGTGAGCGGTGTCACAACATATTGCAGACACCCAAGGTGGGTATGAAAAGGAAAATTTTTAGACATCTCAAGGCAGAACTGGGTGTCCAGATCCCAGAGCCTCTCTACACACGTGAGGAGGAATGCAGCAACACTTCTGTTCTTCTCTTGAGGGATGAAACAAAGCAGATGTCAATCACAGCAGAAGAAGCAGCACCAGTGAGGCACTTTTACCAAAGCAAGGAAGAAGGGAGATACACACAGGCATACCTAGGATGATGAGAAGTGGAAACTTTAACTACTCTGTTCTTTACATGTACTAAACACGCCTGATCATAAAACACCATCCCCTGAAGCTTCTTTGTGTTCTGCCCATAAACACAGCTTCAACTGGGCTCCATCTTTCAGGAGAACATGCCCAATGCCAAAGCTCTTCAGCTTCACCAACTGGTAATGCACATTCTTTTGTTGTCCACTCCCCCTGAGGTGTCACCCAAGCATGTCGGAGTGACCATCTTCTCTTGACTACTGGTCTGCTTGTACAGCAATTCGTCTTTTCACACTGTACTTATTTTCTTCTTCTGTTTTAATACAGCATCTCTAACAAATGAACACTGAAGCTTATCATCTATACATCCAGGGCCTCCACTGACTCCCAGTGGATCAAGGCCATCTTTCACCTTGGAGGGCTAGAAGACAGACAATTCCTTCAATGCTCTGCATTGTTATTTGGATCCTGTTATGGAGAAGACATAACAGACACCCTTCCATGCTTTATCAGGTACAGTCCTTCACACAAGACTTCTCGTTAGACCTATCCAAACATTATTGTTCTCCAGAAGTTCTTTTGTTTAACATGTATTCAAAAACGCAAAGGACTGAAGTGCAACTTTGATTTCTTATCTCACCACTGCTAGAACACCCTAAAATGGCCCCAAGCCACATGGAGCAAGGACAGGCACTGACTGTTGGAGCCATTTCAGCTCCTGCGACCCAGCTCAGGTCTGGTTGGTAGAAGGGTCCAAGTAACTGCACACTTCTTGGGTGACCCCATCCAGACCCAGACCACTGGCTGTTGAGGATCTAAATCTTAGGTGAGAACTTCATCTACCCAACACACCAGAAGCCTACACACTGTATTTTGCTGGTGTACACCACTGAAGTGGCAAGAGACAAGAGTTAGAAACTGTAACTACATCCTTTTGTGAACTTAAAACAGTTGCCTCCGATGTTGATACATTTCATAGCCTTCTTGTCAAAAGTTAGTCTTCATATGCTGAAAAGACACTTTAAAAAGCAAGGCAAATTTTAGACTTACAAAAACTGTAATTTTGCACATTTGAAATAAAGTTCTCTTATCAGATTACTGTTTTCTATCATGGGGGCTCTCTGACTTTATCTGAAAACAGACACCACATGTAGTCACACAGAGAGCAAAGCTCTTTGCCAAAGTTGCACACCATCACCCACAAAGTCCACAGGTTTTTCAGTGGTGGGTGACTAGAGAAAAATCTTAATTGGGGAATTTAACATTAGTTACTGGATTATCTGCCAAACTATTTTCAGCTTTCATGCTTCACTAAACTGGAACTCATCAGTCACAAACCCATGATTACACGGAAGAAAATGGGGAGCAATTAGCATACATGATGATAGCTTAAAGCTGGTGCTAATTGGAAAGAATGAAGTATTTTTCATTCCTGTTGGATACAATTAGGTGAGACAACCGGGTTCTGGGAAGACAATTTGCTAAACAATTTCAGTGGTGTCTATTCTGTAAGCTATGTTTAAAGTCTAAGCAAATTCATGCCTTTGCAGTATATCTTGCAACCACAGGGGCTGCAAACTAAAAGCTGGTCCAGCTGTAGAGAGAGCCTTGTTCAGAAACATACACACAAAACACAACAACTAATTCATCACAACTGTGGAGATCATTACTGAACTAAGCTCAAGTTGCCAAAAAGAGCTGAAGAGCAAAACCAACAAGGAAACAGAATGTAATGCTCACAATGCACGGTACAGCATGGCACCAATATACACTGAGATGCAAAATCAGTTGAATTATAGGACTGCACAAAATACACAATCAGAAATAAAAGAAGATCATCTACAAAGAGCTACTGGTGCAAAAACAATTATGGTGCATGCTTTTGTTCATGAATGCTAAACAGAGAGGGGAAAATCTTGTACATGAATAGTTAATTTGCCAAAAGGAAGAATGCAGACAGGAGGAAAAAGGCAGTCCTTCATTATTAGTGAACTGCACTCAGGCACAAATGTTAGTTAGACAATTATACTGCAGAAATAAACCTTATAACATTAGGTATTTGTTGTCAGAAACTACAGCTGGGTGACTTAATTTACTTCTACAAATTCTTTACCATATATTACTCCTAATCTATTTACCACACACCTACAATTATAAATGTATCTTCACCAGTAG
Source organism: Passer montanus (assembly GCF_014805655.1). Taxonomy (NCBI): domain Eukaryota; kingdom Metazoa; phylum Chordata; class Aves; order Passeriformes; family Passeridae; genus Passer; species Passer montanus. The sequence goes on along the minus strand of NW_024361053.1, from coordinate 817,798 downwards.
GTTTTTTATTTCATTCCAAGCTGCAACAAACCTCTGCATTTGTAAATGAACTTCTACATCACTATTTCTTTTGGCTCAGAATATATTTAATATTTTCTTCAAATGAGAGACTAGTCTGTAAACCTGTAACACACCCTGTTTTCAGGATCACACCTATCTCATATTTTCCTTTTTAAAAACACAGCCTAATTATGCTTTAGAATAGTACCTCCCTGAACATTATGTGAAAAATACTTCAACAGATAGCACTCACAAAAGCATCTCTCCCAAAAGAAAATGCTGCTGCAATCAGACTTTAATGAACAACTGCAGCATACACCCCACGTTATCAGGCAGGGGTGGTGCTTCTCTGTTTACTGAAAATGTTATTGCACCGTTCCCCCTACTCCATGTATCAACAACAGCATGCAGTAACATCGCTTATTTCTGCATCCTTCAGAGAAAACAAAACAAATCTAAGAAATCACCCTCTTCGTCTTCCTGAACAACCCTTGAATTCTCTAATGGACCCACTGAGACAAACAGACCTTCCTCTAAGGTCTGATTTCTTGTGTTGTAATACTCCAAGTGTGCCACCATAAAGAAACTTCTTTAAAATAAAGAAATAAATCAACAGACAGTATGACAATTTAACCCCAGATACTGACATACCTATCCATAAACAGACATAGGCATATGCACATATACATGTATTTCTCCTCATACTTCAATCATGTAAAGACATCTTGAAAACTGAAGCATCCAGGGGCTAAACTGGAAGCTCTTCAAACGATAAAATAGTATTTTCACGGAGAAAACCGAGAGGAGCCAAGAGCTCACTGATGAATAGCAGATTTTTATCTCTGATTAAAGAGCAATTTGAATTAACTGATGTTATAAAATTATTTAAGCTCCCCTCCCATCATGACTTCTACAGACACCTAATTCCTATGCAGTGGGAGCAGCCCTATGGGAGTCCATCCCTCTGGTATGTGAGGTTAGACACAACCTCCGCGGGATAAAAGCCTTTATCCTTCTAAAAATACCAGCGAGCCGGGATCCACTCCCCTAAAGCTCCGTGATGCAAACAGCATCGCCACAGTCCAGGGGCTGCCCTGCTTCCATGAGTAAGCACTAGCAGCACCGGCTATAATTAGTTGGAGTATTTTTAAGGTCACCGCTCAAAATTAGAGAGAAATGACTGAGAAAGACCTCAGAATGGTGGGGGGTTTTCCCCTCTTCCTACTGCTGTGAGGAAAAGGCTCCGCAGGGGCCGAGGGGAGGCGAGCCCGCTCTGCAGGGCGATGTGCCCGGCTGCGGTGCCCGGCCGGGTGGGCGCTGGGAGCGCCCGCGGCCCCGCCGCCGCCCCCGGCCCGCAGCAGCCGCCGCTTACCTGACCGCCACCCGCACCGAGCTCTCGTCCGGGCCGGCCGACATGGTGCCGGGGCGAGGGGCGGCCGCAGCCCCGCCGGGAGCTCCGCCGGGCCGCGGAGGAGGTGGGGGCACTGCTGCGGCTCCCCCCTCACCTCCTCCTCCTGCTCCGCCACCGCCTGTCTCCAGCCATTTTAGGTGACTGAATGAATAGGTAGGAGCCGCGGCAGTGCAGGGCGGTTCGCACCGCTCCTCCTCCTCCTCCCTCCGCCCGCCCCGCTCCGGCCCGGCCCTTCCAGCGCCTGGGCAGGGAGCGCTGTCAGTCAGGACCGGCGGCCGAGCACGGCCCCGGCCAGCGGCCCCCGCCCGCTGCAGCCGCAGTGCGTCAGCGGCCCCGCCCCGGGCAGCCGGCACGGCGGGCGTGAGGGCACCGAGCTCCCGACACACGCACAGACACCGCCTCCTCCACACGTAGCCCCTTCGCACCACCCTGGCTCTCCGCGCACACCTGTTCCTTGTGCGGACACGCGCTCCTGGTGTTTGCCTTTCCTCACGCACACGCTCGGTGCCCCCACGGCTCCCCTCACGCCTGCTCGCCCGTGAATGCTCGGCGCACTCGCCCTGCCCGCGGCTGTGGGCGCTCACGGCGCCTTCGGGGTGCCTGGCCACGCGTGGCTGTCCCCCGGCCCTCACGGGCACACGCGTGGCTGTCCCCCGGCCCGCACGGGCACACGCGTGGCGCTGGCCCTCGCTGCAGGGCTGCACAGGCACTGCTCGGCCCCACGCTCCAACAACCCGCACCGCACAAGGGCTCTGCACGCAGCTCCGAGGCCTCCCTCCCGGGAGAGAGGGGCTCATCCCGCTGTCTGCCCTGGGTCGTTTGCTCTTGCATGTGTTTCCCTTTCCCAGGCAGGAATGAATTGTCCTCATTCCTCTCCTGGCCCTGTGTGGTCCTCACGACCCTCGTGCCCGCGGGAGCACACAGTTGTCCCATCTTTCCAGGGTACTGGCAGGTTTGTTTGCCGGAGCTGCCCCAGCCAGGCATCTCTGTTCTCACTTCGCTAATGAAATGCCTGGCTTTGAGCTGGAAACTGAGTGGGCGGATGACACTAATTTTTGATGCAAATCGTATCCCTGCCAGGAAAGAAGCCTGATTATTTTGCCCAAAACAATTCACATTCCTAAGGAAGATTTTCCATCCGAATAGGCCCGGGTTTGAATTTTTAATGATATGCTAAAAACCTTGCAGTTCTAGTTGTTTTGCTTCTGATAGTAAAGGTTGATCACGCCCAGGCCCCAGCCTCTGTCAAAGATGTGCAGGTGAGATCTCTCAGCCAGCTGGGGCCTCTAGCCATAGCCCTGACTCTTTCAAAAGTCTCTCCTTCTCAGCAGGAATCCACTATGTTATTGTTGCTCTGCATGTTTCTCATAGTTATTTTCTCCAGCTTTTCTATTTTTCTTTACTTACGTAGAAATTAGATTGTTTCTAGAAAATGGCCCACCTGATGTTGCTATACAAAATGGTAGTCTTTTTTCTTCTGAATTACACAGAACCAGCATTCAAATCCCCAACAGCATTTGAAAATAGAGGGAACTTAAGCTACATACCATATTGCTGGGGTAAACTGAGATTATATGTATCCAAAAGGCAGAAAAAATTGAGAAATCAGTATGAAATCATTGAGGGGATCTGGTACAGGCAGAACAAAGGCTAGGTTTCTGTGGGCTTGTCAGCTCATTATTCTGTATTTGATGTGACAAACCAGATCCCTTGCTTCTCCTTTTGCCGTAATATTTTATGGGATGGGCAAGATAGCAGATAAAGAAAAAGCTCCTGCAGGTGAATTCTGTTGTCATTCATACCAAACAGCCTCAAAAATAAAGTGATAGGAGTTTCATAGTTCAGGGCATTTCCATCTAGAGGGGACTGAACACTCATGACTGTCTCGTGCATGGTATTGTACTGAGCTCTTTTAAAATACCTGCAGCTCACCCACAGTGAGTGGAATCCTATGGCCTAATTAGGTTCTGACAATTTATGTGCACCAGATTTACAAATCCAAGTCTTATCCAGAAGTATCCAATGCATTTTTTCCAGCTGGGACAGTTACAAGGTTAATGTAATAAGCATACTCAAGCCAAATTGATACCTGGGCACAGCATTTATTTCACACAGCATCTTTTGCTGTCCAGCAAAGCTCACCCGCATCATATTGCCATGCCTGTGAAATCCTGCTAAGTCAGTGTCTCTGGTTTGCCATGTGAGCTGTGCTGAAAACCGAGCAGGGAGTAGCAGCTGCAGGATGCTCAGACTCAAAATCATACTCTAGACCTTTCCAGGGCCATTTCTTTTCTGGCTGTTTTGTGGCTATTTGCTTCAGCTTGACTTCGTCCAGCCCTCTATCTTCTATATTGAAAAAGAAGTTAACAGATCATAAAGTCTGGCAGAAGTTCTCCTGAGCTTAATGTTGTGTATAAATGGGTTAGTATGCACAGATTTCAGACCTCAATGATAATGGTTTTACCCACATTGGTATTAAAAAATGTTGGTGCTATAGTAAAATTATTCTAAGTTATGTTTATTTCAGTCCTATGGTATTACCCACATATTTTCTGTCTTGGATATTTCACTCCAATTCCAGACTCTTCTGAAACTGATCTAGCAAGTGACATTTAGCTTCTCACCATGTTTCATGCAAATTGCCTGGTTTGTGTCCATTCAGATGTAAAGCAGGAAAAAGACATAGGTCCTGTTTCTATGCAGGATTTTTCTCTGTGTTCCCCATTTCCAGAAAACACAACGCTTCTGTCAGAATGAGCTTTCATTTTATTTTTTCCTGTCTTGTCCAATGTAAACAAACAGTGTTCTATACTGTTAACTTGGCTTTGCCAGGAAACTTAAATCAAATCTGATTTAAGTTTCATTTCTTATAAAGTGAATGACCTGTGCCCTCCAGCATCCTATTCATCTCCTTGAAGGAGTAACTTGAATAATTAAGGGCACAATATCTCCCTTTTTTATTTCTAAGTACATAGCTAAATTGCCAATGTCTAGTTGATCTTTATGTAAAGCTGTATAGGCTAGATGGTAACATTTACAGATTTGTCCAATCTCACAGCTGATGAATGAGGCTTTCCTAAAGGTCCCCTACAGCACCCAGTACCAACCACCTCTGGTCACTCCCTGAGCAGCTGCAGACAGGTGGGGGACAAACTTCAGGGCTGGGGAGCAGGGAGGGAGGTTACAGCTCTGGTCCCTGCCCGGTGCTTAGAGGAGGACTGCTGGGGACACCCCTCATCCCTCCCTGGCAGCCCTCACACTTTCACTGTCTCCATTCTCCGGCCTCATGACTCAGCACCACGAGCTTCATTCACTGCACAAGCAAACAAAAACCTGTGCTTGGAAGGGTCAGTGCTCTGCCTGCCACACGCACAGCACACCCTGCACACATGGTCAAGCTGCCTGCTGAGTTCCTGTAAGCCTCAGAAGCTGCCTAAAATCACTGAGCTGCACACAACCTGCATGGGCCAAGCAGACCCCACTCAGGAGTCAGAGCCCTGTGCTTTGACCTGTGTGTTTGCAGGCAAGTTGCATCCGCGGTGCCTATGCTGTACCGGCTGGTTTTGAAATTATCTAATTGAAATAGACCACTTCCAGTTTTTTAACTGATAACTTACTGGTGCTAAATAAGCCAATTTAATCAAAGATTTGGCTTGTTAGTTGCTTATTTCTTTGACCTGTTGAATATTTCATTTAATTTGAAGAGGAGATTCTGTTAAGCAGTGGAGGTGACTTGGTTTCATCCAGACAGGCAATAAAATATAAATCACCGATTTCTGATTAATCTGTGTCAAATAGATTAATTGCACCATGACTGGTAGAAGGCTTCAAGAAAAAGCCTTAGGTTTTGTCAAGTCAAATATTAGATTTTGTCATCCTGGGTTTCTTCCCACCATTATGGAAATCAGAGATTCTTTCAGATATAGACAGTGGAACGCGCAATATTCAAGTGCTATAAAAGAACAATATTGAAGGACATTACATCTCATCATCTGCATACTTCATGCTGTTTTATTAAATTCACACACACAAAACAATCAGCTAGTATAAAATCTCATTAGTGACTATTGTTTTCTTGAATGTATTTACTAAATAAACACTTCTTTGCTACATACAAGCCACAATTTATTCTGTGATTTTTAACATGCCATGAAGCCTAAACATTAGGCAATTAGAATACAATGTATAAATTATAATGAGCAAAATTTATATTATATTCATTCATACAGTAGTTTGAAAAAGGGGAATATTTTAGCTCATATAAGTGTCCATAGATTTTCTCTATGCTTTTTGCTTTTCCCTGTCTGTCTCTGAACTGTGTGACCCAATAATTCCTTGAAATACAGTATCTTCTGATACAGGAAAGGTAACTGAACTCCCGTGCAACCGGGTTTCATGAGCTGTTGCTGATGGAAATTATGTCAGCAACATTCACGCATCAACAATAATCACTCCATTTTCTCTCATAAACACTAAACTGTTCAACATTCATGTATACAGTGCTTCCAGCTTTCTACTTGGCAAAGTGAAACTACTGTTGGTATTTTCTGCTTGATGCTTGGGCTTACATGAACCTTAGGCTTTTCCATAGTCATATTTTGAAAGATCTCTGCTACAAACAAAACTAAACTCCTAAAAATATAGTTTGAAAAAGGGGAATATTTTAGCTCATATAAGTGTCCACAGATTTTCTGTATGCTTTTTGCTTTTCCCTGTCTGTCTCTGAACTGTGTGACCCAATAATTCCTTGAAATGCAGTATCTTCTGATACAGGAAACTCCTGTGCAACCGGGTTTCATGAGCTGTTGCTGATGGAAATTATGTCAGCAACATTCACGCATCAGCAATAATCACTCCATTTTCTCTTATAAACACTAAACTATTCAACATTAATGTATACAGTGCTTCCAGCTTTCTACTTGGCAAAGTGAAACTACTGTTGGTATTTTCTGCTTGATGCTTGGGCTTACATGAACCTTAGGCTTTTCCACAGTCATCTTTTGAAAGATTTCTGCTACGAACAAAACTAAACTCCTAAAAACTGTTACAATTTGATTTTTAAGAACTTTCTGAAAGTAGTTTTTTGTTCTCTGACTGGCTTCTCATTTTAAACTGCAGGTCCTGGAAAGCAGTCAAGCCTACAAAAGACATTTAAAATACCTTCCATTTTCTTCCTATCACTCACTTGGTTAAATAACAATGAGTAAAGAAAAGTGTTAAGCCACTCTTAACTGGTAGGCTAAAATATGCAACAGGGGAGCCTTTGCTTCCAATAACTGTGGAGAAGAAAGCAAGCTGCTGAAGGAAATTATCACTTGGCTCATGACAGGATGGGGGGAAGTAATCTCAAAGTCAAGAAGGAAAAAAGGAGTGCAAGGTGATGTTTATGTAATTAGAATAACAGCAGATAAGGAAAGGAAACAGACTGGTTTAGTACAGATGTCTGTGGAGAGAAGAAGGTAGAGAAACCAGAAAGGACAGGGTGGAGAAGGAAGAGGGATTTCTGGAATCAAAGGCAAGCAATGGCTCTGCAGGGTTATTTCTGGAGCTGATCAGCATAAGAGGAAAAGCAGCGTGAGGCACCTCTGAAGTGAGAAGAAAGGAGGTTGGTGTTTTCTATCCACCTACCAGAAAATGAATGAACTGTACAGAAGAAAAATACAATGAGAAGAAGCATATGATAAAAGGATCATATCTGGAGCTGAGCAGAGGATTCAGTGGGAATAGAACCACTACACTTGATGAAGAAAGAAAGTATTTCAGTGTGTACTAATGCTTTTTACTCATAAAAATTTTATTGTGTTAACTGTATTGTTGTTGTTAACAAAGCAGTATCATTTCCTTGGCCCCTGGCAGGCCAGAGTGGTTGTGTAATACAACAAAAATGTGCTTTTGCCCATACACTTATTTATCTTTCTTCTGGGCCTAAGGAATGCTGTAATTTGTACTATTATAACTGCTGTCTATACTAAGATGGTCATATCAGGGTCATATATTTTGATATCTTTTGATAGAAACATGCATATTGTATTATATCCCATGTAGCACAAATACACATTCGATCTCTATTGAACCAGTACTGCCAAACTAGAAGAAAATACATTAAAAAGAACAGGGCTAAAACATATCTCTGGAGCAAACCTCCACTATGTGATCTTAAACAGATTCATTATTCAAATCAGTGGATATCACTAAGAATGAATACGCCTTTTATGTCACTTTTATGTGTTTTGAGGATTTGTTGGTTAACTGAAAGTTGGCATCACCTGTTTTGCAGTAAAATCTTGCATGTTCACCTTGACAACTGGAAGTGCCTTGAAATATTAAAGGAAGAATCTAAATAATGGAGATGAGTGGAAAAAAACCCCAGAACGTAGTCTTTACAATAATGTAAATTAGTTCAATCATTTATGATAATACTATTAAAATCTAGCACAGTGTGAAGAATAAAATAACTCTTAGCAGGACAAGACCTTACTGGGTCTTCGGGTTGTTAAATATCTCCCAAGGTTAGCCAGGTCCTGTAGTTTTTTGCAGGGGACTTAATCATGTGGGTCAGAATCTTGTGCTTGTAAAGCTGGTTCTTGGGCCTGACTCACCAATGCTTTGAAATAAACCCAAAATGATCAGGATAGCTGAATGTTATTCTGTCTTCTTGCCATTGCAAAAGTGGTAACAGTGTAGAGTAGTAACAGTGTAAAGCTGTAAAGTAGCCAGCTAATTTACTGATCTTAACCAAAGCTTGTACAGCTCTTTCCTTCTCGTAGAGAGAAACTGAGGCAAGAAGGACACGTGATGCCTGTAGAAGAGATGGTTGTCAAAAACAATATTAGGGCTGATTCTTGTGCCTGTGTAAACACTATTAGACCACACCTTAACAAGGTGAATTATTAATACAAAAGCTGCACGGGAAATTAATTTCTGCTGCCTCTCACCAAAACCAGCTGTTCAGACTTGAATGTGTCACAATTGCTCAACATAAATTTTGCCTTAAGGATACAGTTACCCAACATGATGGATTTTTCATTATGTCCTTCCTAATAGTATCCTCATCCTTCCTCTGTCCTTCCCATTTTCCTCTTCACCACCATGATTTCAATTTCTGGTTCAGCCTTCTGAAAGGTACTGAATGATGGGAATCCTGTATTTGTATGGTGAGCACAGCATTAGCAGTCCCAGGGCAGACTCCTCTGGGCAGCCTTGCCAATCCGCCCTGGATAAGATAGAAAAAAATTACATATTTAAATGACAAGCATCAAACCCTAGCACATTCCAGATGGAATCAATGTTAAGTTACTCATCTCTGGTAAAATATCCAGATGAAAGTAGTTCCAATGAGGCTGGGAAATTTTCTGTTTCCTTACAGAACCTGCTGATGACTATTAGCAGAGGCTACTTGCTGACCAGTTCTATTATTGCACTGTGGAAACATCTTATCCTGCTGAACTGTGTTCCCAGACTCCCTCCCACTTCTCTATTCACTGCTCATGGAGTGCCTAAGACCCAGATGGTGAGTTCTTCTGCTTAGAACTTGTACAATTTTTTACAAAATCCTGTTTCCTAATTGGCATCCTTAGGCATTTCCACAATAAAACCAATAAATAGTAATAACAAAAAAAGAAGGATGGAAGGTGGGTGAAGACATGACTAATTACCTAAACAATACTTGGACCACAAGCCACAGGCAACATAGGAGCTTGGGAAGAGCAAGTGGGTGGAGAGTTACCTGAACAACAGAGGGTTGGGCAGGTAAAGAATAGATATTGCAAGACAAAACTGAGAGTTTTTATTTTGATAGCATCATGGAATTTATAAATTAAGGGATGACAGCTGTAGATTAAGCATGGCACAGGTTGCTTTACTCTCTCTGTGTATGCAGCCTGGCTTGGCACTGTCACACAGACTCATGAGAAAAAAGTTTAGTTGAAATGATGATATAACAAACTGGGAGGTGTGAGAAGCAGAAGTTCCCAAAGCAGGTTTGCAGAAGGACCACGTGCTGCACCATGGCAGCTCCAGCACCAAGCCTCGCCTCCCCTTCCCAGGAGGAAGGATGTGATTCCATCTCAGGGCTGGGCTTACACTTAGGTGGAGGAGAGGCATGCACTTATCCAGGTAGTAGCAATTAAACAACAACTCCTCACCTTCCCCTGGAAAAATGCAAGAAACTGAACCTTGTTTGCTTTAATATTTATTTTAATTTATTTTTATATCACTCACTGTGTATATATCACTTGGATACATTTAGACCAAAAAATGATACTCACACCAGTGACAGACTGAATTTTATTTAAATTTATATTTGGGGACTGGGAGCATAGATATAGTTGCTCCTGAAATGAAAGAGCACTTCTTTGCACAGTGGGTAATGAACTTCTGGAATTCATTGCCACAGGAGGTTGGGAAAGCAGACTATTAGCAGGCATAAAAAGGGATTAGACAAGATTTGTGAACAATGCCTCTATTAGTAGATAATGACAGGAACAGGCCGTTCCAATGTCTGTGGGCTTAGGAGACTGGACCAGAGGAAGAAGCCAGGTACCCATGCTCTCCCTGAAAAGCATCTCCTGTGTTCTCAGGCTGTGCTATCTGGATCTGCCTTGGCCATCTCTGTTAATGTTGTGCTGGGAATGTGGAGCACTTTCCAGGCTCTGCTGGGGCCTTCAAAACCTGTGGCTCAGCCAGGGCAGATGGCCAGCACCCATGCAGCTACCCCAGGGCGATCACAGGCTTTGGGCAGCAACAGCATCTGCAGAGCATTTCTGAATGCTCTGATGGGTTAAGCCCTAAGTGGTGCTGCTCTCAAAGAGGGCCAGAAACCAGAGTGGTGGAGTTGAAAAGGAGTTACAAAGAACAAAAAGGAACTGGCTTTAACAAACCATTCACTGAGGATCAGGAAAATATAGATGGAGGGAGACAGAAAATTCTGTTAATATGATACATATTTTAGTATGTTTGATAGTTGTTTGGGATAGCACCAAAGGAGCTCACTCTCCAAAAAGTGAATAAAAACAAGTATTCCTTTATTTCAAGGGACCCACCAAAAGGAAGAGTGAACATCAAACTAGACATGACTTTTCAGCTGTCTCTTTTTTCCAGCTGAATGCTCTAAATCCATTTGATTCTGCTCATACCATTTCCGAGTATTTCTACTGCCCTTTTCTGAATTCTTCCAATTCCGTTACCTCCTGCCTGAAATCAGGAGACTATACTGAAACTACACTCCATGTGAGGCTACACCATGGATTCTTACCCTAACACAAGGATGTTCTCTGTTTTTCTCATTTTGTTTGTAAGTCCTGAGGCTGTGTTTGTCTGATTGACCAGCACTGAGCTGGCATTTGTTATTCACCATCTAATACCTTCTTCCTGTGTGGTAATAGTGAAATCTTTTTTTGTTTTGTTTTCCCTGTAAAATGAAAGATTATTATCTCATTTTGTCCTCTGTCTTTGTGCTCTGAATTTCATTTACCACTTTTTATTGCTGAGTCATTCTGTATTAGGAGATTCTTCTAGATATTTTCATAACTACTAATGTTATTATCTCATTGTCTGGCATTTCGTGGAAAATGTAGATCTTAGCAAATATTCTTCTGAGGCTCAGATAATAAAAGATAATAATTTCTTCAAAAAATTGAAGAAATTAGGGATGTTTTAGAAAAATATGAGTAATGAGGAAGACCTGTAAAATGTGATAAACTGGTACAAGGGAAAATATTTAAATTAGCTGTGTATGTGTGTGTGTGTGTGTGTGTATCCCTGGTTTCATAATAGCCACAGAGCACATAACTAAAGAACAGAAATACCTGGAGGGAATGAACGAAGAATGACTTACAGAGGAACAGACTGGTTGAGAATACAGAAAGTGGATCTCAGGAACGAAGTTCATTACAGGGATCTATGTACATATCCAAGAAAATCTTTTTGGGAAAGTAAGAAATCACTCACTGCTGGGACATTGTAAATATCACTGGTAAAAAAAGGACCAGGAGCAAAAGCACTGTCCATTCAGAAATTATTGTGACCTTATCTGTATCTCTAGGCCCATGGACAATGGCTAATCAACACAAGAAGGAATTCTGGTTTGCTTTGTGCTTTTTCTTCTGCGATTTCTATTCTTTGAGTGAAGTCCTACTGTAACAAGTGTGGCAGTGTAATGAAAAACAGTCCCTCACAACCATTGAATAGTAATATAGTAGAGAGGAGAGCACCACCTAGTGCTAAGTGCTATTTCTTGATTCTGAGGTGTCTCCATACACTCTTATCTTCTGAACGTCTTGATTTTAGTGTTTTCCTGCAGTTTACCCATCCAGAGAAGATACAATCCTTGGCATCGAGGAGTATCCAGGCTCCTGATAAGAGTAGCTGGTTCGTCAAGAGCTCAACATCTCTCAGTTTTGTGCACACTAAGGTAATGCCCCAGGCACCTAGTTAACATAATTGTGGTTATTTGTCTGATTCATTCAGGTGGATTCTACTACCCTTACTCACCCAATGGAGTTTTGTGCTCCACAGATAAGACTGCTTTCATTCTAGCGAAAATTAATCAGCACTTATGGGACATGCTTAAGATACCAGAAGACCAATCTTCTAATGCTTGCAGTTACAAAGACAAGGATTCATTGCATTTACAGTCTGATCTTACACTCACATCAAATTTTCTAGCTTTTCTTGGATATGTGAAAGTTGTACTTTGTTTGTTTGCTTGTTGTGGTTTTTCCTGTTTGATTCGGGTTTTTTTACTTGTTTTTTGTTTTTAAAATGTCCAGGAGATCTTCAGAAAAACCATTGTTTTACATAAGAGTTGCCTTTATTATCATGATGATAGGTCATATGCAACCTTAATTATTTTTAAAGCATTTATAATTAAGGTCTATTACTGTTTGTTTTCTTCTGATTATCAATCCATATTATATTAGTGTTCCTATTTTTGGTCTTCAAAGCCTTCCACTTTATATCACAGCACTGAATTTTCTGTCATAATGTAATTAAAATTTCAAAAGAAGACAAGAAGCGGGCAAATCAACTTAGAATGATTCTGCATCAGCTATCATTGTGTATTATTTAAATCACTCCAGACTTGAAGATACATGTAGCATTGGTATTACGAGGTAATTTACATATAGGTGACTATAGGAAAATGCAATTTAAATGTCTTATTCCATTAAAATTTGTGATCTTCACTGACACCTATGACCAGATTAAATTTCTCTAATAATGGAGTTATTTCTTACTCCCTTGAAATTATTCAGCATTCACCGTCATTTTAACAGGAAATTATGAAACTCAGCTATTCAAATTCCTTCCACATCCTCTGATTTGCAAAGCACAGTTTAGCCCATAGAGCTTTTTATTTCTGTCCTTTAGAGTCCTACATTTTTATCCTATCAGGCAAACTTTGCCAAGTGCAGTCTTCACCTGAAAAGAAGCACTCTGTGACACCCAGAGCTCTTTTGCCATATTGTGTCTGTAATCTCACTGTTGCAAATATTGCCACCCACTAATGATCATTTCTTATTTTAATTTCTAAAATATCAGGTGACTGGATTGGATGTTTTTCTTTATAGGAATGTTTTCTTCTCTTGTGGGGTTTTTTGTAGTTTATAGGATCTTGGTTTATTCTTACATATTTTTGTCCTTTACCTAGAGAAAACAGCAGAATTTGTCTGTATGTGTGCGTGTGTGTGTGAGTATACATATATATTAAATACTTTGGAAAGGGCTGAGATTTTGCATCTTTTCTATAGTAATTGTGGGGAGCATGGGAGAGTGTGGGAACTGTCTCATTGCACGTGGGTTTAATTCTGTCACCACACTCAGCAACAGAACATCTATTCATAGCTACACTACTGGCACAGTAATTAACTAATTAGAAGGGACTAATTGATAAAAATGCAGCTACAGTGAATTAAATAGCCTGTGCACTTCTAACTAGGAGAGTTATGAGTTCATACTTTTTCTCCTCAGGAAACTAACAAACTCTGAGAAATGAAACCAAAGCAAAATTACACTTTGCTATGAGTAAGCCACGAGCAATGAGAGACTCTGGCAGCTGCTTAAAGTTCAGGTTTATGGCCCCATGCAGGGAGAGTGTGCAGCCCTGCATTAATGATACCCAGTAGCAGTCAAGATCCCTGCTCTCACCAAGGGCCTGCTGCTCTGCCCTCCCCAGTCTGGCACCTTGGCTTTTTCTTTTAGAGGAGGCAGAGGTCACCAATGCTGCCCTTCAAACTGAGTGCTGCTGGACTCCCTTTACACCAGTGCAAGGAGAGGGCAAGCCCTGCTCCACTGTGCCTGGAAGCTGTTCAAGCCTTCTTCCCGTTTGTTCCACAGGGTCTAGGGAAGGAAAAAAGTATACCTGTGTTAATGCCAACTTGGGAGACTTAGTTATTCACTAGTTAGTTATTTCTAGGGACCCCTTTCTTTTCTCACACAGCATGCCCACTGCCAGGAAAGATTGGCAAGGGGGAGGCTATTTGCAGGCAGGAAGCCAGAGTCCTGCTCTGCTGTGATGATAACTTTTGCAGGAGCAAACGAATGGCATCAATTTAAAAATTGTTACAGACCAAAGATTCTTTTTTTTTTTCCCCAGACTGCCTATTTGTTTCCAGTTCTGGTTTTGTTCTGTGTTTTCAGCAAGCATATAATTACCATGAATTATATAGCAGAACAGGGTGTGTATAAGGCACACCTTGAACAAGCAGGTTCCCATTGGCTTGAGCAATGGCTTGAGAGGTGTTGTTTCCCAAGCACAGCTTGCAAACCCACAGTCTGGGAGGCTTCTGATGAAAACTGGTTTGTTTTAAAACTTTAAAAAGTGACATATCATACCTTCTGCTATGACAAGGCAATCTGTAGCTCTTGGATTAACTAACAGTAGCCTTTCCTTATAGCAAACATAGAAATATTAAAGAACAAAGACTAAAATTATATTAAAGCAGATACAGATAGTGACTGTCAATCATTTTTAGCAGATGTCTAATAAATCCTTCTTTTTATGTTTGGGCAGGGTAGAGTAACTACCTTGCAGATTGCATCACCATATTTCAGTTTAGTCCTACGATTATTCATGGAATGGTTTGGTTTTGAAGGGACCTTATAGAACATCTTGTTCCAACCCTCCTGCTATGGGTAAAGACATCTTCCACTAGATCAGGTGCTCAGGGCCAGTGAAGTTGGGTCCCCAGTGAAACAGCTCTCTGGCTGGAGTGTCTGGAATTCCTTTGTGCTGCCCTTCCTGCTGACCTGTGATTCCACTTCAGTGTCTGGGCATCTCTTGCTTTTCCTGGCATCAAACTGGTAGGACTGGAAAGGACTGAGACTTCCCTCCCCTGGCACCCTTACTTTAAAAACTGGGCAAGCCCTTGACCAAAGATACTCTTCCCTTTCTTTCTCTGACAGACAGATCCCATCAGTAGTCCAGGTTTCTCAAAGTGGGACCTGTGGTATAAGCAGCCAACCCCTGGTTGTGGCCCCAGTTCTGTTACCATTTGTTGAGTCACCAGATTTGACTGGCCCTTTCAAACCCCTTCCCTTAGAACAGGAGAACTGATGGAAAAATAACTTCTCCACAGAGCCCCTCAGTCTCCCAGCTCTGAAGTCCTTCTTGTTACAGCATTAACTTGCTACCCCTGTTACTCAGTCTGTTACAGAAGCCTTTCATGAAGACATCCTGAAGGCTTCAGCATGCAAGGTGATTAAAAAAACTATCAACAACTAAAGAGAAGAGCAAATCATTGTCAGACAAGCATATGGATAGAAGGAGCTCACCTGCCTGAAAATCAGTGCTGCTGCTCCAGTCAAAGGAAGAGGTAACTGATTATTACTATAGGCACACAACAAATACATAGGGAACATTTGTTGTTATTCATTCTTCCTATTTACTTTTTTTTTCTCTGTAGATCTGCTCAGTTTGATTCCTCAGTTGGGTTGATACAGCAGCAATTCAGATTTTTTTTTTTTCTGGGAACTTGTTACTGGTACCTTCCATGCTCCTCACTGACAACGTGAAATGCAATAAACCCAACCTGCTACCTGAATGGTGGTCAGCTCAGGTGCTAGATGGGCACAGGACACAAAGAAGCCCCCAGAGTATTACAGAGTATTTCAACACTAGTCTCCTTCACAGAATTAAGGTTCTTAGACTGAAGACCCAAACACAGTCTTTGTGCTCTGAATTTCTCTATTTACCTGGTAAAAGAGTGTCCACCTTTTGCTGCTTGACAAACTGTGGGACAAAGTTCTACCTCACTTCCTTTTTGCTCAAGCATGAAGTGCATGATGTAAATGCAGGCCTGTGACACGTGCACATGACATCCTGTCACAACATACCCTCAGTCCAAGACCCCCAGTGACACTCAGAAGAGACCAAAGTTTTCCTGTGTCCTTGGTGAGGTGCTCCTTGGTCGTACAGCAGATGAGTTGTGCTGGTAGCCTGTACTTTGCCATGTGACTACCAATGATAATTACCAATAAATACCCCCTTCACATACCAAAGTCCAAGCCCCATTGTGAATAACTGGGGTTACAGTAAGCTATCCCTATGGGCAAATTTTTATATAATTGTCCACTATGGGTACATGTTCACACAGCTTCCAAACTGTCTTTCAAATTAAGCTAAACCACTCAGACATTTGGCAGCCCATTCACTTTCAAGTCACTCTCAAGACCCACAGAAAGTTTGCTCAGAATTTGAGTTAAAACCAAAGGAACTGATGCAATGCTACTTGTAAGAGACAATTCCTGCCTCCCCTTGTCTAGGCAGTGATGTGGGCAGCATGTCATTGGAAAAACAGAATTTGTCACTAAAGCCTTTGTGCTGCCTTTTTCCTCTAAACCCTAAGTTAGGAGGCAGCAAGAATAATCAATGGGTTGTGCTTAAGGCCCAAAAGCCCAGAATCCTTCTACATGATAATACAACTCAATATTCATCACTCTCTAATTTGCCATTCAGTCTTCAGTGTAACTGCATGCATTTCTCCAGAATGCTCAATAAAACATTCTTAATTATACAGGCTCTCCTGTATATTTTCTAATTCAACTACTACTTACAGGGTTTCTTTTTAACCTGTGGGTCATGTCCTTTGAAATGAATCTGAACTTTAACCTCTTACTGTCATGAGCCACCTGCTAAGCTATCTTCTATTACCCAACAAGTTTTTGTGTAGAAAATACTGTGACTTATGTACTATAATACAACCCTCTATTTAGTTACACATAAAATCTTATGAAATTTTTTCTGGGAAGTCTGAAATTTTCCTGGCTTGACTCAGTTTAAAGGTATACACATAAAATAAAAAAGAAAATAATCTTGTTTTGTTATATGGCATAAAGACAAAGTTATTTTTTAAATGTTGTGGTTGGGCTATATCTTGTCATGTTATCTTGTCATTAAGAGTTTCAAAGATGTAACATTTTTTGTAAAGGCCAAACTCCTGCACACTTATAATTATGCAAGAGTAAAATCTTTCCAGATTAATAGGAAAGTATCCAGCACTCATATTCACAAAGAAAATATGAAAACTCAGATTAGCTGCATATTGAAGGCTTGCAAGTTAGAAACGTTAAGATAACAACAATCCAATATTTGTTGTTTTCTAAAAATATCACTATTTTTAAGAAAAACTGCTCGAGGTGTGGCATTAGCAAACATGAAACCTTGCTCCATTTTTTCTTAATGAAAGTATCAGAAGTGTTTGAACTCTGCATTGGAAACAGATTGTGCAAGCCATCCCCAGCACGTAGAGCCTAGTTTTGAAGCATGAAGAAACAGGTTTTTGAATCAGCAGGGAAATGGTACTGAAATATCTCTAGGTAAGAACAGGCAGGGAAACATTTCATCATGTTCTGTAGCTCGCGGGTCCAGCTGTTTGTGGCACGTGCAGCAGCACTCGTAAGGAAACCCATTTCCCACATGCATTTACTCAATACATGTGGCATGCCATGAGAGTCATATCAAGGCAGCATCTACTGGAGGCAGAGGAAGAACTATGCAGAAAAGACAAAAGCACCATACAACTTTGCCCACATATTTCCCAGGCTGCAGCGAGCAGCAGGTTAGAAACATTCCAGTCTTGCCATCGTGTTCAGGACACAATTGATAATCACCAGGAAACACACCTAAAGATATGCATGGGTGTAAGTCTGTGCTGGCAGCATTGAGTTGTGCTGCATCCGCACAAGGCACATCAACATAAAGCTCTCATAAATCTTGATTGCAGTGGAAATTAAGAGTAATTTCACATCCATGTGGGCTGGTTGGCAATTCACCAACAGCCTTCATGCACTGTTTTCTGTCCCACCCACACAACAGTTCAGTTGTTCTACTCTGGAGTCCCCTCCTCTGGGTGATGAGGAGCTGGCTGCTGTGGGTACCTGTGTGAGCTCATGCCACACACAAAGCACTAGGTGGCCCTTGCAGCCTGTCCCTGTGCCCCACACACTCATCATGTTTATCACTGGACCCAGTGGGTGGCCTGGGACAAGCGTCTTCCACACTTCCAGCACAACAGGAGGATGCTGGATGTGCTGGTGTTCAGACAGAGAAACCATAGCATGCCAGAAAGGCATTGCCGTGGTCATGGCTGGATGTGGCCAGAGGTTCCCAAAGGCATCTGGGGCTCTCATAAGGACCAGGGGTTCGAAGAAGTTCTATAAATGGGTTAAAAAAGAAGCATTAAAATTTACTTTGGCCCATACAATACTGACTGAAGGGGTTGAAGAGTTCCTGGCTCTAATGGGCAGCAGCTCCCCTGGCTGTGGGCAGGCTCTTCTGGAGTGGGAATGAGTGCTCTCTGCTGTGAAAAGAGTGGTTTTCCAGCTGCTCCACCTAACCCTGTCAGCTGGTGAGGGATGGGTCCCTGGCTGGGGAGCGGCTCCTTCATCCCATTCTTGGTTGACTTCACGGCAGCCCTTGCACAATCCCTGGAACTACTGCCAGGCATCTCTGTTATGTGAACACCCTCAGAGCTCTTATGTGCTCAGTTTGAAACAGACTTCAAAGATGCGCTGCTCCTAGTCTTCAAAAGAAAGCTCTGCTGCCCCCAGAGGGGAAGCATTCCCTGGCTTCCCTCGCCCAGCTTTCCCTTTCCTCCGCCGCACTGCTGCCGCTTTGCTCCACTGAAGTGCAGCTGCCCTTGCAGCCCCCGAGCCTTCAACCTCACCCCATCAGGGTGAGATTCAAGCAGATTCCCCTTTCCCCACTCCCTTCCCGCAGCGCAGGGCCTGGGGCAGAGCGCAGGGTGCTCTGGATGTGTCCCTGTCCCGAGCCCTGCAGGACACCCCGGGACTGCTCCTGCCTCAGCCCCACTTCTTCACTGGGCCACAAGGACAGGGTGCTTGGGGAAGCCAGGCTGGCAGCTCTGCTTCCGAAACAGCACAAATGCTTAAGCTGGAGCAGATCAGAGGAACTAACCTGTTTTCTCAACAGAGCCAATTCTCACCCTTTTTATCACTCCTCAGAGCTGGGCTTCACCCTGCCCTGGGAATTCCAGTTCTGTGGAGGTAAATAAAGGAGAAATATACACCTTTTTTTTTTTCTTTTTTTTTTTAAAGAAAATAAATAAAAAGGAACTTATTTTTAGTTTCACAGCCAGAGAATAAAGCCTGGAAATATGAAGCACAGGTAAGGCCAAATGCAAAGCAGTGCCATGGGTGTGTGTGCTGGGTAGGTACTGCCTGTGCTGTGTGGCAGCTGCCTGTTCTGGGACCTTCACCAGCACCTCCTCTTGAGAAAGACATAGCAGGGTGTAAACAGTTATGCTCAAAACTCTGTGAATAAACAGAAGCACAAGCACCAGAGGAAAAAACCTAAAATTCCAAAATTTGCAATTTCCAAAATACATGACCTCCCCTTATTTCACCTTGGAAGGACAGAGTTGGGAGCATGTCCCTCTGTCTCCTGTCTTCAAACTCTGTGGTCTGTCAACAGACAGCCAGCATCAGTGATCTCTGAAGTGAAAACCTGTCTGAAAGGGAGTTCTGACAGTCTCAGATCTGCTCTCCCTGGAAGCTTTTCTGGGCTATTCTCTTCAAAGCGCAGGAGGGACACACCATCTGCCTCCTGGATCAGAGGAAGAGTGTATGAGATTTAATTAAGATGATTTTGCCCTCCAGTCAGACTGTTTAAAAATTAATTTTAGTTCGCCTACCTCTTCCATTGAACTCCCAAGCTAGAGGGAGCAATGTACCCTAAAATATTGATTCTGCCTCTCAGATGGCAGTGACCTACATTCATGGGTGCTCAGCCCAGGACTGTTGCTGCCCCACCACTCTGCAGACTGGAGGAATGATCAAGGTGCTGGTTTGGATTAGAGGCAGAGTTTGACATTAATCCTTTACTTTCTTTTAAATGCGCCATGATTCATTATCTCAGGCAGGATCCCATATCAGGTGCATTAGGAAAGCTTTGTGAGAGTCAAGCTGGGGTTGTTTGATCAAAGCTATGCCCTAGGCAACATGAGAGTTCTTCCCAGCCTACTACAGCTGGTTTCTGTGAAGGCAGACAGCACCGGCTGGAGTGCTGGAATTGACTGGAAGGAAACTTCAATGTGTGTCATTTTTTTACCAAATTTTCCCCCCTCTCAGCTTATCAGTCATGTCAGTCCTACTAAACAATGAGTAACTAAAGGCCAAATTCAATTCATCTTTGATTTGCACCTGCAAATCTTACATCATCCTCACTGCAGGCTTTCTAAGTGTGGCAGAGGAGTATTCAGCTAGGAAAATGTCAGCCTGGAAGAGATAAAGTCATGAAACTCTTGGGAAATACTGACCCTTGCCCATAGCAGTGCTGCTCCAATTAAGTAATGTATTGTGCAAACAGTGGGGAAAAGAATTTGGGAAGGAATTTAGGATTTGTTAATAATTTTGACTTCAAATCTCACCAATTAAATATGCAATGTATTGCACAATCAATCATTCCCAAGAGCAGCTAAGCACCTCAAAATTATATACAACAAAACTGTGAAGTGCCTTTACAATGTTGGGGGCCATGAATACAGTCACTATTTTATGTGTTATGCCTGAAAGTAATGACAATTTCTTAGCCCACTAATGGCAAAAGGAGTTGCACATGTAATCACTGGAACTCACTATCAATAATCTTTACAGGAAATTACTGTAGAGGAAGCAAGCCTGGATTGGGAGCAAACCTTGGCAATGCTATGCTGATAGGAGTCTGCAAACTCAGCAGCAACGTGGCCCCTTTCAAGTTCCTCTCTAATAATCTAATCAGTGTCATTAAAGAAACCTTTTCAGAACAGCTGAGTGACTGCTGACTGGTGACTCTGAGCTTCATGGTTCAAACATTTGCTTTGTTTAGTTTCCCTGATGTGCTCTGTGTTTCACCAGCAACAAATCTGGCTCCACTGTTCAACTCAGTGGAGTTCAACTCAGCATCATGTTTCCTTCCTGCCAGGAACCCACAAGACTGGAGTTCTAGCAGCACTTTCCAAAAGGCATTCCTGAGGCTTAGCATTACATGTGGAACAGGAGACCTGAGCCTCTAAGACAAAAGAGAAAATACACAAAAGCTTGTGTATTTGTGCCTGAATCTGGTGCTCAGTCAGCTGCAGGACCATCTGATTGAGTTAAAGAAGCAAGACAGAAGATGAAGAACTCTCCCAGGTCTGGAGTATTCTTGAATGCTCATGGAGGGCATTTCTGGTGAAATTCTCAGCCTGAAAACTCCCCATGGCACGCAGCAGAATTCTCACCTGAGCCACTGTGGGTGAGGACTCATCTTCAAGGGCAGCAAAGCAAATAGTTTCTGCTCACACACGCCTCATTCTTCAGGAGAGCGTGGAGCCCTGCCTCTTCTGCCTCTACCCACAAGAAATCAAAAAACCCTTGAAAAGATTGTGTCAGATAGGATTAAAGCACAAGCCCAGATAGATTACAGCCAGTCTAAGGCCTGTTTGGGCAGGTGGGTGCAGACAGCAGAGGTCTGCTGGCCATGCTCTGCTCTGGAGGCAGCCCAGCACTGCATTTCATGCACCCCAGCATCGTGTTCTGCCTGGCACTGGGTAAGGCAGGGCAGCTCCTGAGGGAAGCAGTGAGTGCCTTTCAGGGTGGGCAATGCTGACTGAAATGTGCTTTCATGGGTGCTGGGGAGGGGCAGCTCAGGTCTGGCTGTACTTGCTCCCAACAAATGCAGGAAAAGAGCCAGAGAGACTTGTCCTTCATGGCTCCAGCTCTCCAGTCCTTTCCTCCCAAGCTCACAGTAGCTCTCTGTGCAGCAGAGCTCAGCAGGGTGGCTGTGCTGTCCATGAAAGCACAGGGTGCTGCAGTCCTCCTGACTCCAGCAGCACAGAGTTCCCACATTCCTGCTGGCCAGGAGGGACTGGTTTGGCACCACTTAAGCCACAGATGCCATCAAACAACAAACACCCTGTGCCAAACAGGCACCTTCTGCTGGAGTACCCCAGCACTCATCGGAAGTAAAACCTGTCTTGGCTTCATTAGTCTGAATTTGTCTACTTCCAGCTTCTGCATCTCATTTATGTCTCTTGCAGCAGCATAAGGCTCTGAATTAGCAAAGTAAACACACATCTTGAAGCACAGCTTTAAACAAACTGAAGCAGAGCACTTTGAACACGGCCTTACACTCACAGCAGACTAGGCAGGTATTTAGTGATACAGCCTTAAGCCACGTCCTAGGTAAGAACATGATTTGGGCCCATCTGGTTTGTCTCTAAGATGCCCTTGAGAACTCCAAACTCCCCTGGAAATTGGGACAGGCAAAATAGGAGCGAAAGTCAAGAGAGTGAGAAGATTTTTTAGGAATTAATCCTTTTTTGGAGGGGAAGGGGTTGGAAAGTTTGGGGCCCATGCCAGTGCACTAAGCTCTGTTTTCCCAGAGGCACTCAGAGGGGCAGAGGAGCACCTTGATGGTGGCCCAGCTCTCACCAGAACAGCTCTGTCCTTGCCCAGTGTCAGAGCAGGGGAGGGGGTCTCAGGAAATTGACAGTACCACAGCAGATCAGTTATGGGAACATCTATCAGGCTCATTTTTTAGAAACAGATACTTTTTGGTATCTTTAAAACTGATGTTGCCATTGGTTGATTTTTTTTTTTCCTGGTTGTTAATTAAATCCTCTGCCAGACAGAAGCAGTTTTCAGCCCATGACTTGAAAGAGGAATTGAACCTCCCTTCAGAAGTCCCTGGAAAGCAGTCCTTACAAAGGAAGTGCAGTCATTCTCCCAGGACGGATTACCTTGCCTTCACTTTCATCTTGGTGTGAAATACATTGTTCACTCTTTTTTTCACCCATAATAATTTAAGCAAGAGTCTAATAAACAGAGTCCTCATCCTCTGATGCTCAGCAATGAGCCACATGGCAGATACATAAGGGAACATTGGCAATTAGACAGGAGCTGAATTCTCTGTAACATGATTACAGTACAAAAATAGGCCAGCAGGAGACTGCAAAAGCACCTCCTTGTATGCTCATTTCGCACTAGAAGGGATATGGCGATTTTCAGAATTTTGCTTCTGTGGCTGCCATTTCATAGTGCTTATAAAGAGATTTTGGTTGAATAGCAGAGCTCAGACAAGGCATGCTGTTATTTAAGAACAGATTATATGTATGGGTTACCTAGAAATACTCCAAAGGACACTATAAAAGGCAATTGTGAGTTTCTGATGAAAATTGAGGGCTAGGATTAAAAGAGTATTATTTGTTTTTCACAAGTAGGAGCTGTGTAAGTTTTAATCAACCTGGCTTTGCAGGTACAAAATGATGCTGGGAAGTTTTGCTCAGTGCAGGAGTGTCCTGTTACTGAGTGCACATCTAGCAGAACCCAGCTTTACCACTACCTGTTGCTGCACCTTGTACCTTGCTTTAGTACCTTGCCAGTGCTGCATTTTAGTTGTGCAGACATTACTCCTTGAGACTTTTCCTCAAAGTGTTTGGATCTATAAAAAAGCAGATGTATTTGACAGGACCCACCACCTCACTCCCTCTCTTCCAGCACCTGCCATCAAAGGCACTGCCCCCGGATGTCAGCGCTGCATCCATCCCAGGGGGACAGAAAATGGGACAAAAGGGTGGGAAGGAAGGCTCAGGCAGCCCATATAATGAAGATAGAGATCTCCAAACACACCAGCACAGCAAAGACCAGCTTATGTATCTCATAAACTTGATGTATTTATAGCACACTGTGGCTACAATTGAAGAGAATATTTTAACTGAGAACAAGAATATTGGAAGTACTGAATGCATTTTTTTAGCTGCTTTAAATATGAAATAGATTGGGTTTGCTTCAATATCTTATTATTTAAGGTAAGAATAATTCCTGATTCCTAAAGACTCAAGTCTTTATGAAAAGCATTATGAATCTGATCTACTTGAAATGAAATGCTAAAGTCAACAAATATGAACTCTCTTTCAAAGACATTTCAACTTAAATGATTTTTATAACAATTTTTTTTCATGCTAGAGCTGATCAACAAATGAGTGGTTTTGGAGTTTTGTTTGTGTTATCCTAGAAATGCCGTGTCACAGACATCTTGTCTTTGTATGTTTGATGACAACAAAAGAAAACTAATGTACTCTTGCACAATTACTTTATTTCCAAGACAGGTTTCCTTATTCTCTTTTTCTAACATCTGCCTCCTCCTATGGACTCTTCTGGACTGTTTTTTTCCCAGAGCTCATCCCAGTCTGGTGTTTACTGGGAGCCCAGCCCCAGGACCCAGCTGGCTCCTCAGCCCTGCATCAGACACCATCACAATCTCTTTCTCCCTTTTTTAATTACCTGCTTAAAACCAGATTGTTCAGACACATCAGACTTGCACTGAGTCAGTGAAGTATTTTTGAAAAGTCGCTGTTACGCTCTCAGAGATGGTATCACATTAGGTTAAAGACACCAATTAAAAAAATACAAAGCAGGTGCAGCAGAATGAGCTATAATCAGAAATAAGCCATACAGAGACAGTGTTAAGATGTTCTTCCCGATACTCCCCACCTCATAGAAAATTTCACCTGTGGGAAGTCTTTGAACACCTTTGCTCTGAATATTTCCTGAGTCCTTTCAGCTCCCATGATGCAAGTCTTGCTGTTCCCTTTCTTCTGGGAATACCTAACCCTTGGGCAGAGGCTCAGGACTTTGACACTTCACATCAAACCCATGGCACCAGTCCTCCTGATCAGAAAGCAGGAATGCTCTCCAAGGAGTGGACACCAAAGCATTTCTTGTCAAAAAACGTGAAACTGAAGTGCAACCTCAGCTTTCAGCTCACCTTCTCCACTACCACAGTTTGATGCACCAGCCCCAGCCTGGTCCTACAGCCTGCCCGGAGATCCCCAAAAATGAATTTCTCATTGCTTGTGTTCTGGACTTCACTCTCTGCCAGTGCTCTCCCTGTGAGTGGGTGCAGTGGCTGCAAGGGAGGCACAGGGGACTGGACTCCAGCCATCCGTAAGGATCTGGTTCTCCAGTGACACCATCTCCACTGCCCTCCAACGGCATAATCCAGGTGCTGTACCACACAGAACCTCACCATCCCCTGCCACACAGCTGGAGAGGGGCTGGACACAAGCCAGCTCTGTGCCAAGGCTGCAAAGGAGCCAGCCATTGCCCTCACACTCCCTAAGGAAAAGCTCGCTCCTCTGCTAGGCCACCGTGAGCTCTTGCTTGTTGATTATTTGTGGCACTGATGCTCTCTGCATAACTGTGTCTTACAAAAACCCTAACAGCATCCTTTGGGAGCGATGCTGCACTGCTGACATGACCCTCTGGCTCACTGCTTGGTGTAAAAGCCCCAGCAAGGGTGGCAGCTCTTGTTACCTTCCTGTCATCAATCAGCTACACGCTGAAGTGGATGGCACGAAAAATGAGAAACCTCACAGCAGCCTTTGATGCCAGCCTGACCTAGGAATGAAATACTTGTTTTAACTTGAAAATGCACAGCATCCACCCCAGCTTTCCTGCTCCATCACAGAAACAAGGGTTGGGAAAGGACTCCCAGAGCACATGCAGGCAGGTCCTGACTGCTTTGTGAATGACTCATAAGGAACACTGTAAACTGAAAGTAAATGCAACATGTTTTATTTGAGATTGGAATAAATTACAACTGTAAAGCATATTTTATTGCTTTATAAATTGTCTGCTCTTAAAAGGCATTAATATCAAACATAAACAAAACAAAGACACATTTGATTAACAGTTCAGTTCTCCTAAGCTTCATGAACAGCTCAGTAGGGGGATTTCTTTATATGATTGGCTCAGAAATTTGACTTTGACATGCATTATCACCATTCATAAGTCTGAGTGGACTGTAGATGTGTTCATTTGCTTTAAGATATAATTTTCTCTAAAATATTCCATTTAATACCCAGTGCTTCATTCCCTACTCAAATACAAATCCCACTGCTTTTGAAAAATTCATTTGAAACATATGTAGGATTTTCTGTCCCTGCAGAAGGAGGACTTCCAAGTCCAAACCAGGAATGAGTCCGACCCCAAAACGAAGTAAAAAACCAAGTCCTCCCAGGTGAAAATAGTGAAATCCCACACACAAAAACTGTGTCCTTCCATTCTGAAGGTTCTTGCAAAAACACTCTGCATTATCTGAACACACTGACGTGAAGAACTCCTATTTTTGTTGTACAGATGCTACCTGCCTGAGGCAGGTATGACTCTTGCTCATCACCTGTGCTCTTCTAGGTGCAAACAGACCCTGGCAATCCAGTCTGCCCTGAGCCTGGGGGGTGAGAGGCTGCTCACAGGCTGGGTGTGCTCAGCACTGGGCAGTGCCCAGCCCTGAATGCACAGACACTGTGACAGGGTCTGGCTAGCTCCAGATAGGTATGACAGGCAGAAAGGAGGCCAAAAAGTCACCTCCTCAGCCTCCTGGGGAGCCACAGCTTCTCAACACCAAAAAGGGAATGAACATTCATAAGCAGTTCTCATTACACCACAAAAAAAGCTTCTGCCAAGGTATCCTGTCCCACTGTGAACCTCTTGCATGACCAGGGCCATGTGTTCCCCATGCCCTGGCTCCAGAACAGTGTCTCCATGAGCCATTCCTGAGCAGGGAGCATGCACCTCTGCTAGGCTGGACCCAAAGCAGCACAAAATGAGCTGGACCATGCCCTGTAAAACTCTCCAGAAACAGAAACGGAGACTCCAGTCTCAACTAGCCCTTGGAACAACACAGAAAGTTTGCAAAAATACCTCCAGGGCAGCTTCACTTCCTGCCACAAAACTAACTTGAAATATAACAAGCCTCTAGTAGAGAAATTCCTTCTAAAACCAGCTAGGTATCACTCAGGAAGTTCCTGTTTAGAGAAGTGTTTCTTCGCATAGTGGCCTCTAAATTTCTTGCCATGCCTACAGGAACACAAATAGCTCAGTGAGATGCTAGAGTATTTTACCCTAAACAGCTGAACAGGAATGGTTGTCTATTACTGGATCCAAGAAATAAATGTTGAACTTCAAAGAAAATAGTATTAGATTGATCCAGGTCTGATTTCAGGTTTCATCAAAATTTCATAACATTAGAATTCATAACATCAAAATTTCAGTAACATATATTAATTTAATATGTTTTATGCATCATCTCATTAAAACAAACCAACTGCAAACAAACTTTCTTCTACTAAACGTGGTTTCCTCAGAAGAGATTTGGTTTGTGCCATGAGGGATATCCAGCTTTGATCTCTGTAAGGCATACAGCAGATTTCAGGGGCTGCCATAATGGCTCCCAGCAAGTCAAGGGACAGGGGCAGAGCTTTGGTGGGATATCTGGAGCTGTGCCAAACTAGGCCTATTCTTCAGCACCTTTCAGTATCCCACTCATTCAGGGAGTGGATAACCCTGGGTTAGTTCCCAGCCACATGTTAAAGTGCTTAATGGAGAGGTGGGGAACAGCAATGCCCCTTCCTCCACCTCAGGTCCTGGCTTGGGAAAGGTTTGTGGGAAGTGGCTTTGAGGCTGCCTTGTGCTAGCAGGATGCAGCTGGGACAAGGGTATGTGCATGGTGTGCCCTGATCCATCTCACCTTAGAGAAACATCAATCAGAAACCTGCAAGCTTTTACACTCATCAGTCATCTCGGTTATGCTCACTGAGAACAGATTCTTGGCTGACTTCTCTTTTTCCTTAGCAGTTATGAATTTTGCTTTGAAGATGAGAAAGGGGAAAGCTCACCTTCAGGGAGAGGGACAAGCACAGACATTTTGCAAATTAAAATGCATACACATGTCAGCCACCCCAGCAGTGACCTCCATCTGTGTTTTACGACACAACATCTAATTATCTTGAACCTTAATTTTTCAGCTCTTTCAAAGGTTCCTAGGAGCATTCCTTTCTGTATCAGTGAGATGTCTCAGGGGGCTCTACAGAAAAAAACTAATGAAAGGAACCAATTGTTGTCATCAGGGTAAATTACAGGGTTACATTCAAGCTACAGACACTGGAGGGAGCAGACGTGCTCCATTTTCTGGTGCAAATGCCATACCAAGCAGAGAGCTGAGCACACTGAGAAGGAATATGGGCTAATGGTTAGTGCACTGGACTGGGATTTGGCAGATGATGCTTTTTCTTGAAGCAATCAGAAAAAAAAAACAGGTTATATCAACGTTAGGGTGCTCAAACATTTCCAGCTCAGTAAATGCCCCCTAAAATATTTCTCCTCTCCAAACAGCTCTTAGCAGTTTATGACTGCCTCTCTCAGACTAAGAACAACAGACAGAAATCTTCTAAGGAATCACACACTTCTAGGGAAAAAAACAAAAAAACAACAAACTTCAGGATTGCTACATCTCGGCTAAGGCTCATTTGCCCATCTGCAAAGCTTCTTTCCCCTCCTGATCTTCACTCCTGAGCTGCCCCTTTGCCGTGCACTTGCAGTCAGAGAACAGGACCTCCTAAATACATTCACATCTTTATTGGTATTCTCCAGCTTTTGCATTCAACAAGGCACTCAGGCCAGCACTGTCTCAGGCAGTTCTGTTAAAGAACCTTCTGACTGACTGGGGATCTGAACTGAAAAGCTGATGGGACAATCAGTGAGTGCATCTGAAAGCAAGGTTCTTAACCAGTGCATTTGCTCACAGGGAGGGCAATGTTCTGCCACTCCACCAAAATATGGCAGGTATATTCACTAGTGGTTACCAAATGCTCTAACTTTTCACAGACCTTTATAAGTGCTGAGCATTTCATTTGGCAGGACAGCCATGCCTGAGAATTCAGCCTATTGTTAGAAACTGCCATTTCCTTCTCCTACAGTCCTTCCCACCACAAAGTGTCTCATGAAACGAACAAGTGTCTGTACTGTGATTATGCCAATGGAGGAACTGGGTCGGACATGGATGCCAGCTGGATTGGACCCACAGAGAAGATGAATGATTTAATCAAGCCAAAACTAAGTCACTTGATGCCAGGCCCAGTGCTCCATCCACACCACCAGAGGTTACAAAGTAAGGGACATAAATAATCCCCTGAAGGAACTGATGTATCATGAAGGGCAAAGAGCCTTTGAAGCTGTGTAATGGCATAAAACACAAGTATATTACATGTTTAGCTCTGTCCCTGCTTCTCTGTCATGAGGGCAGTGGGTTGCTCAGACAGCTGTCTTCTGGTCAGCCTATTACATTATTTCCTATGGAAATGCAGGTAAAGGCATGTATACTATTCAGTAGTAGAACAGAAATCTTGTTTTACAGGGGCTGAGAGAATGTTTCTTATACCCCAATGAGATTTTTGCATGCATCTGCATACTCACCCAGACAGCGGCCCTGCTGTGCTCCATGCCTGAGTGTCATGCCCGGTTGCTCTGCGTAGCAGGCATGTCATACGCACACAGTGACCCGGTACAAGAGCACATTCTGCAGGCCAAGGCTCAGGCAAAACTTCACCTAGAAAACCTAAGGGTGTTGGTCATTTCTTGCAGTGAATTGGGCTTTCACTAGGAATTAACGTAAGCTTTAATGACTAATCTTATACTCTGTGCACTTGCTTATTTTCTTTTCACAGTTCAACCACTTTCCTCCCTAATACTAAAACACTGAAGTCTTACATAGCATTCAGAGCATTATTTTCTGCTGGCTGTGTTTTGCTATGCTCTAAGCCTCTGTCACAATGCATGCAAAGGATAATGGCTGAATTTGTACTGCTTTTAACTAAAAAAATACTTTTAAAAACATAAACCATAAATTATTTATTCTTCTTTCTCCATTGTTTTAAGCACTGAATCTTCTCCCAGGATTTTACACAGTTCATTGAGTCTCTGCTGCATTTTAGGAATTCCTGCAAGCTGGGATTCCAGTCTCTGTTTTTCCTCACTCAGTGACAAACGGATCGCGGTGTCCAACTGCTCGAAACGCCAGCCGCCTTGCCCGTCAAACTGCAGCAAGTGAGTGTGGTACTTCCTGCAGCAGAAATTACAGCATTAGCAATGGCTCAGGGAACAACAGATGGCTCCTTCTTGCATGCAAATTTGGATGTATGTGTCTCTTTTCAAAGGTGCCTCTGAGGACTTTGAGCTGTCCAGTTCTGCATCACTGGGTAAGGCTTTTTTTCAATGACTCGTCATGCCAGGACACTCTTTCATAAGGGATTTGGGTATTTCAAAGCCTGTCACCAGGACTGCCCCAGGCCAACAGTGAAATTCAGCGGCTGCCAGCTGGAAGTAACAACACTGCTGTGAGCTCCCAGCAGGGGCAGTCACTGCCTCTGCAGCCCCTCGCCTGCAGGGATGCTGGCAGGAGTGGCAGCAGGGCCATGGAAGGTGCACTCTTCACCTGCTGTCCCTCTTACTGCCTCCTTCTTAGAAACACTGTGGCTACAACTGCCTTCACTACAACTTTATCAGATGCCTTTTTCCCCAGGAGACAGAACAAGCATCAGACAAGGTTCATTTCTCCTTCAGGAATTCTACTCCCAGTTTTTTTTTTATTTACCTCCCTTTCTGACAGATGTCTCATCTCCTTAGCAGCAAATACAGTGAGGCAGGCATGATGCACCTGATCCTACTGATAAAACTCGAGTTTGTTCAAATTACACCTCAGTTTGTTCCTCTGTGTCTTATAAAGTTGGCTAAAGGTAACTTTATTCCTAAAACATGGTTCAGTTTGCAAGGGGCCGAATAAAAAGTCTTTATAGGAGTAACAGATCATTCAGTGAGTATCAGGGTGTGTGCACTGAAAATATTCAAAGGTGTACATGTGGAGTTTGTCAAGACCTGACAAAACATTTTTCAGGAGGTGCCAGAGGAAGAGCACAGAGTTCCCTCAGAGCTGCTGGTATGACTGCATAATTTATCACTACAAATTATAGAAGGTAAAATGCATCATAAAATACTGATTGTAAATCTCATCCAGAGAATGTGAGAGCTTTAATAAACTCAATGGCTTATGACATGGGACTGACATCTCCAGACTAATATTCACCATTTTTGCATATTATCCTTTGTGATACCAAATGCTTAACCCATCCTTCTATTTTTCCATCACCAAAGTCCCAAAAAAATCAAGAAACTAAATCCTGAAGATAGGGGACAATTGCTAAAAAACCAGACACAGTATTCCTATGGAAGAACAAAGAATAGTTTAACCACTTGCCATGTTTCCCATCCTGTCCCTGCACTGGTAAACTTCCCCAGGACACCTCAGGTATCTTGTCACCTTTACAGAATAATCTGGTGGTACCTGTTGTGGCTGTGGCCACAACAGACTAATTAATTACCTCTTAGACATTCTGCATATTAATAACTGAAATGCATTAAAAAATAAGAAGGATAAATAAATACCTTTCAAAGAATGAAAAAAATCCATGTTAAATTAATTTACATCACTACTGCTGTAGACAACTGCAGTAGAAACTGCAGTAGATATTGACTAAACAACTGCCCCCGTACAAAGAATAAAGGCCAGTCCACTGCTTGTCAGAGAGCTAAAAGCAAGGACCATGATAAAGCCCTGAATATACTTACCAAAGAGAAGGTCTGTGTGTTATGGAAAGCAGGGAGATCCCAGCAGCTTTTGCAGCTTGGAATATCTTTCCTTCGACATCAATGCTTACAGCACTCGTACATTCATCCAGCAATGCATATTTTGGCCTTTTAAAAGGAGATAAAGAACATTACTCTTCTTGGATTTGGACAGTACTCCCATGTACAAGGCTTAATTGAAAGAACAACAGGAAGTAGAGAGCTATTTTTGCCAGACAGCTGTCTCTTATTTACAGCTGGAAGCTGGCTAGAAACAACATGAACTTTCCATGCATTATTCAGGTGAAAAGACAACTTCCAGGAAAAATGGGGTTTATTTCCTGTCCCATTTGAGTACACAGTGATCTAACTTCTATGTCCTAGTCTGACCTAGTATTATTTTGTACTTATCAAGTTATGCAGTAGCTAAAGCCAACTCAAAGCTTCCTATCCACTGCTATGTAAGAACTGGGCTGCCTTTATGTGCTTGCAGTCTCAAAAATCAAAAAAGGTTAAGGAGCTTGGCTTTAAAACCCCAAGAGCTTCTTGCAGTAGTCCATCACACTTCAGCAGCATTTGTAGGAGGGAAGATGCTTGTGCCTGAGATGTTACAGAAAGAAATATGTGAAAAATGCAATGCTATGTTGCCAAAAGCAAAGCTTAAGAAGCATTATCCAAACCAAAGACAGAGCTTGAATGAATAAACAACAAGATTTATGCAGGTCCTATGCTAGACAGTGCTGCATATTGCATGCAGATTATAGTCTACTACTGCTCAAACTGTAACAGGATCTGCAAAGCTCTTTCTCATTTTCAAATGCTTTTTAAGGAATGAACCATAACACTTACTTGTGGTAAAACATCCGGGCCATGCCCATCCTTTGTTTTTCTCCTCCTGATAAGACATCTTTCCAATCCATGACAGCATCCCAGCCTTCAAAAAAACAATGCAAACAAAATGAGTCAGGACAATATAAGTTTATGTAGGAAATGCAGCTTCACTTGCAACACCTCTACAGTCTGTAACCAGAATCATAAAGAGCATTTCAACTGCAGAAGAGACAGCTCAGGCTACTGAATCACATCTTCTGAAATATCTCAATGCCTATCCACTGGAAAAATCATTGGAAAAATGTCCCTTATGTCATGACAAATTTAGAAGTGGAATTTAGACTTTTTGGTCACATAGATATTGTCAAAAAACATTACTTACCATCTCTTTGAAAATAACTCTTTGATCTGTATATAACTAGTAATGTTATTCTGTCATATTTGTTTAATGGAACAATTCTCTATTTTTTCATGAAAGGTATGAGTGGAAATATAAAGCAAGGAGGGTGAGCTGTGTTACTTCTGATACCTGAACAAATATGAGACAATGGGGCTTATGAAGGTACAGGAGGCCTGGTACTGCTCTGTCTGTGCTTGGTGCTATACCAGGGCTTGGCAGAACTGAACAAACATCAGTGAAACATCTGATGGGGGGCTGTGTGACCAAAACCAGTAATTGATAATGGCAGAGACTAAATTTCAAGATTTTCCTCTACATAAAATTAGAAAATATAATGTAATCATTTTAAAATAAATATTTATAAAGTTAGATTAAAAAAAACCAGGCATATGCAAGAAAGACATCACCTTTAGCGATCCTACAGTTTTTCCCTATTTTCCTTCCATTCTTGTTTAAGGATGCCAGTGGGCACCCTCCCAGGAGCACATAAAGTGCTTTCTCTGAGCAGGCTCCTAACAAAGATGGAGCTGTGTAATGACCAACTGAATCACCATTTGGATATACCCTGGTAAAGGGAACAGATGCACACAGGCTGCTATTGCTGAGCAGTCCCAGTGCTGGGACCTCACAGAGAGCTGGAGTGCCCTTCCACCAACACCCTGAGCTCCCAAAAAGCACTGTAAAACACCTGGAGCACTCCGTTTTGGCAAAGGGTTCTGGCAAGGGATGGGAATGGTTCTTCACAAAAGCCATAGAAACAACTATGCTTCTGAAGACAACATTCAAGGTGCTGCTTATGTTCTGTTATTTTTAAGCTGAGAACACAGAGGAGACTCAGGACCTGCATCTGAGCTGGGGTGTGGGTGGGTGTGCATGTGTGCACATGTGCCTGGGGGAGCAGTGCCTGTGTTCACACAGTTTCTTCCTGATCAGCTGGTTTCTAAGAGTTTATTAAAAGACAAAAATGGAATGAAGTTCAAAAAGAAGCATCCTCTTGTCAGCAAAATAATTATACTATTTACTCTAAAGGTGTAAGATTTAACCTTCATTTACCAGGATACAATGGTCACCTCTGTGGTTACTTCAACTTACATTTTAACTGAGTGTGACATGTGCATCTTGTCTCTTCCTGCCTAGCACCCTCCCTGAACTCTCCTATTTTCCACTTAGAATGCCTCAAACAACAGATAAGGAAGCGTGCAATTTTATATTATCCGTTAAAAAAACTCTTTTCTAATGTCTAAATAATTTGGTCTGAACATGTCGGCATTGTAACTCACACTAAACTAACTCCCCTGTCTGTGAACAGTAGTGCACCTACTTGTCTCCTGTTTCTTCCTGCTGCCATGGCACAGGTCAGTGATGGTACTTGTATTCTTGGGAATAACAGCCAAGTCAGTGGCTTAGGTCACCCATCACTACATCCACTTCAGAAATGAAGAAATTAAATGCTCGCCCATGAATGCAGCACAAATCTCTCAGTAAGTGCAAGCACAATCCTGGCTTTCAGAGTCCAAATTCCTAGCCCACCTTCTTGTTATGGCTTTTGCAGCCAGTAAGACAAAGAGCATGTTTAATATGCTGGGGCACAGTAACAGCAGCAGAAATACAATCAGCTGGCAGCAAGAACTAGTGATAGCCTCAGGACAGCAGCATTTCATTTTCTTGCATGGCTTCTTTTATAATTCCTTTAATCTCAATTTTCTGAAAATGCAAGCTGTAATTGGCAGAACCCAAATGGGTTACTCCTGGGATCCACAGCCCTCTGCATCCTTCATCTTTGTGAATCCTTGCATTTTCATGCAAGAATGAGCATTCAGCTGCCATGAAAAGATAAGCTTAAAAGTTCTTTTTTCAGATCTACATTCCAAAGCACCTTATCAGACAAGGACTGAAGGAAAGAGAAAGGCTAACACAGCAGATCACAGCCAGAGAGTCCACTCCTGCTGAGTTTTTGGGCATGGAAGCCTTTTTCACAGCCT
The DNA here is from genome assembly GCF_014805655.1 of Passer montanus. Lineage (NCBI taxonomy): Eukaryota > Metazoa > Chordata > Aves > Passeriformes > Passeridae > Passer > Passer montanus. The sequence continues at coordinate 783,240 of NW_024361053.1, read as the reverse complement.
ATGTAAAGAGAGCCCAGTGCTGTGCAGGATGAATACGCAAGGACAACCTGGAGCTGAGCAAGGAACAAAGAGACCATGGATTGCACGAGCCCCAGCTCAGTAAGACACTGCAGGGATTTGTGTCTCTGGATTTCAGAGCCACTGGAAAAGCTGGCAGAGCTCTCCAGATTTCCTGCTGGTACCAGTAACAAAAGCAAATCCAGGGCTGAAGAGATCAGGTGAAATAATCTCAGAGAGAGGAAATGGGCTTGTCCGTCTGTTTATACATGGCCTAGCACAAAGGCTCCCTGGACAACACCCAAAGATATGACAAATGTGCAAAATAATGAGGAATAATTATAATCTGGGGTGCTGAGAAACCATAAACAGGTTGAACTTGCTCAGTAATGTCATCAGCCCCAGCCGGACAGGCCCAGTCACGCGTGCACAGCGCAGCTCAGGGCCTCACGGCTCCTCTGCTGTGACAGGCTGCCAGCAGCCCAGGGCTGCCTTCCACTGACACTTGTTCAATACACACAGACTCTCAAAGCAGGTCAGGAGGAGCTTTGTGTGTATGTACTGCGTATCTGCATGCTTTTAGCCCCCATTTCTGGACATGCTTTTTCACCTCACACGCTCAATACAACCTCCATTTTGTATGAAATTATGGTTCTGGTAGAGCTAACAACATTGCAGATGCTGATGGGGGCACCCTTACAGATAATGAAATGGTTAAGTAATAAAACAGCATTTGTCTAATGTCCAGGTGGTGAGAAAAACATTAGTGTGGAAAGAGAGCTCTGCCTCCAGCAGCAAGGGGGGCTACTGCCAACAGCCACTGCACTGGGCTCTTCAAGGGCTCAGGAGCATCCAGAACAGTGGTGCTGGGGAGGAGGATTGTTGTTTTGGAGGATTTGATGCATTCTGTTGATACCGACTGAAAAATGTTTCATGAGGCTAACACAGAAGCTAAGTGCCAAATTGGGCTATTTATTTTACTTCCTTAAACCTTAATGCTAGGAAAAGAGAGGAATTTCTGTCAGTGGCAGCAACAGAAACAACATCAGACACAAAACCTGGCATGTGGTGATCCTTGTACTGCTGCAATGTAGAAGCAATTCAGCTAAAAACACTAACGTCATGCCAGAACAAATAATTTAAGTCAAAGTTGTGCACCTATGGCTTCATCTGGCTTTTTCATAACTGTCCACAAGGAGCAGAACACAAAACTCCAAAGTATCAGATTATACACACATGACATTTGTGATCAGTTAAAGCACAAGAGGTTTATATGAGATTTTTCACTATTTCATAAACAAAAATGTTCAATTTTTAATAAAAATATTTTAGTTTAAAAATATGATTTAAAGCAAAAGAATAAAATACAAATTGGAATTAAAAAATATTAATCTACGTATAAATGAAAAATTTCAACTGTTCACTTTCAGCAAGTATTTCTGTCTTGCTGATTCAGAAAACCCCAGAACATGAGTCTTCATCCCAGACCAGGGCAGCTTTAGAAAATATCTAAGCATATAAAATCCATGTAACATGTCAAATCATATGTCACAGATTTCCTCTCTGCTCCTACCTTGGCACTTGTCTCCAGCAAATGCCCAAGAAGAAAAGGGAACAAGTAAGTATATTATGGTCCTAAAAACTTCCTGGTATGTGGTAATCTCTCTCCCTGTTTTCCGGCTTTGCCCACTTCTGTCACTTTAGATCACAAAGCACCTAAGACACTTTTTTCCCAATGTTTGTGCAAACTTCTGCACAGTGTGCCCTTATCCTGAGCTTCAATCTAGCACCAGTGAACAGTAACAGTGTCCTCTGGCCTTTGTGATGCACTGTGTGTGTTGTGCATGTGCAGTCAGACAGGCAGAGGAGCAAGATCAGGGTCAGCAATAAATACTTTCATTGGCACAGAAAGCAGCACGAGACTGATCCAAACCTGGGGATTCAGGGACTGTAGCCAAGGCCTCTTGGACATGGGGCACAGTGACTGCCCCATCAGCAGTTACACATTCCAGCTGCAGGGTCAGAAACCACAGCCATGTGCACTCAGGGACTGCTGGGGGGTGGCTTTGGCAGCCAAGGGCCCACGTGTTGTGCAGCCCAACCACAAGTACCAGCACACAGTGAGTGCACACACTCCACAGTGACTTCTTACCGCTGACAATTTAACTAGTCCTCCTTTTCCAGCTGCTCATTCCAACATTCCTGCTCGTTCTTCTGCAATCTGAGCACCTCTTTTAGTGAAGTAAGTGACTCAGGAATACTAACAGGAATAGTTGTAGTGTCAGTGTAGGAAGGAGAGGCCTTCTCTGCAATTGTTCCGGTCACTGAGCTTAGCTCTGCCTACTTCTTGTGTTATAGGATCAGATTTGAATAATAACATGAATCAGAATAATGGCAGATTCTTATTTTCTATTGCAGCAGTCATTATTACAATCTTATTACATTACAAAGAAGCATTAACTCATGGTGGACAAGTACCTTTAAGTATACAATTGCTGTTGTAAATTATTACTGTTTCCCACTCTAAAATGTGCAGAAAAGATTCTGAAGTATCTACACATTCTTTAGAAAAAAAGGAAGCTTCTGCCTCTTTACAGAACAACAGGCTGCCATCCAGGAATGGGAATTTAGACACTGTCTTGGGATTCCCAGCGGCTGAAGCACTACTCTGTGTTGTCAGAATGATCCTGAGACTCACCAAGCACACACAAGGCAAAGTACCTGATCAAAACTAGCCCTGACAGCTGGCAGAGAAAGGCAGGGTACATTCAGCACACCCTTAAAGGGGTCTGAAGAGCCTTTTTCTTCTCTCTGAATGTTACCAACTTTGTCCTATGTCTGTTTGAAAAGCATAATGATGGGGAGGAAATTGAAATTAGAGATTAGTGTCTGACAGGAACAAAAGGATAGAAATTATTGCTGTGCTTGGGAGAAAAAAAAGCCATGAAATGCTCCAGTTCCTTAGATACAAAAGAAGCCTTTAGCATCTTGACATTTATAGTGTCAGTAGATCTATACACACTGTCCCCAACTATGAGAACAAACAATATTGAAACATGGCAACTGAAACAGCAAGCAGTAGATGGCAACATTCTACTGCCAGCCAGTGTTGCTTGGTTATTTTTAACTTGCTCACTCTGGTTTGGTGGTCTCAGACACCCCTTTTCAAGGCACATAGTTCTGTTGATACCACAAACTAGGGAGGTGAAAGCAGATCTGACTCTTTCATTCACATGCTTTCAAGCTGATGTAGTCAGTGACATTACAATGTTTTAAGACAGTTTTTATGAAAATCAAGGAAGGTAAGTGATCCCACAATACCAGGAAAAGACTGGCCATCACAAGATAGTGGGGATCTTCAGCTTGGGCATGGATTTACTGGGAAGGGGAGGAGCACTCAGCTCTTCTCCCTCTGTTAGCAACAACCATGTGTCTGTGTAGCTCCCACAACCACAAAGGTCTGAATCCAGTTTTGCTGGTTCAGTTAGTAAAGGTCAGTCACACTAAAACACACATGCAAGGAATGGATTTTGTCAAGTTTTTACCAAAAATATGTAATTTACCTCCTTCTCTTTGAACTATGTGGTAGAGATGAACCATGTGCAGAATGGACTCCAGATCTTGATCTTGGTAGCCTTTCTCATGCATGTCTTCCACTGAGTCTGGATAGATGACTTGATCCCGTAGTGTTCCAATGGACATGTAGGGCCTGAGGAACAACAGAGGGAAACTGGTAATCTGAGGATGGCTTCAGGTGAGCACATCTTGCTGATGCTCTATGAACTGGGTATAAGGCTTTAAACACTATGTTGCTAAAACTGGGTTTACCCAGTGGGTGCATTGTGAACATTTTTCTAAACTTACCTGAGGGACAATGTATTGTTTCTATAACAGTTGATTACACAGCAACAACAAGGGTTGTGTTAGCATAGAAACACAACCACAGATTAGGTAGAATAAATATCCACTTCATAACCCATTTTGAATGATTTCACTTGGAATCAGCAGAGCTATCCTGTATTCAAGGTTTGGTACTCCTAGGAGATTTAGAAATTTATTTAAACACATACATGTTAAAATCAAGTTGCAACAAAAATATTGCAGCTCAAACTAGTAAAGAATTCCATGGTGCAGAGCAACAACATTCTTTGCACTGAAACCCTTCTTTCTCTGCTATTCTGGATGCAGAATTTGGATTGGTCATAACTTAGCTGGCTCTAGAAGCCAGTGTACACCTCTGAATTGCAAAGTAGCACACATTAAAGGGGCTGGTCATCTTAAACCTCCCAGCACCAGCCTCCCTTTGCCAAGTACAAGGCTGTGCTGTATGGGAAGCAGCTTCTTAATCACCATATTTCCAGACCAGGTAATACCATCTGTCTTACTCAACAAGCTGGCTCCAATTTGAAGCCAGAGTCCTCAGTCATGGTTGGGGAATGGCTATGGCCAATTGCCACAATGTAATGAGCTGTGCCCAGCCTCTGGTACAGCCCAGGACCCAAAAAATCTCCTAGTCTCAAAACAAGAAAACTGAAAGAATAGTTTCACAGCTCTCTAAAAGATATCAGGCCATTCAGGTTACGACAGCAAAGGCAACCTAAGACACATCTACTTAACCATTTCCTTTGCTGGTCTAAGGATTTCTTGTGAAGGACAAGTATTCATCCTGTCTCACAGACAGGATGAATAGCTGATAGCTCTTGGAAACTGGAAACACCACAGGAAAAGTCCGTGGGATTTTGAGTTTGGAAGGGAAAGTCAGAGCCAAAGAACAGTCAGGCTGCAGACTCTGTCTTGCTTTCTGTGCCAAGTGTTCCACAACTCCCTCTGGGTTCATTTGCTAAAACAATACTACTCTTATTAAAGCTGTAGCACCAGGGGATGATGATAGAGAGGAGCAGTCAAAACTGGGCCAGCAATGAGGAGGCTTCCAGGCAGCTTGCTCTTGCCACCAAGAACTGCTTCCAACAACTTCACAGTATGTTAAAAAGCAGTCAGTTTTCTTCTCTAAAAAGCGCTGGACCCACGTGGTGGGAAGGTCTCATTAATGCAGAAGCTTTGCCTGGCAGAGATGTGTAACACCTCAGCAGATTTCTTCCCTTCCCTTGGAGGTGTCTGCAGAAGGGTGGATCTATCCACTGTTATTCTAAGAGTGCCTAAAATGCACCACAGAGTAATGTGAAGGAACTCACAGTGCAACAAATGAAGAATTACAGAACTAAAGCTGCCATATAAACTAAAATTCACATGCAAGCTGGCATCAGCTGCATTGGTTTTAGTGCTGCAAACATCCATGGTGAACTATCTGCACCCGCCTGTGGTTAAACTACTTTCACCAACTGGGTGAGGATGGGAAGGGCAGGGAATTTGAACTCTTTGCAAATATTTGGTCATCTCTGTGTTGTGGCAAGTACCCAGATGGAGCAAAACCAGAACCACAAGTCAAATATAAGCACTGCTTGCTCCTCTTTGCTCATTGTTCTACTCCCTGCTTATTGTGGCAATTGTACTGCTCTGGGCTGCTGCATGAACACTAGCACCAAGTGCAGTGAACCACTTACATTAATTGTGATATTGCAAAATCTCAACTCTAAATATTAAGTAACTTCATGAAGTAATGAGCTATGACATATCCAAAATGCTCTCCATCTAAAATCCCAAAGGGCTTGACTTCTTGCATGTGTAGAAATCACTTCATTTGCTCCAGACTGCTGCCACCTCTGGGACAGAAGAGCAACTCCACCTGGGCTCAGAAAAGTTTAAATCAGCGGCTAAGGCTGTGTCATTTAGGTGAAGCTGCAGGGAAGGGCAAGGAGGACAGAGTTATCTATCATATAATTTGCCTGGGGTTTAATACCTCACTCTTGTGAAGTATGATCCTGTAATGACTAGCAGGTCTGAGATTCAACCTACGGCAAAACAGGGAAAGTGATGCTCAAACACACGGTGCCAGCACACTTGGTGCCATGCACTGTGCCAGCACACTTGGTGCCATGCTGTTCTCTGAGTCACCAGCACTGCTTCCTGGCAGTGCTGCATTTTCTTCTGGCCTCACAGCTAAACACACCGGTACTACCAATCATGCCTCCCCCACCTAGTTTGTAAAAATTACAGAAAAGCCCAGCTAGCAGTGGAGTAACAAACCCCATCAATTACTAACTAGCAGAAAATAAGAATAGCTTAGAAGGAAACTACTGTTAACGGGCAGGAATCATGTGTCCAAAGACACAGTTACTGGAAAGAGCCCAATTATATACTATACCAGTCAGAATCCTCAACTGGAAGGAGGGAGACTTTAGTACCAGTCTTTTTTTTCCCCAATGCTCTTTAAGATAAAAATCCAGTAGCTATCTTAACCCTTCAGTAGCATTTGAAAAACATTTAAAGGAGGTTCTAATCTTATTTAGGAGCCTGCCCTCAGGAGAGATATGTGGGTTTAACATTTAGCTCTGCGTTTGCCACCTAAGCTGCAGGAAGTGGCAGAAGATCAGACATACATTTATACATAGAGATTCCTGTAGGTTAACTCTAGGTGGCTCCCTTTACCTGCTACATAGATATTATAGACCATTTTCCAAAAGCTTGAACATCTAGGGATCCCCCCATATCACCTGGCTAGTCAAGATAATAATTTTACAAGCTGCTATACTTTGTCTGGAATCACCTCAGCAAAACTCCAGTTATTGCAATGCTCCTGGTTTAGATTAATAGTAAAAATTCCAGTTTTCACCAACAGCAAATCTTGATCAACAGTGCCTCCACTAATTAAAGTAATTAACAAGAAACAAAAAGAAACAAAAGCCTCCTCTAATTAAAGTAACTGAATTCTTAATTCTTCAATGACATTAATAAAAAAAAACAGGAAAAAAGATGGCACCACCACTACAAATTTGAGAAAATAAAAGGTCTTGAATGAACATGAATTAAATTCTTTTTAAGTAGAGTTGTGTTCACTGCTCTTGAACAGAAGGTGCTATCACCAAAGAGTTAAAAAATAATAAATAATACTTATCAAAATTTAAAAACCACAACTGTTTGTTTATCTGGCTGTTTGTTTATCGCACGGTGTCTAGTTCAAGGGACTTTAGGGCCAGGTAAGGTTTCAGTAACTGTTCTAAAAATATAAATAATTGATCTGTCTTTAAACCACCCTACCCTGAACTTTGCTCTCCCCTCATACAGAAATGGCCACAAACATCCTCTAAATATTTCAGATAGATCAGTTACCTAGTGGAAAATCCTACTAGAGTGCTAAAGACCATAATGCCAAGGAATATAGCTAACAGGAAATGAAATGCACAGTATGAAAGGCTGAATTCTAAATGCATATAATTATAATCTGGTATCAAAGGCTGAAAAAAAATCACATTAATCACCCTGTGGCTTTTTTTTTTCCCAACAAAGCTGTGCACATTTCTACAAGAAAACAATCTAGGAGGAAAGTGCTATTCATACTCAGGTATCACCTCATCTAATGATCTTTTACTGTTACCTAGATCACAGACAGAATATTACTAGAACTGGTCAGATGGCAAAAAATATTTAAGATGAGTAAGTCACATAATTATTCAGTTCAGTCTGTATCTTGTGATAGGCAGAGAACACACACAAACACACATATAATTAAAATCAAACTATAAATAATTTATACAAAATTTTAGCAGCTAATGCATTCTGAAATAATTGCACCACCTGAAAGGAATCAATCAAGTGAAGAGAAAATACTCTCCTTTTCTTAAACTACCTCTGGCAGTACTGATGATAAAAGGATTATCTGGATGGTTGATCATGAAGATCAATGAACTGAAGAACAAGGAGCTGTTCTGGACAAAGTTCTAGCCTGTCAGTCCCACCAGGCATATTCCAGCCTAAGAGGTGTTTCTGACTTTCATCACAGCAGTGTAACACCATGAGCAAAGCAGTCTGCCTCTTCTAGAATGATCCCGAACTATTCACAGTTTTGGAGATGAGAAGTGACACCTTATTTCACAGGGAAGAGGAAGTGTAGACAGCAAAGCCTCTAGAGCAAAGGCTGGTTTTGCTCTGAGTCTCTACACTGCTTAGTTACCAATGGCATAACTTCTTCCATGCACTGTGATATGAACACACAAGTATTCACAGAGCAATAGTGTGCCTGCACTGAAACACCTGCCAACAAGGGAGAAGCCACACACTGCACTGACTTCCTTCTCTTATCTGCTGTGAAACACAGGACAGAACCAGTCAGGACAGAGACACACCATGTATATGGATACATGGAACATTATTATAGACATTTTATAAGCATTATTGGTATGTGACATGGCTCTTCAAGGGATCTGGAGTAATAATCAGAAACTGAGATTGAGAGGGTATAATTAATGCAAGATATGAGGCAAATAACCAAGCCTGGAAAAGTCTTCCCTCTTGGGAAAGCCACATTCCCATCTAAGTTATGTAGATGCACACAAGATGAACTGAAGAAAAAAATCCCACCTGCTACATTCTCCCATGAGACCATGACATAATTAATGACTAAAGAACAACGAAGTGAAAAGCTGGTGTTGGGGGGACTATTCTGCACTATCAGCAGAAAACACTCATCTCACCTAGAAGTTACTCATGTAAGTCTGAGTTAGTTCCCCCTGTTCCTCCTTGCAGTCAACGGTGTCCTCTAGTGAACTGGTCCTAGGACTTAGGCCAAGCAGCTGCAGTGACCCCAGCTGGAAGGCTGCTGTGCATTATGGAGCTGGTGATCTCTGGAACAGTTGTCTCCAGTGGCCATGGGCCTGTGCTGTGCTTTGCTGCACTGGGCTGGGCTGTGCTGCACACACAGCTTGGCTGCACTGCACCTGTCTCCTGGCTGCAGGATAAACTTTGTCAGCTAAGCTTCAGAGAGAAGCCTGCAAGCAGATGCCACCCGGCACCAGCAATAACACTGCTGGCTTGTCCTTGTCTTTATCTTGAAATGAAGCAGCATGTTCTCATGGTAACATCCTTTGGTCTGACAGGAGAAGTGACAAATGGCATTGTTTAGAAAACCCTAACAGGGTGCTCAAGACCATAGTGCCAAAGAACCTCAGCACAGATGGGCCCAAGCACAGCACATGCTGTGCTGTGACTAGAGGTCTGCCTGATGCTGCACAGTGTGAGCTCCTGGCATCTGATGGGATTCCAGTACAGAAGTGGTGAAGGGACTGGAGCATCTCTCCTATGAGGAAGAAACCCGGGAGAAGTCTCAAGGGGATCTTATCAACTCATATAAATACCTGAAGGGAGGGTGCAAAGAAGACAAGAGCTGGCTCTTCTCGCTGGTGTCAAGTGACAGGAACAGTGCTAATGGGCACAAACTGAAACAGGAGATGCCAAATGAGCATCTAGAAACAGTTTTTCACTGTGAGGGTGATCAAGCACTGAAGCAAGTTTCCCAGAGAGGGTGGGGAGTCTCCATCCTTGGAGATATTCAAAAGCCACCTGGACATGGTCTGGCACACAGGTTCATCCTGAAGGCAGTCAAACACAGAACTAGAACCTAAGAAATGTGTCACAGTGAGCAGATCATGGAGAAACTGGGAGAAGGCTGAATGACCTGGAGCGTCATTCAGCTGTGTCCTTGGGAGCTGGGACACAGTTCTGGAGTTTTGGAGCCCAAGACACAGGAGCAGGCAAATGGCAAAGCCTAAGGGCCTGGGAAGAATTACTACTTTCACTTCAAGAAGGAGGTGTTGGCTATGTCTACTACCTGGATTTTTAAAAGCATAGGGCACTGTAATGGAGTTTCTGGTTGACAACTATAGCAGGAAGGAGAAGAATGGACTTATTCCCAGGGAAGTTGATACCAGTTGCTATTAGAGCTTTCAGCTGTCCTTCCCTTACAAAAAGCCAACATCCTTTTAGTCTTTTCATAGCAAGCTTTTTATGCCAAGCAGATTTCATAGTTTATGTTTCCCAGTGCTTCCCACTGTTATGTAACCAAATTGATTCTCATTACTTCATATGCATAAAGCATTTGAAGCGTGCTTTATGATGCTCCTAGGTAAAATATTATTGAAACAGCAAACAGTTACCATTCTGTTCATCTGTCACAGATCCTTTGTTGCAGTTTCAGGGCAGGTGCACTAAGCTGGATGTAACTGCTCAAGCTGGACAGAGTAATGGGAGCTTAGTACAGAAACTAAGTCATGTAAATACAACCACCATATTACTCCCTAACATGCAACTTTGTCTGTACCACTGCTAAGCTACACAGAGCTCTCAGCTAACCTCTAGCTGAATTTGTTCCCCTGGCACCGCTATCAAAACTAAATTTTGAAGGCGAAAGAAGTTGTGGATACCCCATTCCTCTAAATGTTCAATGCCAGGCTGGACAGGCCTTTGCACAACCTGGTCTAGTGGAAGGTGTCCCTGCCCATGTCAGGAGATTGGAACTGGATGGTCTTCAAGGCCCCTTTTAACCCAGGCATGCTATGACTCTATGAGCTGCTTGTATCAGCAAAATGAAACTAACACAGATTAAACAGACTGTCATTGTTTTGCAGGATAGATCCTATAAAAACCAGCCATGTATTCAGTTCTTACAATCTATTAATGGCTTTGTAATTATAAAATATTTGTCAAGCTTAACCTGACTATGTACTTTAAAAAGTTCTAAGCCTATTTTTCCTAGCTTTTAAATGAAGTTTCATAAACAGTCTGGCACATAGATGACTGAGTAGAAGTTCAGTATGTATCAACATATCTCAATTCCTCACCTACATTTGGTCCTCTTGGTCCTCTCCCATAGCCACAGCTTGCTCCAGACATGCCCCAGTCTGAAGGCACTGAGGGACCAAAACCCTGAGGAATGCTGAAGTCCTTCACAAAGATCAGTTCAGCAGTAGCCCTTAAATGTTTGATTTATGTAAATACATTTTAAACCTAAGATAAGCCCCAATGCAACAAGTTGACTATACACTTCAGTCTGGAATTTATGCAACACTCTCCTTAATAACAGAAAATACCTGAAAACTGTGCTTTAATCAGCTGAGTCTTGTGTCTGGGCATAAGAGAAGACACCTGGCATGGCTTGAGGGGAGTAGCGGCTAATCCACAAAACCATTTCCCACCTCTATCAGTGTTGGTGAATTTTGTACACAGTGTCCCACCAAGAGGTACTGCCATTACTTGTGAGCAGTCAGCACACAGACCTAACAATAAACATTCAAACTCTGCAGCTCTGAGTGAGCCTTCAGTGGAAACTGAGAGGTTTCACGGAGATCCTGGCAGGCAAAGCTTCCACCAACCTACAGGGCAGCAAGGTAAGAACTTTTCTGTTCTAGATAGGCAAGATGGAACTTTCATCAATCAGGAAGAATAAGTGCAAGCATTTCTATAGGAATGACAAAAAGATGAAATGGAAGAAGCTGTGCCCTGGCCAAGAAGAGAGCCTGACAACCCTCTCAGATGCCAGGCCACAGCTTCTAACAAACAGCAGAACTGAGGTAAGCTCTCTGGACATGATTAATCTCAAAAGAGGAAAAATAAGATACAAGGTAGCAGGCAATCTTTAAGGCATATCTATATCAAAATAGCATACAAACTATTGCACACAGTATGAAGCGTGTTATGTTTTTTGTTATCTATCAAAGACCTTTTTCTCCTCTGTCAGATAAGTGGTGAACTTTGGAAATAAACACACTGAAAAGGACCATCATGAACTTGATAAAAGCAAGTCCACAGGCAGATCCAGTGTGCCAGGGAGCAGGTATCTGTACAGCATGACATGAACAGATGGCAAAGTATCGAAGGAACAAGTCGACGTGGTGATGCACTATCAGCAAAATGCTGAAGGACAACGACAATCACTGGTGCAGTGTTGGCGTGTGCAGAGTACAGCTCAACTCCACCTGACTCAACTAAAAAGATCACTGTTAAAGACAGAGCAGTATGAGCTGACAGCAAATTAGGATGTGCAAAATACAACCCAGGACAGAGACACCTGGGCCAATCTAAATGAGATGAGAACAGAGCTCGTAGAGGCGGATTCGCACAGCTCTTCATTCAGGCTCCTTCTGCAGCAGACCACACACTAACAAGAAAGCAGCCTGCTACAGAAGAGCCATATAGATACATACTCCATTTGCACCAACTTCTGTATGTCATATAGGGTATCTGAAAGTGAAACACAGCAATTTTTCAAGATTAAACTGTTTACATAATCAAGAACTGTTTCAGGATGAGAGTGGCTACTACTAACTACTTCATGCTTAAAACAACATTGGAGTTGCACTATAATCTTCACATTTTCATGTGCTTATAATGTAAAATTTACTTTTATTTTATCACTTTATTATTTACATCACTTAGAACTGAAACATTCTTGCTTCATTCATCCACATGATGAATATCCTTGGACTACCTGAGGCAAATCACATCAGACATTTGGATTACTCAGTAGAAGTAAGGAGAGGAAAAATATCTCCATGGCTGATGTAATTTTGTTTTGTATCCAAAGGTATTTTTAGAATATAGAAGGAAAAATGCCAGACAGCAAAAGACTTGTAAACAAACCCCAAATAAAATACCAGAAACAGAGCAGATGTATGTAAAAGCAAACAGCTTAGAAGGGACAGATAAACCTTTAAACTGTCCTATTCCAGACTGTCCTAGCATTATTAAGAAGGCAGCAAGACATAGCTATATAAATTTTAAATGTAAAAGAACAAAGAACACTTGATACTAGTTTATCTTTGGTTGCCACCCTTTTAGCATTTGATGACCCTGGTGTTGAAAGAAAGAAATGTTAGAGATCTACTCGAATGAGCAATAGCGAGAGAGAGAATACAGAATTGGACCATTGCTGTGACTGCTGAGAAAGTGGGTAGGTCTTCTACAAGAATGGCACACAGAATAACAAACCCATACATGCTACTGGAGAAACACACCTCTCACAAAAATAACCAAATCACAGTAAAAGCAAGATGGAGAGAAAGAACAGTGACAATGGATGAGAAGAAAGAAGTACAGTATATTACTCCAGACTCCATGGGATGTGTTACTCCAGGCTCTATGGGAATCAGTCCTCAAGAAAGAGAAAATTCTGATGGACATTTATATATGTGCTGTGTTGGGAAGACTCAAGAGTCATGATCAAAGATTATGGAACTAACAGAGACTGCAAGAGACATTCCTCCATGCAAATAAGACAATATGACACAGCAGGCAGAAAATGATTAACAATTTATATAAATGACTCAGTGGTAATTAGAGCTTTACTGCAACTTACGGTGCAGGGATATTGAGGAATATTCCTGTGCTGTTGTCAATGTAACCTGCAAGTATGTGCAATTTTGCTGCCATTTAAATCAAGCTAAGGAAATGAGAGCCAATATGTGTAGAATCTGTTTCCTTACAACTGAAAAAGCTGAGACTTTTAGTTGGAGAGCAAGAAAGGCTGGAGTAAATGCTAGGAGGAACTGTGTACTAGAGCTCTCTAATTTCATGAAGATGGAGTGAAGAGTCTCCTCCCAAGTATAAGACCAACAGAGCAGAAGCAGAGCACAGTCTAGACAAATAGGCTACTTTCAGATAGGTTGTGAAAGCCTAATTCACAAAGTGCTTCAGATAACATCTTGTGTCACCTGAAAGGTGGTTGCAGTCAGGTGGAGCTTGGTCTCTTTCTCCAGGCAGCAACTGACAGAACCAGAGCTTAAGAACACAGTCTTAAGCTGTGCCAAGGGAAATAAATATAGGCTGGATATTAGGAAAAGGTTTTTTACAGAAAGAGTGATAAAGTATTGGAATTGTCTGCCTGGGGATGTAGTGGAGTCACCATCCCTGGATGTGTTTAAAAAAAGACTGGATGTAGCACTCAGTGCCATGGTTTAGTTGAGGGGTTATGAGTTGGACTCCATTTTAAAAGTCTCTTCCAAACTAGTGATTCTGTGTGTGGCATATCTTCAGCATCAGTACTCATGTTACCCACTACATACTTTTGTCAATTATTTATTATTTAAAATTATGTTTCTGTGAACCATGGTTCCTTTCCAGCTAGTGTGACACGTTTATTTTTTCATTCATGCTACATTCTTGGCCAAGATTCGAAGAAGAATGCGGAAGAGGTGGCTAACACAAACAAATTTTACTTTGCAAAAGAGAGACAGAGAGAAGTGGAAGAAGGAGTAAGAACATACATTCTGCCAGTTACTGAGTCTCCTACAAGATCTGACAACTTGTTGAGGTGTGACCAGTTCCTAGCACTGAAACAACAAGCTGCTTCAGGCACCAAATGATGCTTAAAGGCTCTTCAAGCCTCTGTCCCTTCTGCCTGCCATCCCTTCTGCCCACTCTCCTCTTGGACACACCTGTCAGGGACAGTGGCAGAGCCCCTGAAATTTCTGGGCTTTTCTCACCCTGCCCCCAGTTTTTCCCATCAGCATCCTGGGACTGATTATAGATAAATTCTGGAAGGCCTAGTCCTATATAAGGGGAGAAAAATGATTTACAGCAAAAGATAAAACAGCAGTATAATTATGCTAAGTAATCCAAAAACCCAAAAAGACAGGAATTCTTAAGGCTCTGCTTTAAAGTTTACAAACCACTAAGTAATGCTAACTACAAAGTGCCTGCAGTGTGGATGAAATTTGGAGTATACAATGAGCTAATTCATATTTTAATAAATCATAGTTTTGTATATAGATTTTGAACTTGAAAAAGACACATGATTTCCCACACATTTCTGGAGTACTGTGCTGGAACATTAAAAAAACAGAAATGAAAAAATAATCTTTTAAGTGAGCTCCTATTTATTGTGGAATATTCTGTTACTCAGTAGTCACTGTATTCTCCACCATTCATGTGTGCAGATGAGTTTTCACACACTTGACTCAGAATGGGCTGATGCAGAATTAAACTCAGCCACAGGAATGCCAATGCTCCAATGGTAACTGTGTCCACTAGTGGAAAGCTCTTAGACCAGAGATGTAATCTATCTACACAAACACAGGGATGTCATCCTAACTTGCTGTTCTGATGGACATCCACCAATTCCAGAGCTTTCTGCTGTAACACAGTTTCACCTACCCACTAAAGAAAACAGTGAGGTAGGCTGATGCCAGGTTGATCCTATCCTATCACCTCCCAGATCCTGTCAGTCTGAAACATTCTCCAGAACACTTTCCAGATTGACAGGAACAATCTTCCCTAAGGTTATGATGAAATACAAACATGATGAAATGTAGGCAGGGCACTCTATTCTTCAGTCTAGAATTAATAGAATTGTGCCTAACAAGAACAAACAAACAGAAGGTAATCCTGATAAAACAGCAATTTGCACAGGATTAATAAGTAAAATGGTTGTACCAGCAGGACCTTACAAAACAAACCTCTTTAATTTGGGGACAGTTTACAAACCAGTACACAAATTCTAAATGTATACCAGAGCTAGGGACAGACAAAAAAACCCCAAGTGAATGTGTGATGAATTTAGGCCACAAATAAAAGAACTGTTAAAACACAGGTAGATTATGGCAAAAAAAAAAAAAAAAAAGCCTGGACCACGTAAGGCAATCCACACAAAAGCCCTAAAACTCCAGCAGTTCTGTTGCAAATCTTATCCCAAAATGTACAAACTTCAATATAAGAAATTCTTAGTATCTTAGATATTCATTGAAGACTCTGTAAGCCCAAAGAACAAATACACTGGGCAACAAACCAACTTGAGATCCTCAAGGACAAACTGCTGTCTTTTATCAACCCCTTCAGCCACATTCACCCAGAAATCCCTACAAGATTCAGTCTCAGTCCCTGTCCAAATAGGAGACGCCGCTGACAGGCCACACTTCTGATTGTACAAAACACACTCTGACACAGCTGAATTGTCCTCCAGAGCAGACTTCAGAATCTTCAGCCACAGTCAAGGTGTAGCACTTTTGCAGAAGAGTTCTCTCTGTCACTCCTTGTTGCCCCATTTATCCAGACACTGCTCTGTCCCTTGGGAAGGGAAGCACAGAGCCCATGAAGAACCACAGAGCTGAGCTAAGGCAGTGTCCCCTGGATGCAGCAAGGACATCCTTCCTCTTGGGGATCCTACCAGGATGGACTGCATATGCCAATCCCTACACAGCTTTGGTCACAGAGGCCTGCAAAGACGTTGGGTGAATTCTGACTAAAACTTTTTGAAGTGTTTCATAAAAGATGTCTGCTGGACAAACTCTTCCAGCACTGCAAAGTTAGGGGAAGCAGCTAACAAAGAACCACATTTATGGAAATGAAAACCCAGCAGATGTGATGCAATCCCCTCAACCAACACCTTGGCAAATCTGCCTGAATGTAACAGCAGTCTGCTTTCACAGGACAAAGGGAACATAAGTAAAGGGAAAGAGCTGTAAGCAAGCCAGCCACAGATGTTGATCTGAGTAGGGGCTGGGATCACACAGGAAGGAAGTGGCTGAAACTCAAGATTTTCTTAAAGAAAAAACCTCAGATTAGCTTTTGTTCTGAGTAAACAGTTTTACGAATGTTCCGCACAATGGTTATTCTGAAATAATGTCTTGAAAAACATTTAATAAAGTATTTTTCTCCAAACTCCTGAATAAAAGTCTTGAGTGAATCAGAAAAATGACAATGGCTAGCAATAAATTATACAGATATTTGAAAAAATCATAAAGCAGTGTTCCTTGCTAGCTTCACCTGCAGCAAGGAAAATCTACTGATCAGTTCAGTGTATTCTATTCATCTTAATATCTTGTACTTTTTAAACAAGGGTACAAACTGTTATCATGAATACTTCTTTTGCCCATGGGAAGAAATGAACTATGGGAAGCAAAGATTCAGTGTTTGACTTTGCTTTTGCAAAACAACATAGTTAGAGGTCTCTAAGGAGATATTCTAGAACCAATTGCATAAGAGTATATACTGAGAGTCCAACAGCATGTCAGCATAAAAAGAAAGCACAACAAAGCCAAGCTTCCATTAGTGAAATGAGCATATATAATTAAAAAGACAATCTGCAGTTACTGTTGGATTGGGTTGTGGTCTCGTGGTGTGAAAGTTAAGTTTTGGTTACTTTGACACTTAAGAATGAAACCACTCTCACTTGTTTCAATCCTTGGTTTTAAAAGAAATCAGATTTGAGATACACTAGGTCTATTTCAAATTTCTTTCAGACTCCAGTCTGTCCCCAGTTACCCACCCATCTGAGGAACACAGGCTCCAACACAAGTGTATGTGAGCCCTTTCCAATGACTCATGATGCTGCATCACCAATGAGAAAAGATCTCTTCTTATAAATACACTCCACACACCTGAGGTTGTGCTTACTGCCTTTTAACTTGGATGTACACATCACAGATTAGAAATATGAGAAGAAGGGTCAAAATTCATGTAACCAGGTAAAAGGCATCACTTTCAGCAAGACACATACCTTTGTGGTATATAAAACATGTGTTGTGGAGGGGGCTTGTAGAGAACTCCTTCATACACAGGCCACAAACCACTTAAAATTCTGAAGAGCGAACTCTTTCCACAGCCATTGGGTCCAGTGATTAAAAGATTCATCCCCTCCTCCACCTGAGAAAGGGATGAAAATGCAAAGGTATTAATACACAGTGTATGTAGCACAAGAGATTCTAAGACCCCTAAGAGGGGTTATATAAGGATTTATATAAAATTATCAACCAATTTCATTGATTAGCTGCAAGTATTCATGCAACTATTCTGGAAGCAGTGGCATTAGATAAAATGTGGGGGCTAAGATAATGAAAATAATTTCCTTCATATCTGAGTATCTCTATAAACTAATGTTTACAGTAGTACATGGTAGTAGTATTTATAGTAATATATTATTATATACACGTAATGTAATATGTAATGTGGTTGCATTACAGCATCAATGCATCACAGTCAGAATCAATTGTTCTAATGCAGATTAGGTCTAAAGGTATTAACAGTGTTTCAAATAGTGTTGTGCCTACCTGTGATATTAACTGCAGGTATGGGAAGCCAATCAAGTGACTTGGAAAATTTATTTCACACTGCCATTTCCCACTTAATTGCCTATGTTAACTTGGCTGTGACAAGTGATTTTTTTACTCATTTAACTTTTACCCTGTGTATATATGAGTGTATATTTACACATAATCACAATGTCATTACCTATGTTTTACAGAAATATACTGACTTCTGTATTTTCTTTGTTTCTGTCTCTTGAAACAAATAAATAAATAGAAATGTCTGCTTGATCATAAGGATGGAATTTTACAATTCTGAAATTCCTACACTGAAGTTGTTATCAGTTTTGCCATAGCTAGGACCATTTCCTCCTAGTTCCTAATTCAGAGGAAAAGGAAAATCCTACTTTAGCTAAATTAAAAGATCTGCTGGAATTGTTGAATTTATTTCTGATAACTTCAAGTATTTTTAAAAAGAACAACATCTGCACTAGAACATCAGATCAGGATACATCTGGGGGTAATTCAGTAAAGGTCACTCATTAAAATTGTGAGCAGGTACCAAGAGGTGTCTGGAACAGGTTTTTAAAAACAATACAAGATTCTGCTGAGGAAATGCTCCCCAACTGGACTTGTGAACTATGCTGTCAGCTATCAGCCAGTACTGCTCTTTGTGGTGATCAGGAAAAACTACAAGTTTGATTTTTTCACTGTTGCTGTGGCCTCAGACTTTTAAAGGAGTAAAGCACCCCAATTTGATTGAATTTAACTAAAGGTGGATGCATACTCTCATATACACCTTTGAAAATCTCAGGTCAGTTTTTCACCTGGCAACAGCAACTGAAATCCTCCCTTTTCTTTCTCTGAGCAGGAAAAACTCCATATGTCTGCCTCTATTGAGCTACTATGCCTACCTTTCTGGACTTCCCTTTTTATCCATATGCTCCTCCAAGTACTTAACATAAGGTATATGAATTCTGTGCTGTTTATGTTAATGTGATGGCAACAATCAGAAGATTCTTGCATATCATCTTACTTTGAAGTTTAGTCTGGAAACCACCACATCGCCATTCGGAGTAATTATAGGAACATTTTCACAAATAATTCCTTGATCAACATCAATTACTTTCCCTAGAAAGGAAAAAACAAAAAAATTAGTTTGTGAAACCCTCCATTAAGCAATCACTTGTGACAGCCTCTGTGCACAACTGAGTATATTTTCAAATAAGGACTGGTGTTTGAGACAGCTCCTTTATGTGCTCCAGGCTCCCCTATTGGGAAATCTAGATAATAAATCTTAGCTAGTCCAAAAGATACTGTCAACAGTAGCCAAGAATGTGCAATGAAACCTAAATTTGATCCTAAACACAATGCACAGTATGCATCATAAATATGTGATGCACTATAAAGATGTGTTCAAATTCTACTTGTATTTTCTGTATTCTGCTTTAAATAGCTGTTTAATACCAAGCAGTAAAAAAGTCCCAGGGCAGCCTTAGCCACAGTTAACCTTCTTTGGGGATTTAATTAGGAATCACTACCAGCTCTGAAAGTTGGAGCACCTTTCCGTCTCCTCCAGCAACGAGAGCAAAGGAGAAAACATTTAATGGCTTGCTTCCATCTCTTTTTGATGCCACAGACACTGTAAACGTGTCTGGTAAGCATTTGCAGAAACTCATAAAACATTTCAGTCAGGTAGATACACTTGGCATTTGGATTTCTGGCAAACTAAATAAACAAACTCTGTTGGACATCCAGATACTCTGTAATACAAGGACTTTGATATTAACTGCCCTGGAAATAGTAAAAGAATGAAACTAACTTCTCAGTCACCTGTTAATGGTCTTGTCTAACAGAACCCAAACAGTTGGATTCCTAGAAAAATATTAGCAATTTCCTTTCTAGACAAGATGCAAAGGAAAGACATTTTTCTTTGTATTAGAAAGCAGTTTATTTATAACATAAACTAAATTTAACAAAGAAAAATGCAACATAGACCAAGTTAGTTAGTTAATTATAGAAGGCTCTGGCAGCATTTTCTTCACTTAAGTTTAGTCCTACATTCTTCCTTTAGAGGCTCTTTGTTTAACTGCTTTCAACTTTGCCAAACCATAACAACCTGGGCAGAAATTTTTATGCCATGTTTTAGTCCAAGCATTCTTTTTTCATAAAATTATTTTACGTAAAACAGCATGAGAGTATGGAGAAAGAAGTGTTTTTCTATAAAAAGAAATTATTTTGATACAGGAGACACTGTAGTTAAAATAAATCTATGATAAAATACAGTCAGCTAGTAAGAATTAAGTAAACTTAATTCTAATTTCCTAATCCTAATTTCACAGCATTTGATTGCAACTTTAGCATGCTTTAAAAATCTATTTATGCGTAATCAGCAACACAATTTGACAGTATTTATACAAGATGAACAAAATTCTGTTTTACTTCTAAAATTCTGAATTATTAAATACACTATAAGGCAATACTGTTATATGTAAAATAATATTATTTTCATATTTTCACACTTACTGACAACAGTAAATGCAAGGCACAACACAGACATTGCTTAGTTACAAAGACTTATACTGGATGATTCAAAAGGAAGTAAGTATTACGTGTTCAAAGAGCCATTGAGAAAGCAGAATATTAAGATTTTTCTTCTCTAACAATGCAGGCATACACAGGTATGTGAGCACGTGCACTTTTATCCACACACAATCCACTCTTCAGGGATTTCTGAAGTATTGCAACCAAAACAAAGGAGGAAAATCAGTATTACAATAGCACTTGTCATAAAAAATGTGGAGCCTGTGGCCTAGATTCATCTGGCCTAAATTCTTCCCAAATCCCTGTGCACAATGCTTGGTTCTGGCTAGCTGCCTCTGAGAGCTACAACTACACAAGAGCAAACGTTAGTCACCATGGCTTAGGAGGAATTCAGACTGGATGAAAAGTGACTGTAAGCAAATGAAATCTTGGGAAAAGGCTGCAGAGAAAAGAAGCGTGGGGTTCAGATATAGTGACCTAAAGGGAAATGAAGAGCACACTTGCATATCTGACCTGTATTTGGTTTTGGTTTTAAGCACAGTTATGTAAAAAGAGCCCCCAAATTACTTCATTGCTCCAGGAGCTACAGACCTTTTCTCATGCACATGACAAAATGCAACAGTTATAAACTGCCATTTCTTTTAGCATCAGCCAAGTATTACCAAGATCCATAAGATTAAGACATCAGCTACTTCCATACCTATCCACCATGCTGTGTCACACTTTCTTATGATGAACCTTGCAGGAGGAGCTTTGAGAAATATGAGCTGAAGGGCAGCACTGTTGAAATCGCTGCAAATTATTTCACAAAGAGCCCTTTGGGGCCTATAACTCTACTGAGGCTTGACTTTTCAAAAGCTAAAGGAAGAGAACAAGGCTTTTCATCACCACAGAGGGCAGCAGCAGAAATGGCATGTTGGGAAAATGAGGAAAAAACCCATTGCAAAAGCTGCCTTTGAGTACCTCAGAGAGAAGCTGGATGCAAGAGGCAGAGAGAGGTGGCACAGTAAGGAGTGGATGTACACAAAAAATGCTCCAGGGAGGGTGGAGACAGAAAGACAGCGGCACCAGAAAGACACAGGATGGGATCAGGAGGGCAAAAGTACATAATCAGATAATTTGGGAGGTAAGGAGAATGGGAAAGTTGTCATTTTCAGTTGAAGACTGCCACTAAATTATGAAAAAAAGAGCACAAGCTGATCTTTAATCATGGAAAACATAGCATTTTTGGAAAAAAATACTGAACCAATCTGTCTTTATTCCTCCTACTCAAAGAAAATAATATGATGGTTGAAGATGAAAATGTTAGTGTCTCAGCTTTTTCTGAAAAAAAAAAAGAATGGTCTGAGGAAAACAAGCACTGCCAGTATAAGTACACAAACATCACCATCACATATGATAATATAGTTGAAATGCCTTTTCATTGAAAATTCTTACAGAAAACCATTTAAGCCATTTTGTGTATTAGAAAAGTACACCATAAGGACAGAGTTATAAGGAAGCAGGGGTTAATATGAAAGGCAACATGATCTATGGGGCATTAAGGCTGAGAAGCTGATTAGCTACAGAAAAAAAACAAACCTCTGTTCACCTCCTGTCCCACTGCTCCATGCCTCCCCCACCACCCCTGGGAAATTCATACAAATATGAATTAATTACCTTTGATTTCTAAGGGCCCATTAATGTGTAACTCTGCCTTATCTTCACTCCTGCTGTTGTCTACAGACTCTTGAATAACAGCAGTTCTTTTGTAGATGCCTCTCTTCACCTCGTCAAAGACTGAAAACATGTTGTAGACACGGGCGGTGTAGCCTGCTAGCTCAGTGACCTGAGAAACAACAAACGCCTCATTTCAGTTTTGCTTCACAAATTCTACAAATTAAATGCTTGGCCAAAGATCAACATGAACAACAACATTGATCATCACCCATCGATTTCCATTCCTTGAAATGCTGTGCTAACCCATATGCCAACTGTAGCTCCTACCAATCAGCAGTCAGGACAGCTGAGTTAAGCCCATGCAAGCTATCACAACTCCAATAAATGAAGAGGTTGTAGAGACTGCTCATTTCTGTAGTCTTCAAGGAACAGAGAACAGCTACTAACATATCTGAAAACAAAGAGGCTGGTACACAAGAAAAAACAAAATCTCTGTATTTTCTAGCAAAAATAGAAGTCCACAGAAGTGAGAAAAAAATGGCATCTATAATTACTTATGTTTACTTGCTTGTACTCCTGAAACCTCCTGTGGGAGAAGTGTGCTTTTCTGTGTAAAAAAGGCAGCACCAGGGCATCCTAACTTAACACCTTAGAATAGAACTGGGCATTTTTAAGATGGTGAGGTCTCTTAAAAGGCTTACTCCATTTTTTTTTTGGTCCATTTGCCACAGTTTTCATCTGGTGAAGACAGAAAGAACAGATCTCTGGACCTCACAACCTTATATTCATGGGCTATTTAAGAGCTTCCAAAGAACTGCCTCCATCTGCTGGTAGTAAAGAATTAAGCCAAGGCCTTTTTATTTTAAATGTATTATTAGATGGTTTTAAAAGGATACATTTTTATACAAAATGCAGAGAGAACAAGAAAATTAGATCAAGATTATAAAATCCTTGGCTTGCTGTGGTTAAATACCTACGCCCCATGACTGAGTCTACCCACTATGGTGTACATAATTCCAAGATTATTTGAAATAACTGGAAATAGTTCCATAATTCTCCTGTAAGTTTCACTATTTGTGCCAAACTCAGAAGTGAGTGCTAGCTCTGGCCACATGGTCATCATTTCACCAGGATGATGGAGAGATTCCATGTATGTGATAAATGAAACTTGTACCAGCAGGGCCCCAGGAGAACCATAACATGTAGTAAGCTTCTATACCACGACTGCAGAAACTCACTTTGCTCAAATACTAAATGCTAACACCTAAAAGACTGCAAAGAAAAGGTGAGCCCACCTCATCTACCCAGTGAATTACACTGACTTGAAGTAGGCTGCCTTGGTGGAGGAGGTGGGCAAGAACTGGAACTGCACTACCACTTGGCATGGGCTGAAGTACACTGTGCTTGGGAAACTGCCTGAATCACAAAATGGGAATGACAATGTGAAGTACTGCAGTGTCTTTTGAGGAGAAGCATAAATGTAAAATTAAGATGGAAATTCATAGAACTGCTCTCTGGTCTCATGCTGTCTCAGTTAGTATCTTACCATGTTATAGACAAAGTGAGTTTGTTCAGTTTTTCCTCACTATTTTGTAGGTACTTTTTGCCACAAGAATAAAACCACAATTTTTCTAAGTCCTCATGTACACTATATAAATGACTTAAAGGCTGAAAACAAGACAGATATTGCATCAGTGTATAATAGGTTATCTGGCAGTATCTTGACAGCAGAGATCAGGCATGGGAACAGCTAAAAGAGAATAGGTTAAAAATCACAGCCCATTAGAAGGACTTCTGAAAACAGCACAGACACTGGCTTTGTCAAAGTCTGTATCTGCAGGTGACAGACTACCCCTCCTCTGACAATTTACAAGGCTGTAGTTGTTGTGGTTGGATTCCAAATAACAGAATCCATAGTCTTTGATTAGCTGCCTACCTAATGCATTCCTCTTGCATTGCACTGGGAAAAGGGGCTCCCACCAAAGGGATGAGAAAACACC
Source organism: Passer montanus (assembly GCF_014805655.1). Classification (NCBI taxonomy): domain Eukaryota; kingdom Metazoa; phylum Chordata; class Aves; order Passeriformes; family Passeridae; genus Passer; species Passer montanus. The sequence continues at coordinate 759,134 of NW_024361053.1, read as the reverse complement.
AATTAAAATATGAAGAACAAACATTCAGAAGGAAATGTTGAGATTAAAAGCACTAACTCACTTTTCTTTGGCTTAACAGCTGACATTTAAAGAAATCCACAAGAGAAACAAGAGATTAAAGCACAGCTCTACTGGAATTTGGGTAAGGACCTGAAACAACATCTCTGATCTTCTAGGTGAACATTCTGTACTTCTAGACTACTTGTACTCCCAAGGTGAACTTTTTCCTGCTAAAATGTCTCTATTTTGAAAAATTACTTACAATTTAGCAGGTTCACAAGATACTGAAAACAGCCTTACAGTTCAAGTGCCCAGAAATAAGTTTTCAATTCTCCTTGTTTTTCATAGAGAAACAGGTTGCCCAGTGAGGTGGAGATACCCCATCTCTGGAAATATTCAAGGTCAGGTTGGATGGGACTCTGAGCAATCCAATAATAGTTGAAGGTGTTCCTGCTCATGGAGTGATGAGGTTGGACTAGAAGACCTTTAAATACTCTTACAATTAAACTATTATATGCTTTTATGACAGTTCCAACAGAAGAGTCCCAGTACACTAAAAGCAGACAGCCCAAATTCAGGTCTGTGCTCCAAACAGAAGAGGAATTTGAACCTTTATCATTGACATTCCAGGAACTTCAATTGCTCTCTGATGACACCTGGACACAAGTATTAAAAATTACATCTACACGTTGCACCATACAGGCAACTGTGCACTTTATGTCAACTTAACTATGTCAACTTAACCTAAAGATCAACTACCAGTTCAAATATCTCCATGGACCTAGTTTCAATAGAATTTGCCTTTAAAAACTGCACTACTTAAAAAAAAAATTTTATATTAAATGTAAATAGTTTATCTTTTTTTCCTCTTCTGTTTCATGCATGCAGGATGTACAGTACCTCTTTGTATGAAGACATAATCCTTTCAATAGCATCTGCTCCAGAGATCAGCAAGTTTCGTGATGTAGTAAAAGCTTCTGTTCTTTCACTAACCATTGCCTGTTTCTGCCCATCTTCCAATTCTGAATGTTAAAAGAAAAAAAAAAAAGTTTTGTTAAGATATTCTGCTGATATTTATCTCTACAAACTAAATTATTATTGCAATGTGAGCTATTATAGTGCAGTTTTTCTCTTTTTTTAAGAAAAAGTTAACTCTATGAAGAAAACCTTTCAAAAAACTGGTGAATGTAACTACCATAGCTTGGTCAAAAAGAACAAGTGGGAGCATATGGAATTCATCTTGTTCGGCAAAACATCCTGTTATTTTATCTATTTATGTACATGAATCATTGTCCTTTTAAGGTATCATCCTACAACATTAATTTTTCAAAATATGAAAAAAGTGAAACCTAAGCAATGATCTGAAACAGGTTTTGAATATTATTTTTAACAGTTCTGTGATTATTAATTTTCAACCTTACTTATTTACTGACTTCATGTAGAAGGATCCATTCACAGTTGTGTAAATCTGGTAACACTATTATCTTTCTGTAAGAAAGCAGTAAACTCTCTTGGTATCAAAGGCATGGTTTCAACAGGATAACTGTCCCCCACAATGAAGTTTCTTTCTTCATCTGACCTCAGAAGAAAGTTGTAAGGCTGTATTTCTGACACTGCATCCTGTTAACAAGAGTATTCTTGCTCCAAAGAAAGGACTTGTCTCATAAGAATGTCAGCAGCATTAGGCAAGGAGAAAACAGCAGCAGAACTTATAGAAGATATGTGAAAAGTAAGTATATTTAACATATCTACACATACCATCTTGCTACCATGGGTCTCACAGATTCAAGCTGCAAGGTTTGTTTCCTGAAGGAAACAAGATTTAAAAAGAAGTTCCTGACTATTTTGAGGCTAAATGTTGTTTCAGTGTTTATAATTGCAGCTACAAATCGGTGGTGCAGTAAACCAGTGGTGTAGCAAAGCACTTTTAAGAATTTTCCACATAAAAGATTTACAATGAAAGATCTGAAGGGTTTTCTGCATCACATAAGTTTATATGTATCTCCATAAATTGCTTAAATCTTTTGCAGAATGGGATCTGGGCATGATTTTTTTCCTAAAATTTTCTGAAGATTTTTTAAGCTTCTTTTTTAAACTAAGCTGATGCTGGGAATCCTGCTAGGCAGGGTACTAGGTGGATCCACTGTGGCTCCTGTTCTAGCAATTGTTACTAACACCCACATTTCCCAAGTGCTCATGATCAAGAAAATCTAGGAGGAATTTCTTGCAGGTGTAATGAGACCATAAATTTCATAGGCTATGCAAGGGTAGAGCAAACAGCATTTTCTTACTCTCACTCCCCTGACAAATCAGATTCTAGAAATCTGGTGTCTGAGACTCTACAGGCAGTACCAAAGCCAGATGTATCTTTCTGTCTTTATTAGTTAAATTAAATGTTATTCTGTTTTCAATTACACATCCATAAAGGATTCCTACATAACTAGATCACTGAAATACACTGTATTACAGAGAAATACACTGGAATAATTATCCAATATATCATTAATTATATAATAATACATTATTAATTATATAGCATTTATTTAGTATTTAATTATTATTACAGTGAAATGCAGTGGAATAATTATTTAATATAATAATAATTAAACTGAATTATTCCACTGTATTTCACTGAAATAATTAATAAAAAACTTTTAAAAATTGCTGCATCATAACTTTTCATATCTATACATATATATGTGTGTGTATATATATACACACGCAGAACATCTATGGTATTTTTCCTGGGGTTAATTATGCTGTTTTCTCACTTCAGTTTTATATCAGCACACTGTCAACTAGTTGTATGCAATCTTGCTGAGACACAGTGAGAGACACACTTTAAAAAAAAAATACAGAAAAGCTCTTGCAAAGAGCTCTCACTTCATGTGGCTCTCACTTAAAAAAGTTATTTCTACTCCAAGAAGAACACATTTAGTGAATAGGGAGAATTCAGTTAATTCATTAGTAGAAGAGGATTTGAAATTTGTTTACTTCTGACACAACCAAATTTTGCTGATCTTGTTGGGATTATAGCACATGCAGCCTATGCTATATAGAACCTCCACAATTAAATCATCAGGAATCAGGTATGGTTCAGGTATGAAGCAGCATTCCTCCCCCATGTAAATGCAGTATTAACTGATGGCTGCTTCCAGCACCCAGGCCAGCTCACCTAGCAAGAGTTTAAGGATCTCTATAAGTTGCTGCATCAGTCAGATTAGGGGTATTAAAAAATTGAAATTATACAGAATTTATGAGCATTTCACAGCCCCAAAAAACAAACTCTTCTATTATATAACCCACCAATATAATTTTTCTTGAACTTTTTGTCCAAAACATTTTTCATATGGCTGGCCTCCTGTGTTTGAAAGCGCCACATTTAACAGACAGTCTCTGTTTCATACAGAAGCTAAAAATTCCATTTTCCTCTTCATTTATTTAATTGATAGTCACACTTATTTTATAAACAAATATAAACATTTACTGTGTCTAGAGAAATTGAAGTCCTGCTTCAAAAAATACTCTCCAAATACTCTCCATAAACTGACACACAACACTTGGAATGTGAATGGTTTAATACAAAAAGAATGAGAAATGCTATCAAAGAAAATCTTGTCTTTGCCACCTAAATTCTTCACTGAAATATATGACACAGTTTTAAAATTTCAGTCAGAAATATCACTGTCAAAAAAGGTTCTTTTTTCTGATTACTGAAGAATTATGTTTTTACTTTTTCTTTCTCCTTCCTGAAGAAGTGTACAAAATTTATGGCTTTACAGCACTACTCTCAAGTCTCACGATGGTACCAGTTTTGTACATGTCCCTGTCTCTTTTGATTCATCCTAAAGCAACAAATCGACTGCCTCTTCCTTCAGATGGGAACAAACTTGTGTGTGATCTGCAAAAAACCAGTTTTCCCAAGCAGGTCAATGGTAATTTCAGGTGTGCTTGATTCTCTGAATACTTGTAATACTTCACAGTGGTCTTGACAGTGCTGCCAGTGTCTTGTTTGTGAACCACCATTATGGTAAGGGCCAGGACTCAATAATAAACCCCATGTTTTAATAGTTTAGGTTGCTGGTAGCAAATATAATTCTGCTTTACAACGGGAGCCACTGCTGCATCTTTGTTCCCTCCCACATTTGAAATGTATTTAACAAAAGAACAAACATGAGTAACAGGAATGTTATTTAGTTTAGCATGAGTACAAGCTCTTTTTTATTCATGCTCTAATACCAAGGAGATATTTACAGCATGTGATTAAATGCTCCTTTTCTTGATTGTACTCATTCCCATCTCAGCAGAAAGACCCTTATCACTTTTTCTGTTGTGCTGATAACCTTCACTGTGAGGTGAAATGCCTTTGTACAGCCTCTTCAGTTTGGAACAAGACATCCTGATATTTTTGAAGCTGTTCCCAGGATGCCAGCCAGGGTGTTGATGTAGTGCCCTCCCAAGCCACGTGATGGGCAGCAGCCCAGGGAGCTGAGCACCCAGCCCTGCACTGGCACAACTTTTTAGTGAGACAACTAAACCACATGGCACTGCACAAAGCCATGCTACAGCTCACACCAAGCTTGTCCACTTGGACAGTCCTGATTTGGAGCAGAACTTCCATGAAAGAAACAGAACTACTACACAGAAAAGAATTCACTCATTCCTAATTCAAAATACACAATTTAGAACTGATTCTTCTTTAGACTTTGTAGGATTCATGTTATACGAATCCTATGAAATTCATAATATATTAAGTTCTAATTGTGCATGAGGAAGCCTGTTAAACTAAATTAACCAACAGCCCTCCTTAATACCTTTCTTTCTTTAGCTCTTTTTTTTTTTTAATAGCATCTGCAGTAACAACAATATTTGAGTCTCATTTAACTTCAAGGATAACTGGGATAGGATGTCAAAAATTATACCATCCTAGCCTGGAATTTGAATTTTACTTTCTCCCAGGGAATAAGGGAAAATCAGCGGTTTCCAACAGGTCAACAATAACAGAAAAATTACCTATAATTACCTGTAATTACACTATGGTTTATGGAAGGAGAAGATAAGGACTCTAATAAAGTTCATAGTATCATTTTGCAAAAGGAGATACTGTAAAAATTAGCTTGCCATTTCAACAGTGACTAATGAAAGGGAGAGTGCAATAATCACTACAATCTAGTGTGATACCAGGATCCTCTAAGTCCTGACTTCATACTATTTATCACACACTCCAAGTTGGATCATTTGCTCAGCTGACTTGCTGCGCTTGCAAGTTATACATAAGGCACAAATTGTTTTAAGAAAGTTTGTGAAAAATAAACCAATGTGAACAGCACTCAAGGGAACTACAAGCTTTTGAGGACATAACTTTAAAGAAATATTTAGAAATTAGATGTTAAAAAAGATGTCATTACCACCATCTGCAAATCCCGTTGCGGTGATGATGGGCACAGCGACCATGATCATACCACAGCTACTCCAGACATACTTCATCAGGAACTGCTCTATCATGATGTACCATAAACGTTTGGACAAAATGAGATTCATTTGATCTGTCAGATCCTTGTAGCTTTTTTGCAGTTGTTTCAATTCTACCTAAGATTAAAATAATAAAGTAATTTACACAATGAAACAAAGATGGACATGTAGTACAAGATACATTCACATGTGTAGAAGAAATAATCAGTACCCAGAGCTGTCACTTCTGAATCACATCTGCCATGTGGTACTTTACACTCACTGTGCTGCAGTCTCACAGCAAAAGTGCACATCTCTATGGAAGTCAGTGGACCTGGTTCTTATTCACACCACTGTCCCTCGACAGAACACTGGCAGGTCTTCAACTCTTTTAAGATCTCTAATACACACAACAACATAGCAGTCACAACAGCTCATGCTAACAACCAAAATAAGATTGATTTCATGTCCTTTTAATAAAGTTGCAGCTGTAGAGTTTCACAGCAACTGAAAATTATGTTGGAAAGCATTTGGGAATCAATTATCTTCAGTGATTTAAAGTTGCAGAGTTGATTCCTGAAATGCTACTTGTTTCTGCAAGCAGTCTGGGGAAAAAGGAGAATTATCCCCGGAGGTTTAACAAGTCAAAGACAGTTGCAAGTCAATATGTATTCAGTTCAAGCCCATATATGTGGGAATTGAGAAAATGCGTAATTTAGCTGCACTTAAAACATGATTACAGATAGTTTTTGAGAATGATTGTGTCTACAAAAATAAACCATTAATGTTATATAATCATTGCTTGAACTGAAAGAGTAAGACTTCAGGCTGCTTTCCAGCTTTCGCTTTCACCTTGCATGAAACAACTTTTTTCCCAATTGTGTTTAAAAGGTATTACAGCCAAAATTTACTTCTAATAAAAATATGAAGAGTCTCTTAATAAGGTGGCTTTAAAACAAGCTACTAGTTTATGTAACTGTGATTGCAGAAGTACTGTACTTATGCTATTTTAAGACTGGTGACTACATCTTTGCTTGGCTAAGTGAAAGAGTGTCAAAGGTTGTAGCGTGCTCTGAAGCCATCACAGAGTTTCCCCCTAGACTTTCTTGTGTGCCATGGTTGCTTTTTCTGCCGAATTAAATATGGTGGTTCGTACCCATGGCTGGAAAAAAGAAGTCTGGAAAAGTTAATCAGAATGGACTAGGTGGGGAAAACACAGCAGTGTAGATTAGTTTTCTAGATAAGCATAAGATCCATCTGCAAAACCAGAACACTGTCAGAGTTCAAGGGAACTGTAATCTGCTCCCCCCAGACACTGCTTGTGAGACGGCATTTCCTAAGAAATGGGAAGTGCCAAGCTGTAAACAAGTTTAAATGTCAGAGGGACCCAAAATGCTCAAGAAGGGCATCAGGGGAAGCACGGGTCCACTCCGGCATTGCAGAAGCTACCCCAGGGCTTCCAATTTCTCTCCTCCTTACCTTGTGCCCTCGGTAAAAGGCAATCTCTTCCACGTTGGCAATGATGCGTGAATGTATGAAGCGCAGATAGCCCTTCTTGTGAGCCTCCTCAGCCACCAGTTTGCCAAACTTGGGCGAGCAGGCTTTGAGCACGCGGGCCGTGGCATAGACGACGAGACCGGCCAGGACAGTGGGCCCGATGGGGTTGGCTCCCCGGGAGCGCGCGGTGCGGATGAGGGTGTAGGAGGTGAGCACGACATCCAGGATGGGCTTGGTGAGGTTGGAGTAGAGATGAGCCACGGACTGTGAGAACATCATAATGTCCTCGGTGAGGGACTGGTCAGGGTTGGCCAGCCGCCCGTCCATGCTGATCACTTTGTAGTAAGTTTGGTTGGCAAAGTAGGTCTCATAGGCGTGATCCACCAGGCGCGTGCGGAAGGCCAGGGCCAGCTTGCACTCCAGGTACCGTATGGTGCTGTTCACGAAAGTTGCTGGGATTGCAATCATCAGCCACTTGATCAACTTGAAGATAAAGCTCCTGGGCTTTTTCTCCACAATGCTCTTCACAATTTTTCCATCGAGGGCGGCCACATAGATGGAAAGGAAGGTCCTGGATACCAGAGCAAACGAGTGGAGACAGAGCAAGCCCAGCTCGGCACTCACCAGCTTCGGGAAGAACAGTTTGCGGAGTTCCAGCAGCTGCTTGAAGAATTCCGCGTCCACGGCCGGAGAGGCTCTGCCCCGGCTGCCGGTGCGGTGCGGGACCGCCCGGCCCGTCTCATCGTGCGCGCCGCCTCTGCCGCTCGCCCGCTTCACACGCCCGCGGATGATGGGGTAGAGGATTTTGAGCCCGTACGCCGCGGCCAGCAGGCACGCAGCCTTCTTCGCGGCGCCCGCCCTGCTCCACTGCACCCGCCTGGCTGCCGCATGCAGCATGTGGGCCATCCTGCCCGCCTCGGCACCGCTACGTGCCGCTCCTAGCGCGGGTGGCTCATGCTCGCTGGGAAGGCCGGTCCCGCCGGGTCTTCATCGGGGCGCTGGGCCCGGCCCACCGCCGGCCGCCCTGCCGTGACAGATGCCGAGTGAGCGCTGCCTCCCAGGGGTGATGGTGCCTTCAAAGCGCGGCGCGTTGCACAACGCGGCCCCGCGCGGCGCAGCCCGCCCCGCCGACCACCATTGGCTGCGCCCGGCCACAACCGCTATCGCTCGGGGCGCGGCCGCGGCGGCGGCGGCAGCAGCACCGCTCCCCCGGCGGTCGGCCCGGTTCACGGCGGGTCTCCCGGCGGTCGGCTCCGGCCGCACCGTTGATCCCCCGGCGCTCGGCGGGTCCGCGGAGCTCGGCCCGGCAGCGCGCCGGCTCGCCCCAGGCTGCCGGCCCTTTCCTTCCGCCTGCCCTGCGGAGCAGGCTCCGCCTCCGGCCAGCGGCGCGGGGGGAGCGGCACGGGGGGCGGCGGCGCCGGAGAGAGCTCGGGTCCCGCGGCAGCCCCGGCAGGATGGGCAGCGTGTCACCCCCGGCACTGCCCGGGACGGGGGGGGCTGTAAGGCCGGCCCCGGGGTGCGGGAGCCCGGTGCGGGAGCGACGCGGCAGAGGGCGGCGCAGCCGGGCCGGTGGCCTCGGGCAGCCCCGGGTCGGAAATCGGCCGCGCGGCCGCGGCGTCTCCGGGGCAGCGCCTGCACAGTGCGCGTAATTTATTTCCTGTCCCCTCGCCGAGAGGAAACCGGTATTGTGCACTGGCAGCGTTATTAGCCCAAAATAACCCCGACCGAGTCGCACGGCCCCTGCACTGAAACCCGGCCAATTTCACACAAAGAAAGCCATGGTAAAGGCAGTTGTCTTGCTGCCTTATTTTTCTATTTTCTTGATTACTTATTTCTACTGCTTCACTTGTTTGGAAAAGGTATTGAAATTACAGGGTGAGGATCAGAGCACTTACATACTCCGGTACTTTTACACTTTGAAACTGTAGTACTAAGGTAACTGCATAAGGTAGTATATGATAAAACATTAGTTTAGAATGTGTATACAAAAGTGTGTTTTTACAATGTGATACTAGGTGTTTATGGCAGAGTGTTTATGGTAAAGAGCCCGGTTTTTCCCTAAAAATGGAGAGTGAGGCTACCTGCCTCACAGTAACGCAGCAAATACTGTGTTAAATAAGTCACATTACTGTCATAAAACAACCCCCCATTGAACAGAGTGCAGTGATGATGTTTAGGTAGCAACACAAGCTTCAGGATGAATGAATGCTAAAATTGATTTGAGAGCAAGTGAGGTTTGCTTTTAAAAATGAGATACCGCTTTTCAAAACATCCAAGTTGCCTTCTAAGAAGTCCTGTAAGCCAAGACCAGCAGGACAAGAAGGAAGCAAGGAAGATCTATTTCTCATTTTTTTCCTAGGAGGTTGCAAAAATTGAGCCCATAGTAGTCTGGACAGTTTGGTAGAGAGGATATGAGGTAACCTTTAAGTGTATTATATTTTTGTCAGTGAGCACAGGCCAGAGATCTGGACACAGGCCCTTCTAGCTTTTTTTTTTTTTTCCTAAATGTACAACTCAAGATAAGCTAGGGAAATGTCAAAATCTGTGGTACAGAAGACATTCAGTTAGTAGGCAAGCCTGATTTCACTGCAGATTATTTTGTCAGTAAAATAGATTTTTCAGTGCACAAAGATACAAGATACACTGGCTAAGAACTTGCTTTGCTTATGGCTTCTATTTTTTAAATCATGCTCTCCACTGGATACTTCCCTTACTGGCTTGTGTGTAGCACAGCATAGTCTTAGATTTTGCCAAGCCACAGCTATTTGCAATATTCCATTACTCTAGCATTTTCTTACCAAGGGGAAAGTTCACAGATCTCTTTCGGTTCTGTGTATCTGCTGACATTTCACTTCACAGGATCCTGGATGACTGAAACTTCTGGTGATTTGGTGGTTAGTGCAGACGTACACCCCACATTCTGATCTGTGGGAACATTTAAGTGAAGCAAATCTAACCACACAGAGTTTTCAGTCAATAGAAGGAATGTATTTCCTTCTTTTGAAAGGATGAAGAAAAGACTGAACTGTTGTTTTAAATACCCCCTTTCTTCTGTTCTTGCTGTCTCGAGAGTTTTGCTCTGCCACAATCCTGCTCAGTAATCCATGCACAAACTCCTCTTTGTGGAGCATGGCCTTAGGTGTTAGATTTTTTTTCTTTCTTTTTACTGCTGAAGGCAGGAATTTTACTACATTTAGTCATAATAACACTTCCCAGTATTACTGGAAAAATAACTGCCAAAACTGCAGTAATATTGGTGCAGTGTTCTGTGCTCTGTAGTCTCCACATTTTCTACTCAGTTTATAGTAAACTTCTGGAGATATGTGTAATCATATAAATTTGAGTAACTGAAGCTGTGGAATTGAAGGGATGCTGATATTAGATCCAGGCTATTTGGGGGTTTATCCTTTCTTAAGGAGAAACTAATTTTTTAGTGTCAAGTGATTGGTTTTTAATCATATGGTTAGTTTTCATAAAATGCTTTAAAGTAAGTTGTGTGCATTTTTTAAATATCAGAACAAATAACTGAGGAGGAAGAATATATGGCAGCAGTAAGTATCAGGGTGACTAAAGTCCATTAATGTTTGTATATGCAGGAACTAGAGTGTAATCATGACAGCTGATGCCTCTTTTTTATCTTCTGTTTTGTGCCTTCACCAGCACTTTATCCTTGCACAACTTTGTGGTTGTGATGAAGGTAGTGGAATTGGAACATGTAGGCTCTTATGCAAGAGATAATCATAATCAATCATTACTCAACAAAAATTTTTTCTACCATTTGATTTAGCGTTTGAAAAGATTATGTGCAATTTTTTAAGCAAAAGGCCATTTATGTGATGTCTTATATGATCCTGACAGAGGGTCCAATAGCTGTAACATCAGTTTGCAGTAAACTGACATTTCCTTGCTGCTTATGGAATTATCCACTGTGCCATAAGGACATACAAAATAATAATTTTTTTTAAAAGTACTGAAAAATAGATATAAATTCTGTGTGTTGAATCATTGCTGTTTAGGACCTTTACTGAGATGTGTGTGGGTCATGCATTCAGTACATAGTGGTTTCCATGTGGATGAGTTTATGTGAAACACATAACATGAATCCACACAGCGCTTGTTTTCAATTACTAATAGTGAACTCTAAACAATATCCAAAATCTGATGTACTGTAATATTGTAAGCTAGGAGCGTCAGGTTTTTCTTTCATTTTGAGCTGTATGTTTGCATAGTGGTGTGGGAATAGTAGGATTTCATTTGAGTCAGATTCAACAAAGTATGAACATAGAAGCCATTATTCAAGTAAATACCTTTCTCTGAAGTACTTCCAAACTTTCTATTTACTTTAATGTCATCACTTACATAAGTACAGAAATACACCCGCAGAATTAGTTTGCAACGTCAAGGCACACCAATTGCAAATTTAATGTTTTTATCAGAAAAGGGTGATAAGATAGCCTGACCTTTGATTTCAGATTTGTGTCAGCAGAAATTATCTGTTTATTTAGTCTGGTTTAGAAAGGCTATTGGCTATATTCATGTACCTCAGTAGAATATCCAGACACTGTAAATCCTTTAGGTGTAAATCCTTAGACAAGCAAGAACTTCAGTTTGAATGGCACAGATGTGGAAGCTGGTTGAAGAAGTGTCAGTGTGGTGAGACTGGCCTGATCCTACCAAGCAGTTGATTCCAACTCTTTTGGTTCTAATGAAGCTGTAAGGGTACCCAGACTAGGCAGAGCTATGTTATCACAAGGGGAGAGAGAGGAAACGGGAAGATGCTATTCTGTTGCTTGGCTCCTGGAGTAAGCATCACAGAGATGGTGTAAATGGGGTGCATTCCTGCACCAGAAGTCCTTTTTCCCTTACTCTGTCTTTAGGGAGATACACACTTGCTGCTGTAAATTTGAAGCCTGCGTGACTTGTAGGTTCTAATAATTTACCCATAAGGGATTTGGGTAATCTCTCTGACAGGACAGTCAATAGCAGACTGATCACTAACAGTTCTGACTTCTAAGAACAGTGGTATTCTAGAGAGAATACAGCTCTAGAAAGAAATATAAACAAGTTGTTTTCCCTTTACAAAGTGAGAAGGAGAGGAAAATCAGCAAGGGTAGAGGTCAATGTCAGCTGCTCCAGGCGTGGTAAACTGTTGAGTGATGTTCTCAGACAAGGAATTTCACTTTTAATATTTAGGCTTTAATACCTAAGCCTTTAATATCTAGATTTCTCTTTCTTGCTAAATGTATTCCATACAGATAATTCAGCTGAACCAGGATGTGTCTCTTTTATGCCTTCAGAAGTCTCAAATACATTATGTATATTTTTCAGGTTTTGCTTTAAATTTGTAAAAGTTTCTATTCTCAGACCATCTGAAGAAAATTCTAGTGCTACCTTATTAAACCTTTTCTCAAGTGCATTGTAAACTCTTTAAACAAGCTACATGCCAAGTGCAAGAGTACAGGCATAAGTGGTAAAATCATGTAGCTGGTGTCAGTTAACAATGGTGATACCGGCAGTGCCCACAGCAGAGTCAGTGTTCTACTCTGTAAAAGTGAAGGCAGGAATAAATCCAGAAAAATGCTTCTTTTACTCCTGCACACCAAACACGGGTTCTGCTGCCATAATTTTGTCATGCCTCAAGAATTCATTTGAGGGTTTGCAGCTGGTATGACAACAAAAAGATCATCTACTGCAGTTTACTTATTAACTCTTATTTGGGAGACTTCTAAATATTAAAAATAAGCAAACAGGCCAGTGCTTCACCCAGCACAGTATTCTGTCTCTAGCAATTACTCTAAGCAGATACTCAAGAGAGAAAAAAATTGCAATTTAATGTGATGCTGCAGCTTCATACTCACTCAAGATTTAAACTTAACTGTGAGAGTCACCAGTTTGGATTTGGTTTTTTTGTTCCTGTCTTCAGTAATTCCTTCCTTTGTAATGAGCGTTAGAGTAGGACACTTGCTGGAAAGGAGAAGATTCATGGCCATTTTAAGTTGTGAGGATTTTGTGGGACTGGGAGGTTTGGCTACTAAACATTCCTTACAATTACTCTTAAAATTATTTGTTCAGTCTCTCTTGAAATCTTGTAATCTCTTATGTAAATAGAAACATCTGACAAACCATTCCTCAGATTTACCATTTCATATGTGAAGAAACACTCCTTTCTGCTTAATTTGACCCTGGCTCCCAAAAGCTCCCACTTATGCCTGTTCTGGAAGAGGCATTCAACAACACAGCTTATTCTTGTTCGCTCTCTTCCCTGCCCCCTCACGCTGCAACTTCCCCATACCACTCAGGAGTTTGTCAGCCTCTGTTCCATATTGGTCCTCAGTGCTTGAGTGCATGAAAACACGAACTAAATAGTCTCTTCCCTTCCCTTTGCATTTTATTCAATTTCAGGACCTTCCCTATTATTTCACAACTTCTTTATTTTCTTAAAACCTTCAGTAACATATGTTGTCAACAGCCTTAATTAAATCCATCAAGATAGCAGCAATCACTCTTTTCTACATGTGTTCTACAGCAACTTCCATCTGTAGGAGCTCCACTGGCTTTTCACATGCTGGCCTATAATTCCTGCTAATTTTTTTGTGCAGAAGTGAGCTTTCCAGATTGCCACAAAATTATTATTTTTAAAATTGTGTCACATTTGCTACCCTCTGGTCTCCAAGATGACTCCAAATTCAAGTGGTCCTTTCCACAGTGCTGCATTACAGAACTCTTCATTGAATACCATTTAGTCCTTTCTTTTCTAGTCTTCATTCTGCCTTAATAAGATAATTTTGACCTCATCTGCTGTTATTTTCACTTTGGACAGATCAGCACGGAGTTCCCCAGGAAAGATTCCTGCATAAAGTTCTCCCGTTTCCTCATCAATGAATACTGATGAAAAAGCCTAACTTTTTTTTCCATTACATTTGTGTCTCTTCTGAGCGCTCGTGCTGTTCCTTGGACATTGATTGTCCCTTTAGGCTTTCTAGAAAGATTTTGCTCCTAGTTGATGTGAAACAAAAATATTTAGTAGTTTGGTTACTTTGCCTAGTTGTTTCCCATTTTTTTCTGGCCTGTTGTAACTGTATTTGTATTTTTCTCTGAGTTTGTGTTCCCCTCTGTTATCTTCTTTTTGCTCTGGTTCAGATTGTCTCTTTAAGTCAAGTCTGGTATCCTTCAGCTTTTTCCTAGCCCCTTGTAAGGACTTAAGTCTCTTAGCTCTCTCTCCTGATTTGCTTTAGACACTGTTCCCTAACTGGAGTTTGGCACATCTACAGAAGATTCTTTGGTCTTTGTTAATCTCTGTAGAAATACTGTTTTTGTAAAGTGAGGTTTATCAGCACGAGACTCTGTAACAGATCTTGTGCACTGTTCTCCATCAAGCTAAGGATAGCACTTTGTCTTGAGGGTTCATTCTGTAAAAATTTATTCCATCCACATAATACCACCTAAGAATGGCATCTGCTTCATGTAGCAATGTGTCAACCTGCTGTTGTCATTGGTACTGTCCTGGCTGCTGGTTTGCCACGTGGATCCAGTCCCATGTTCTGCCCAGCTGGGCATTGAATTTTGACCTAGGTAGATTAGAAACTTCTCTGTGAGCTAGCCAGTTTGCTGTGTTTGGAAACTGTTTAACCTCTCTACAATCTTCTATCTCTCCACCCTTTAAAGGTGAATAGGGAAAGGCCTTTTCATTAAATTAATTGAAAGAGAGATCTGTCTTTCAAGAGGAACTACTTTTAAAAGGGGAAACTTTGTTTTTAAATAAAGCTGTGTCTTCTGTTTTGAACTTCCTCAGACTCTGTCATGATTTTGCAATATCACAGCCATCTTTTAAAAAGTACTCTTTCAGGCAAAACCATCAACCAGGTTGCTATAAAACACCACAAGATCAGTGTTGCTTTATTTCTCCATAAGCTGATCTCTCAAGGAAGGGAATGGCATTGAGTATGGAAGAAGGCCATGGAAGGCCTGGAAGAAGGCCATGCAACTCTGTAAACAAAATTTAAGCACTGCATTTGCCAAAGAAAATCTTCTACTTGGAACAGAGTCAGGTTTTTTTAAGTCATGCATTCCTAGCATTAGATAATTAGGTCAATATTTAGGAATCTAAATAAGTGTATCCTGGTATTTAAAAGTGGCAGAAATTCTCACCCTGCATAGAGATGGGAAAGCATTTTAGCTTCCCTACATCTTTTATGCAGTTTTCTACAGATGGATTTAGTTACCTAATGCTGGATATCAAGATTAAACAAAAAATCAAAGTTAAAGTATGTTAAATTAACATTTTAAAAAATCAGTAACGTTGTAAAAGATTTAAACTTAACTGTGAGAGTCACCAGTTTGGGTTTGGTTTTTTTGTTCCTCTCTTTAGTAATTCCTTCCTTTATAATGAGCATTAGAGTAGGACACTTGCTGGAAAGGAGAAGATTCATTAAGAAACATGAGAACTATTTGCAGTTAGTCCTAAGAAATTCCTTGGAAACGCATCTTCTCTCTGTTTCCCTGTTGCTGTCTCTGGTATGATTTTACATCAGCAGTGTCTGTTCACTGAAGGGAACGTGTTTAGGGAAAGAAGCATCTTCAAACCCTCAGGGTACAATAATGCTGCAGACAGAGTTGACACACACTTTGAATGCACAGTTTCATTGTCCAAATTAGCTGCTTTCTCTCTGGGTGTGTTGGGACATAGAGTAGGGCCCTAACTTAAATGCTCGAGACACCCATCAGAAGACCTCCCTCTCTCTTATTTGATTATTCAGGAGTTCTGTAAGTACCTGCTCAAAGCTGGGTGCCAAAAGTTGCACAGTCAACTTTTCAGCACCAGCGTCCCTGGAGAAATGCTTTCTTAGCCTGCTTTGGGCTGCTTTGATATGTCTCTTATATCTAGAATTGATCAGATAGTGAAGAAGCATGTCAGAGAGGAAAATTCAGGTGCTGAGGGTGGGAAAGCTGTTCTGAAGTTCCTGTATAATACTTTTTAAACGAAGGAATATGAGATATAGTTATTCTGAAGTGTAGCTATAAAAGTTAGAAAAAAGGGAAATCCTTAAACTTCAGTCTCTGACAAATAGAGGAAGCCTCTTTGTTCTATAGTTACTTCACTTCCCAGAGAATCAACTAAGCTCTATGAAACTCACTCTCATGACCTTTTAAAAATTAATAATTATGTCATAAAACTCTTTGAAATTATTCAGAAATTCAGATTAATTATTTCAAACTTTTAAAATGTTGACAGTCAAGGCAAAATATGCAAACATTGGAAATATAATCATATTCATCTCAGGTCTTATTTAATTATTTACTTTGCCCTCCTCAAAAAAGAACTGATATTTTATTTTATGAGTGTTTGAAAGGTCATTAGCTTTATTTGCAAGAAATAATTTGAGGAGGAGAAGATTTTTATGTTGAAAATAATTAATTGAAGCTGCCATGTAGCTTCTTCTGGATAACTACAGATAAAATAAGTCTAAAATAAAGAAAATCCCACTTTTTTCCTTTAAATCTAGACAATACTGTGAAAAAGTAAGAGTAAGGTTGATATAGAAAATATATATTAAAAATAAATTGTAAAAGGGATTTGATTATGTTATATATGAAACAACATCTTAATATTAGCAAGTTCAACATTTACACTAGATAGAATTGAAAATAAAAATTATTTGAAGTGAAGAAATTAAATAAATTTTCAGTCTGTCATCTGTCATATTAGCTGTAGAAACACAGACTTAAAATATAAATGTAATTTATAATGAAGATTTTAATGTAGTGTTGTTACATGAAACAATTATGCATACTTATCAGATTCTATAAACAGCCTAGCCAAATTAGAAATATTAGAAAGAAAAACATCTTGGCTAATTTTTAATTTCAAACTCCTAATATCTACTCTGAACACTCTTCACATTGTTGTACTAATGCTAATCAAACTTTAGTACCCTGAAAAATGTTAGGCTAAAGATAACTCAGGAAAGAAACACCACAGGAAAAGATTCATGTAGGATTTTGATGATTGTTTTGTAAATGGGTGCCTGCTTGCTGAGACGATGGAAGTGAGTTAATAGGGAAGGGAGCAAGTGGAGCTGTGCTGCTGCCAAGAATCCCGAGTGGCTCTGCATCCCCCCTCGAGGGTTTGTCACATTCACACACAACAGCTCATCAGGCAGGACCACGGGCAACAACATCTCCCTGTAGGAAATGCTCATCGCTTCCCCTAAATATATCTGAGGAAGAGCGGGATGGAAAGTGCTCTCTTGTCCTAAAAATCACAGTGGTTGTAGCACAGACAGCTAAAGACAAACCAATTCACTTGGGACAAGATGATCATGACTCCTTTGGGAAATGGCGATGGCTTTGGCAGCAGCCTGTATGGAAACAGCAGGGGCAGAAGAAGGGCAGCAGCAACCAGAGCATCGCCTCTTCCCATTATTGCCTCTCTTGGCTTTCTGCATCCTTCCCCTTTGTCTGTCAGTCCCTGTACCACCCCTTCCTTCTCCTCTGCCAGCCTGGGGCATGGAGAGCAGCTGCGCTGGTGCTGGCAGGGAGGAGGAGGCCCCACAGAAGGGCCCTGTGGCCCTGCTGGGAGGCTGCAAACCACCCCGGGGTAGCCATTGCCTCTGCCCTCAGTGCCAGCAGCGCCCAGCGCAGCACTGCCTCCCTGCCTCCTCAGCAGCACAAAATGAACTGGGTGGGTGGCAGTCGGTAAGTGAAACTCCTCACAGCTGACAGAAACTGCTCCATGCTGTGTCAGTGTCCCTCCAGACTGGGCACCGCCATGGTGTGTTTAACAACCCTGATGCCCCCTCACAAAGCAGGCACTGCCATGTTGTGTGTGGCAGCCATGGGGTCACTTCACAACCTGAGCCATGGTGGGCTTCAGGCTTCATTTCCCCTCACAAACTGAGCACAGCCATGGTGTGTGCTTCAGGCCTCATTTCCCCTCACAAACTGGGCAGACCATGGTGTTTGTGACCAAACGAATACCTCTCCATGGTAGTGCCACAGTGTATGTGTTTCAGGCCTGGTGTCCCCTCACAGAGCAGCAGGCCATGGTGTGTGACAGCCCCGGAGTCCCCTCTGGAGCCAGGCTGTGACAAGGTGCAGGTGCCCTCCCACCGCAGGCAGGGGGTCACGTCTGGGCTCTGTGTCCTCCACAGATAGGGGCTGGATGAGCCTTTCTCATGCCCTCACAAAAAGCAGTGGTTACCATTTGGGGAAAAGGACAACTGAGTTGTAATGATAAAGACAAAAAAGATAATGTTCTGTTTCTTTGGCTCACAAAAAGCAGTGGTTACCATTTGGGGAAAAGGACGTACAGGTATTGAAATTCACTGAAATAGTATAGCATCACAAACTGAGTTGTAATGATAAAGACAGAAAAAAGATAATGTTCTGTTTCTTTGCGTGATGTGCCCTCTGCCAATCTACTAGAAATGTAAACCTCACAGATTTTGTCAGCCATTGGGAAGCAGCATTGCTGAACACAGCTTCGTCATCATCCAGACTATGCAGAATCAAAGTAAAAAAACACCCTACTTATCTGAAAGTCTTCCCAGCGAATTGAGTTTTCTGAATGTTGCCTCTGTGAAACATTCAGGAAAGGAGAGTTTCTCTTAGAAAAAACCCCAACCCAAGCTTTGTCCTAAATGCCTGTCTCCCGTACCCTCTGTAAGAAAACCCAGTGTGTAGGAGTACTGCCACATTTAGCAAATACAAATCAACCTGCTGCTTGCTGCTGCTGGTAGTTTCTATCAGGGTTCCTCGGGTGAATCTATGGTTTACATTTGAGGTGTCAGAAAAACTACACATCACTGGGGTTCCTCCCCACTGCAATGTTATATGCATATGTTTGGAAAGTTTGCTCTAATTTTAAGCCAAAGGCCATTCCAAGGGAATACTCTATATTTCTAACCCTCACAAAAAGTCCTAATCTTAGTGACCTAAGGACTGCAGCCATGCTCACTCTGCTCATGGAACAATGACCCTGACTTCCAATTTTATGCACCAAGTCCTACAGGCATTTCACATAAGACTATGTTTGGCAGATGAGGCAAGTAGGTGGAGGTATAACTGTCTCCTATATTGAGCAAACAACAGCAACTTGTAGTGTCAATCTATTTTGCTTTCCTATTTCACAAAAGGTCCCCAGTATTCTGGAAAGTCCCAAAAGGTAAAAGCTCATATAGTGCTCCTTTTGTTTGCTAATATAGTTTTGTAGCTATGTTGAAGCATGACGAAGAAAATTAGGAGGAAATAATATATTGACAAAGATTTCTTAAGTTTGAAGAAATTACAAGTTGATTAAATGTGCATTACAAGTCAAATGATTAAAAGCTTTTTTCTGTTTTCTTTTATCATGTCAAATGTGTTTGGACTCCTAATATCGAATGGGGTCCTATCCTTACTGGAGTAAACTGGGATCAGTCAAAATTACTTCAACAGAGATATGTTAACTTTACTACCTGAAGGTTTGATCCATTATAACATAACATAACTTGTAACATAACATAACATAACATAACATAACATAACATAACATAACATAACATAACATAACAAACATACCATAACATATTAACATATTTGTGTCCTAAAACTCAGAACCACTGATGAGAAATTCAAGCCATGACTCAAGATTATACTTTTGTAATTAAAATAATAATTATTTGCATTTTTCAGAAGCAGAATCATACTAAAACAAGAAAGGAGAAAACAAAAGGTAAACAGTTTCCGCCATATTGGATTTTACATTGTAATATGAAAGCTTTAGTGAGTTCACTTTGGTAAAACTTGCAAAGCATTTGGAGTGAGATTCAAAACAGTAGCTAAACAGTTACAATGGGTTTCCCTGACTTTTAGGGAAAAAGTCTTGTTCTAGATTTACTAAACTGAATTACAACAAGAAGAGAAGGTGTGAATGAATGAATGAATGAATGAATGAATGAATGAATGAATGAATGAATGAATGCATGCCTGTGGCCAGTTTTGGTTTTCCTGGATTACTTCTGTTACCGTGTTGTGTTGGTGTGTGGGGACACGGGATTGCTTGAAGCCTCAGGTGATAACCATGAGGTCAGCTGGCCCAACACACATACACAGCCATTCTTCTGGGCCATGTGAAAGGATGTCAGGCTCATTGAAGTTCTTCTTCTGGCATTTGCCAAAGGAGGACAGCTTATTTGTATTTTGAGTCTGAAAGTGAAGTAAGGGAATCAAACTTATCCCTGGCAGAGCAGGAGATATTTCAAACAGGAAAGAGAAATAAAACAACAAGAGAAATTGGCTGTAACCATAATAAGTGGAGTCAGTTTCCTCCTCAGCAGCAGGGAAAAAGAGGCAGTATAGGGAAGCTCCACCACTGAAGCTGATACCCCAAATACCCAGAGCAGGTGCACAGGCATATAGGGGTAGAAGAAAAACAGGCTGACTGTACAGACACAATGACTCAAATTAAAACATTTACATATAGGAATGTGGGATCAATCAGCAGCCTGTCCCCATCGCTTTCCTGGTTTCCTGGAGGCCTGTGAGCTCTCTGTTTTCTCAGGGATTACTGGTCTAAGCCACATAATTTATATTACAGATATGTAATTTGTTTCAGTGGAGAGGGAAAACAGGAAAAGACAGGATTGTTTTTAGTAATGTAGTACTAAATTACTAACACAGTTTTAATTTTCTAATTGCTATTATACAATTATTAGTAGTTTAGTAATTTAGACGTAATGGGGAAGAAACATCTGGGACACTGAAGGGAAGTGGTTAAATTTTTGCGGGTGTGGACCCTAAAGTAAAACGAATTTTGAAGTGTTGATTTGTACACAGGATGATTTATCTTACTGAAGATATTAATCTTAACTGAAGAACAGATATTTTCCATAGATAATATCATCCTGGGAAGCTAAAGATAATAATAAATGATATTAAAAATCAGTTACCAACAAACATGTTAGGTGTATTAGTTACATGTAACCTGCAATCATGACAGGGATTACATTTCAGAAGAAAAGTCAATGCTATTTTTTGTTTTGGCATAGTCTTCAGTTTTCAATATCATTCTTTTGTTTAGAAAAAATATCTTACTGGGATTATTTATTCATCTGCTGTACTTAATGATTTTTGGATGGTTATTAATAGTCTCTGCAAAATGGAGGGGTTTGTTTCCTATATTGTTGTCCTGATATCTTCAAAGTGTCAGTCATATCACTTTTTATTCCTTGTAACAAAAATTCTTTCTGATTTTTTTTTTTTTTTGTCAGAGGACTATTTGTCAAGAGAGACAAATTAGGAGAAAAATAAACTTTTTGTGTCATTATAGATGGCACATCTGGTGTACATAATCTTGCTGATTTTTTTGTTTATCTTATATACTTCCTGAAAAGACCGTTTAAATTTTTTAAGACTTTGTCCTTGCCACATTTGGCATATTTTATTTTAAGAAATATTTTTAGTGGTTGTACACAAAATTTGAGAAATGAGCATTTAAGGACTAAATTTTTGGCATCAAGATAACAATGATTTATTTTGAATGTGACCAAATTATATTTGCATTCTTTTTCAAGGCAATAAAAATAAATTCAGAGCAAATGGGGCATGAGAATTCAGAGATACTTAACCATGTGCTTTTATATTAGGAATAGTTTGCTAAGTCCTGCTTGCTAATTTCAAAAGAATTACCTATACTGGTAATGCATTGTTGAAGCTTCTGTCAAAAAGTTATTCTCTCCTTAAAAAAATTAAGGAATACTTTGAAAGAAAGAAACTTAAGTCAAAAATGAAGCTCCTGGAAGTATCATCTCCTAAAAGTTCAGCAGTCAGTTTGGATCTTCTTAATCTCTATGTGGTTAACCAGATATCAACCAAGAAAGAGAACACTGGTGAGTTTTGGGTATTCTGACACATCAGAATTAATTATTCTTAACTATTACTGCTGTTATTTTAGTTCTTCCATTTACAACTTAAGCCTCAAGTAAATGTTGTTTTATTTTTAAAGTAAAAATTGTACGTTAATAGAAAAATTATGACTGAATAAAAAGTCCGGGCACAAGAGGAATCAAACAGCCTTGGCTCCTGCCTACTTCACCTTTAAAGCCTTGTGCAGTGCCCTGGTTCCAGGCCAGGCCAGGGTGAATGTTTGCAGTAGCCATGACAGGCCTGGCAGGACCCTGGGGTGATTCTACACCTCCTCACATCATGCACAGGGGAAGGAGTCCCATCCAGGGGGCAGTGGGAAGCGAGTGGCCAGGGAACCTTGTGCTCCCTGTGGTGAGCACCTGCATAATTTTATACTACTGTGCCATTTAGAATGCAGTTTTTGTATTGTTAGTAGCAAAGAAAGAAACAAATATGGCTTTAAATGGATTAAGAAATATAAAACAACAACTTTTGTACTCCAGTGAAAAATCTCAATGCTCAAATCAAAGCTTTCTCCAAGCCCTGCACTGACATAACAAAATATATTCATTGCAGAGAACGCGAGGAAGCCAGTCCATGTTGATATCACTGAAGATGAAAAAAAACCTATCAGGAGACATAACTTAGAGCTTCCCACATCACCCCTACGTACACAACATAAGTCAAACTTAGATGATCTCCAAAGCAGGTATTTGTATAAAACAGGCAATAGTTACCCAACAGGGAGGTTCTGGGACAGGTATTTCATTATAGTCTTAACATTTGGGGTATTAAGAAAATATAAACATACCATTGTAAACAGTGGAGTTTCACAACCACTCCTGTTGTTCTAGTGATACTCTTACTGTGATTAAGAGAGTAATTAATAATTTCTGAAAAAAAAACTGCACATGAAGCTGAGAGATTTTTTGAAAGTGGTTATGTGTCTGTACTCATGCCAGGTACTTATACTAAGTTTATCTCAAGGAGCAGGTTATTCAAACAGCATTATGCACTTACACTGTTTTCCCATCCAGCTTTGGAGACCCTAAAGTGACCAACTCACAGACAGACTGCTCATAGCTGCCTAAGAATCAGGCTGTTTTAAGATGTGTGAAAAAATATTCCTAAGTCATTTTGAAATTAATATTCGGGATATTTTAATCTTTTGGATCTTGCATTTCATAGGCTGTTTTTATTCATTTTACAAGGTTACAAAAGCAAGTTTTGGACAGCAGAAGACAACATCTCTCAGAAAAAGTGAAATGCCAGCATAAGGTATTGTTGTTCTTATGATATAAGACTTAAAATGTGCAGTAATTACTGTATTTTTAAGTAATTTTTTTACAGAGTGGAGAAACTCATGGATACCGAAACACATGAAGTCTTCTTTCTCTTTAAGACTATATTGATAAATTATTTTCATGCTACTGTTTATATGTTTCTTGAAAAAAAGCTAAAAATGTATTTATATCCATCTCGCCTCAAGATAGCATTTGTGTGCATGCTTCAGGTTAAGTAGTTACTCACATGTTTCCCTGAAATAAGCCCTTATTGCCTTAAGTTTTTAGTGAAAAGTCATATCAGAATATAGAAAATTTTCTCTTCTTTGTGGTTTATGTGCAGAGATGTAAAAGATAAAAAATGGATTGATTACTTTGAACTTTATGCTTAAATCAAAACAGTTTTAGCTAAATAAAATATGTCTTTGTTATGTTTTGTCTAGCTCATTCCACAAGTAATGGAATTAGGCGATGTTGATTCCAGTACGGAAAATGAAGACGACATGGCAAGAGCTTTTAGTGCTTGTCCGTTGTCCTCCTCTGGTTTTCAGTTCTCGAACTGTACACAGCTTTCAGAAGAAAATTTCAACACAAAACTAATGGGCAACATTTGGGAACAGATCTATGAAAAGAAGCTGCAAAACCAGGTTTGGTTAATGTTTTACTTCTGTGGAATTACTTTAAACTAACTTGCTTTTATTTGGTGTGTAAAACTAGTGTAATGGTGGTGGTAATTATGATTCATCAACATTTTTTGTAGGCTGGTGGCAATGAATATTCTGTATATACAAATATATTTATTTTATTGTTCTGAAATAAGCTCAACTTGAGCTTTTGTTTGCTGAACCCTCAGTGTTGCTGATATCTGCAGAGAGAGAATTAGTCACATACTGGTGGCTTTCTTTTGCTTCTGGCTTGTAAATTTAGTTAAAGAAACCTGAAATATAGTTAGAAACACAGCTTTCTGAAACATACAGTTAGTGTAACTGGGTGTTGCATGATCCCAGGTGATCCCATGACCTAATTTTTTATCTTTTAATGTCTCAGTGATTAACACAGTTCTTACAGTATTTTCAGTGCTCTGCTGTTTAACTCTTTACTTTTAAGAAACACTTGAAAGTTATTTGTTCTGATGCATATTACTATTTTTTCTTTTTGTTAACTTTGTGATTCTTAAAAGAATCACCCTTGGAAAAGTGATAGCAAATATGCTTTATTTTTAGCAAATATATTATTCATTGTAATAAAAAAAATTATGTGTCTTACCAATGGTATTCTGAAGTCTTGAGGTTAGTGAGGAAGAAATGCTTGAGGAGTTTCAGAAGGGGAGATGATGGGTTGTTCAGAGAATGAGTAGGCCAAAACTCACAGGAAGCTGACCTGAAGAACAAAGAACCCCAATAAATATGTTTTCAAAACACAAGGACAGCCCACCTCTATGTGCAAGAGAATGATTAGATTCTGGAGGCCAGTTTGGCTGAATCAGGGAACCCCTGACTGAGGTCAAATGCAAAGAGGAAAAGTGCAAGGAGGGATGGGCAACCCAGGAAGAAGACAGGAGCATCCCCTCAGCTGGGAGGGGTGGCATTAGGATGGTCAGAGCTGAAAATCACAATGAGTGAGAAGAACAGCAAGGAGGACTTCCTTAGGTGTGTCATCAAAGAAAGGAAACCAAGGAAAATGCTGTCCACTGCTAAATAGAATTGAGACCTAGTGAAAAATGACATGGAAACGCCTGAAGTACTCAAAGACTACTTTGCTTCAATTTTTCCAGACAACATTTGCTTTCTGGCTCATCTTAAAATGCAGTCAGGAGCTGGGGGGAGTTGAATGAACCAGTAGGGAAGGAACAAGTTAGAGAATCCATTGTAACCTGAACATGTAGAAATATATGAGACTGGACACAGTCCAGCCTGGTCTATTCAGGGTGTTGGATGACATCACTGCAAGGCAGATATTTACCACCCTTGTAAGGCTGTGGTGATCCAAGAAGCTTCCCAGTGAGAAGAAATACACAGATGTTATGTCCATCTGCAAAAATGTCAGCATGGTCTGGGGAAGCATCATCTCACCTCTGTCCCTGGAAGGGTTAAGAAGCTAAGCTCCCAGAGGCAATTCCAAGGTACATGAGGAACAAGAAGGTGTCTGCAAACAGCCATCAGATTTTGCAAGGTCATACTCTGGCTAGTGGACCCAATGGCTTTCTGTGATGGAATTAACTCTGGGAATTAGAGAGAAAAGCAGGCATTATTTACCTTGACTTTAGGAAGGCTTTTGATGAAGTTTCCCATGGGATTCTGGTAGCCAAAATGGGCAGCTATGAACCAGATGAATGGACAATAGGATGAGAAAAAACTGTGTTGCTGTCATGCTCAAAGTAGTTGTCTGTTGGCTATAGCTTGTTTGGCAACAGTTGGACTGTAAGGAGGTTTGGGCTTCTGCTGTAAAGATATAAAGAAATAAAAATAGTGGGAAAATAGGTATATTTCAACCAAGTTGAAAGTTTTAAAGACTGTAACAATTATGTATATTCACAGTTTGACAGCTCCTACTGTTTTCTCAGCCAGGTAACAGCTTTGATCAAAACCCTTGGAATACAAACCCTCCAAGCCAGTTTATTTTCAGGAAGTCTGATACAGTGCCTCAGGAGCTGTTCCAGCCATTTGATAGGTAGGAAGTGATTTTACATTAATGAGGAAAATAACAGTCAAGTTTAATTAAGAAAAATACTAAAATAATCAGAACCTTATTGCTACTTGTTTTTTTCACTGACTGTTTTTCAAATAGAAATTGAAAACAAATGGAAATACTAAACCTACAAAGCTATTTAAATTTGCTGAAAAGCAGAAAAATCTGAATTTTGAGTAGGCACTTGGAGCCATGATCTATTTTTTGCAATGTCACAGACATGATAGTGTTGCTGAATTCACCTTGAATGACAGGACAGATTTACTAAGAGGCCACGAGGAGGGGGAAGCTGCCTCAGGTGTTATAAGTTCTGGGCAGTGTTGCAAGTGCTTTTCTGACAATCTTGATGCAATAGCAATTGAGCATCTGCACCTGCATTATTTATACTAGAGATTCCAAGAACAAAGAATTTTCTTTTCTTCTCTTTCATATGTGATCCTACTATAGCTTTCTTTTTTCCTTATAATTGATTTGATAATACTTCTAAGAGAATATACACTTTGTTTTTAAAAGAATGGAGAGAAATCGAGAATATATTTCTTTTTGTATGTTCTGATTAAAATGCTTTCAAATCACAGAGGGTTTAGGGCCAGACTCATTTGTACTGAATATTTTATTTAATTTTCTTTCAGAGGCTCTCCCTTGGACCTAGAGGTCTTACATAGCTAATCTGACTTTACTCCTTCTATTCCATAAGTCTGCCATTTTGTTGAAAGTTCCTGTGCATCTCTAGCTTAGGCTGGATAAAGACATAAAAAGGCCATACAGTATATTGCTGTTCCTGAAGTGCCTGCAGCCTGTTTGCTTGGGGAGTCAAGTGACCCATAAAATCACTGGCCAAATAATAACTAAACACATCAGCCACCTTAACTTCTACTCTTCTTGTAGCTTCTCCTGGCTTTCTCTAGCAAAACCTAAAATGAGCATAGGGTTCACCTTGCTGCACATCCCAATTAATATATTTACACTGTAAATATATAACTTTATCTCACCCATATCTCTCATTTCTCCACCAGCCCCATATAACCTTATCTCACCTACATCTCTCATTTCTCCACCAGCTATCAGGCCTGCACTCATCTGCTTATGTCACATCCTCTCACCTTCTACCTATTTATGGGTCACTAACAACATTTCCCTTCCAACTGCTCTTCACATCCATTTCTTGGTATTGTCCTCATTTTGTTTTCATTCATTCTAGCCATAAATTCTTATACCTCAAGAAATCATAATTCTTCTGTGAAGGGAGTTTCTTTCACTGCATGTGAAAAGTGTAGTGCCAAGTTATACAGTTGTTTAATGTAACATACTGATGATGTCATCAATGTCCATAATTCTGAGACCTGTGGCAGCTTGAAGTTATTAAATATTAATTAAAAGTTTTCATGTCATATTTCCTCATCTACTCTTAAATTTTATTTTGCATAACAGAATATTCAGCTGGAGTTGAGAAAGACTCTCTGAATTGCTTCACAAAATGGTTTTACTTTCCTTGTGTAGATCTATCCAAGTATCCTCTGAAATAAACTCTAGTGTGTTTAGACTTCTAAAACTGTCCTGGTGAGGTTTCTGTAACTAGAGAAAACTAGTTTCTCATTTAAGTTCCATAGAACCTTTATCCAGTTCCAAGTATTTGCTGATCAAAACACCACAGGCATTTTCTCCAGTAAGAGTTTTCTGTATTACATTTCAGTTTCAAGTTCTACTGATAGCCTTGCTCAGAACATTTTGAAGAAAGGGATTTTTTTAAATGGTCTTTTTTGCCAGATCTCTGTCCTTCAGAAGAATTTCAACTTTTTGCTCAGATTTTCTGAGAGTTCAGGCAGCAGATCCAGCCTGGAAACAAAACAGTGAATATGTTAGATTAAGAGGCACATAAGTGAAAGCATGATGGCTTTCATGTCCATAATGCTTGCATGATGAAATCTTCAAAATCTCAGAAGTGGGGTAGGGAAGTAGTGGCATATCAAAATGTCTGACTGGCCTCCCAACAGTGGAACAGAAAAAATCTGTGCTGAATCAGGATTACTGATTTCAAGTACAAATGAAAGTCACTTGTTATGGGTTTTCAGTGTGGAAGACAAACATAGTCTTAAGAAAACTACTTTTATGAATGGAAGAAACTATCTTCCTCTTTTTCTTTTTCTCCCCGATGTGGCCGCCTTTGGTCAGCTGGTGGAGCAGCAGTGACATACTGTGGCTGATTTTATAAATCACAATTCTCTGTCCAGGAGAAATGTGCTCCATGGTTTTGTATATTTGGAGATATTAAGAAATAGAACCCCTTTTAAATCAATCTTACCATAAAGTAGATATAAAACATAATAAAATACATACTTTTTCAGTTGAAATACTGTATATTTATGACAAAATCAAGTGTAATGAACTGTGAAGTTTTTGATATTTTTATCATCAAATTATCAGAAAGTGTTGTGTTAACATTATTTGGCTTGTTTGTGTACTCAGCAAAATGGATTTTCTCTTCTACTCCTGTTATACCTCATTGCCTACCCCCAGGCCAGACTACATGAATTCTGCCAGGAAAAATTCAATGATAATAGCCAATAACTACTCAGAAAACTGTGAAGGAATAAAAGAACCAATATTTGATGTTGTGAAAGAAGCTGCAGAACTGAAAGATGGAAGTGGTTGTTCCTTTCTGACACTATTTGAAGATGAGAGTGGACCAATCCAAAATAATCCTTCCACAACGCATTTTAATCCTTTTTCTAACCAAGGCAATAATGACATTTTTTTCACTGTTCCTGATGTTCAAAATCAAATTAACAGAATTTATTCTTGTGACACCAGAAGGCTTTATCCTGCAATCAATGCAAAAGAAGATTCAGTAGACAGACACCTTGAAGGCATTTTCACAGCTCCAGAACATATTTTCCTTAAAAGTAGCAATGTGTCAAATACAAGCTACAAGGAAACAAGTGCACTTCATAAAACACTCCGGCAGAACCGTCATGAGGGACAGCACTACTTCATGCCCTGTGAACAGAAAGAAAGAAGAGCAAACCTTGAAAAAATCGGTGCGTGTCTTATTTTAAGGACATGTATTCTGGGTTTTATTCTCCTTTTAAAGACATCTGTTCTTGTAACCAGAGATGTATCTGCTCCAACTGAAAACATCATGAATCTTCAGAATGCAGTCACATAATTTTAAATCCAACTATTTAAATTATTTAAAAAACTCAACAGAAACTTTTATATAAATTGTGTTTATTCTATTGCATTTCAAAATCAAGGTTTACTTTTATTTTTTTTCCTAATTTTAGAGACATTTGCTTATCACCATGATCAGCAGAATAGCTTAAAGGAGAATGTGCAGAATTATTCCAGAAAAAAAAGGTGAGTGTCATGGAAATTACCAGTCTATCAAGCAGTGATAACTGCAGAGGCTTTGCTGAATTGGAGAAATCCTGCTAAGTGCACAAGAGTATTACCAAGGACTCAGGTTTTCTTAGTGAAAATAGTACTGTACAGTGTGAATACATCTATGCACAGGAAAGCCCACTATGCCCCTGCCCATAATATGCACACTGAAATACTGCTTCATGGGGCACTTTGGAAATCCTGAAGTTAAGCTGTTGATCTGGCTTGTCCTCTAAAATATTCTCTCTCATTGCACTGGCTACAGAAACAGCACGATCTTCTGTTATCGCTTCAATTCTTTTTCAACAGAAATGAAGTTTGTGAGAAAACATTTTCTTGGTGTTAAATCTCAGGTTCAGAGATAAGTCTAGTGATCTCAGTAGTGGGAATCATTTAATGGTTACTGAAGACAAAGTAAAAATTGAAAAGTCACCAATCAGGAATTTAAATCAGAAAGAAAATAAAAATACTGGGGAAAAATCACTTACCAGTGAACTTGTGTTTGCATTCCTCAGTGACAACAAGCCTGTGAAAGAAACAGCCTGGAATCAGAACCATGTCTTTGTATTTGAAGAGGTAACTTTTAAAAATATGTATTTTTTGTCAAACCCACTGTTTGCATGATTCATTTGAGGGGGAGAAGGATTGTCCACAACAGTTAGAAACTGAATACAGCTCCAATGAATTAACTATCATGGAAGCTTCTTTTCCATCATGGTTTACATAAGGAATTCAGATGCTGCTAGTGACGTGGTTCAGATAGACAGGTCCACAGTTCACATGGTTTCATTCACACTTTAGCTCATGCCTGAAGGACATTGGGTAAATTACCCATCAACACTTAGGATTAGGTTCTGCAGGCAATGCCCAGACATTATATGGAGGATGCTTCAGTATTATAAAGGAGCTTTGTGCCAGTATACATATAAAAACTGTTTCAGATGTCTTGCCTGTAGAAGCCACATATGGTACTACTCAGGGGTAAAAATACCTCTTAAAATAATTTGAGGTACAGTAGAGTGACTCCTTTATGTAATACAGAAACTGAATGTTCCTCTCTTAACCTGAGATGCTGATCCAGCTCAACCCTCACTATTAATACCTTATTATTTTTAACAGTTCACAACAGCACAAGAGAAAGGGTATAAGTTTGGACTGAGTTCATATCTTCATGAGATGGGTTAGTACTATTTATACATTATCACTTAAAAATGTTTTCTCTACATGTGAAACTGTAACAGTTACTTTTAAAGCCAGGGAAACTGATCTTTTAGGATGTTAACTTTGATAAGGGCTTATATTTCTGTTTCACACAGCACTGTAAAAAGACAATTAGCATTACCAGGTAACTAAGAATTAGCTGTGCTTGCTTTTCCTTGAAGAGTTATTCTCTTCCACTAGACTATATGCTGTCACTCCACATGTGGACAGAGGGAGGGGAGTAAGCAAAGCAATCCTCCATCCTTCCTACTCCCTCAGTAGCTGTAGGGTCAGCTGTGCTGGCTGCATTTCAGAGAAGATCTCTCAGGGGCCTCCAAGAAAGAAATATGTAACTTGTATGGCAGCCAGTGTGCACGTGGAGTCTGCCGTGCTCTCTTGCAGGCTGTGCTCTCCAGATTCCCTCCTCCTTTTGGGTTCTGCAGTTCTGCTGCTGATGAACAGCACAGCTGAGGCTTTGGGGGCCCCATCTCACAACCTCTACTAAGATGTGTTGACCAGAGAAGAACTGGCTATCGCTAAGAACTAGATTGACCTTGCTAACATTTTGTTCTTTAAACAGTGTCTTAAAACTGCATCAGAAATAGTAATGTTTAATTCTAAATGGTGACTTGAGAGTTGGATCCTTGGGGACTGTTCCTTGAGTAACCTTTTCTTTCTTTTTCGTCTAATTTTTCAAGATGTGGAGTCACCACTCAGCAGCCAGTCTCACAGTTACTCTCCAAGGCAGACTGAGAGCTATTTGAGCTCTAGTCCTGACACAGTGAGTAAATCTGTGTGGGCTGGCAGGGCTTTATTTGAATCATATCTCTATGCCTGAGTGCACCTAAGGGTGGATGTAGCTAGAATCTCATTTTGTTTTGTATGAGATAACTTCATGTGTGATGAGGACAAGAAATGAGCTGTAAATTTTCCTAGGTAGTTTGACATGTGGTCTGTTCTCTTGATAACGACTGGCCTTGTGGACTTACACAGCATGACTGTGGAAAGAGGCTAAGCAATGCTTTATGCTCTTCCTGTGTGTATAGCTGCCTTACATTACATGCCTGTGAAGCAGAATGATTTGACACACTGTGTTTTCAGTCATTCTTGAAAACAAAAATGCCATGGTGTATGATTAAATTGCATGTGAGAGTGGAGGTCTGCATTGGCTACCTTCTCTTCACCAAGAGCCATCCTTGGAGAAGGAGACAACCAAAGGAGACAGTTCTGGGCTTTCTGTTTATTTCACTTAGTTATTAGCAAGTCATTACTTTAGTCCTTAGTTACTGAGCCATTTGAACAGTTACAATTGCACAATTCTGTTCAAACAGTCTGAAGAGGAAGACACAGCCAAAAAGAAGGAATATCTGAATGAACATTCCTTGAAGGCACACGGTGCCAACCTATTCTCAGCCTCAGCAAGCAGAGAGGCCCCCAAGAGCTCTCACACCCAAAGTGTGGGTATGAAGCCCAGCAGTACTTTGCCTAGAAAAGAAGCAAACCATCTTCAGGAGAGAGACTCTAATTTTTGTGCCACAGAGGAGGAAAATAAAACGCACACAGCTCTGTCTCAGGGCCCATCACACCAGGCCTGTAAGAGGGAGCCCGTCAGCAGCAGCAGCAGGCGCGATGTTTGGTCGCAGACCGAGGGCTGTGTGCCCGTAGAGAAGGCGGACGTGGGCAGCCAGTGCGGCACGCTGAGGGTGTGCAGCTGCGGGGGATCCCTCCCCGCCGCCCGCAGCCCAGGCGCGGTCCCTGCTCCCAGCGCTGCCGGCGCCGCGGGAGAGCCCCAAGGGCAGAAGGGGCCAG
The DNA here is from genome assembly GCF_014805655.1 of Passer montanus. Classification (NCBI taxonomy): domain Eukaryota; kingdom Metazoa; phylum Chordata; class Aves; order Passeriformes; family Passeridae; genus Passer; species Passer montanus. The sequence goes on along the minus strand of NW_024361053.1, from coordinate 726,942 downwards.
ACCCCTTCTCTCCTGAGGCCGAGTACCTGAGCTTGGCCGGCAGGAGCACTCTAGAGGTGCTGAACTACATTGATAAAATGAAGGAGAGAGATAAGCGGTGATCAATTATAATGCCACGTTAGGAACACAATAGTTTTGTCCTGTTCTCAGTGTATTTCATTCAGTTGGCATATTCCGATTTTTCTAGCATGGTTAGGCAGAAGATACTTTTACTGTTGGTTTGCTTTAACTATCAATAATTATGGGTTTCTGCTATCTCAAAGTATGGGTTTCTATAGATATCTAACTATTAACAAAGGATTTTACAATAGCCTAGTAAATAAAATCATTAGGAATGATATTGGTTTCCTCACCATATATCTGTAGGATTCTGTAGTTTAGAATTTATTGACTGTGTTTCTTTTAAGGTAATGGGAAGATGTCGTTCTGCTTCAAAAAATATTTAGTGTGGCTCTGAGTTACCCATTTTAACAGAAAAACTTGCCTTTGTCATGTGTTCATACTAAACACAGAAATAGGAAACAGAAAATTTACATCTGCAAACATAGAATAGAATATAATTTTAAAAGAACTAAGTAATTAAAAATTTTTAACTGCTCAATTTTCTTTCCACAGCAGATCCATTCATTCATTTTCTGGCTGTTAATCTAAAAAAAATCTTGCATGTGTTTCTGTATTCTCTCTGCAAACTGAAAATTTGAACTACTTGCATCTTCATTTCAGTATTTGTGTGAAGCTACAAACCACAACAAATAAAAGTTTCTGATAATATTGTTTCTAGGTTATATTCTTGCCGTCTAAAAAGTTCCTGGTAAAGGTGTCAGGGAGACTCACTGTTACTAACATCTACTTACAGATCCACACACCCTCACTTCTATATCGATATCTCTCTATCTTAACTGTGTGTGTATGTGTCTGTACATAGATATACATACACCTATGTATAAAATTTAGAAATGCCTGTGCTGGCATTAGCCAGCTGGCTGCATGCAGGGTTCTTCTTCTTCACAAACTGCTTGGGCAAAAGCTATGCTGAGGAGACCTCCTTAAACAACAGGAGATTTGCCTCTATAAGGTTAATATGTTGTGCTTTCCCCTTGAAGTCTGCTGTTAAAAAATTCACTGCCCTTATTCCCACCAGGTCAGGGTTTTTTCTATGCTTTGTAGAAGGGGTGAGTGTCACCCAGCCTAGATGAGACTTGTCACCATTCTTTGTTCTCATCATGAAAGAAGTGGCTGGTTTTTCTATGCTTTGTAGAAGGGGTGAGTGTCAACCAGCCTGGATGAGACTTGTCACCATTCTTTGTCTCTGTTCTCATCATGAAACAAGTGGCTGGTTTTGCTGCTGTTTTTTTTTTGGTTGTTTTTTTTTTTTAAGATAAGAGCCATTTTTAAAGGAAGGTCTACATTGCTCAACAGTTTGCAGGTTTATGTCTGTGCTGTTTTTTAAAATAGCAGCTCAGAAATTTCAGTGGACTGTTCTGTACTTGGAAGAAAATAGCACTGTCTTCTGTATGTATAAATTGCATACATAGGAAGTGGTTTGCACAGCCAGACTTCTGAACCATGTAACTATCACTTAGCCAATTCACTGCCCACTTCCTAAGGCTTGACATAAGCAGATTTTCTTTTTTAGGTTGCCTCAATTTGTTGTCAAAGCAAACTCCCTAGTAATTTTTCTTGAGCTGCAATATTCATCTTCTTCACAGGAGATATAATTTATTTGAATAACAGCTATGATTTTCTGAAAGCTCAGCTGTTAGCTGTGGTTTCTAAAACATAGTTTTTCACTCAGCATGACCAAGTCAATTCAGATTGTGCCACACCAGCAGCAGCCCATGCTGGCTTGAATGTTTTTTTCCCGACAGTCCCTCACACCTGGTACACACCTGCCAGTCCTTCCAGCAGTGTGTGTCCAGCTTCCCAGCCTCCCCCACAGCTGATGTGTCCCCAAGGCACTTGCTCTGCCAGCCTGCAGTACACTGTGGCAGAGGCCAGGGAGTGGCACATAATAGCTAAAAGCTCCAGGGCTGTATGCTTTAGGCTAGAAGGGTTTTATTACCCCAGCAGATGTAAAATTGCCTCATGGCCAAAGAGTTCTTTGGTGTCTGGGTTAGAGAGGTGCTGGTGACCCAAATAGAGATGAACTGCCATTAACTTGCAGTGGAAGTTCTGCTCCTGGTTTCTCTGATGGTGGCACTGTTGCTGGGACTTTTAAACCGTGGTTAGTTTTACACTGAAGCAAGCTACCCACATTCAGGCAGATACTCCAGGTCTGCAGAGCTGGCCTCTGAGCTGACACATTCCCAGTCTGTGCCTATGAACCTAAGGGACAAAGAACACAGGTTGGGACTTCGGTGGGAAAAGAGGGACAGTTGCACCATGTGGATGTGTGTGTGGGCGGTTTCAAATGCTCTTTATTAAGTTATTGCTCATATTTTTCATGGTTAAAAGCCTCTCAGCGGGTATCGCTTATTTTCACTTCAGCCACTGATATAGAAGATCTCACAATCTGTCCAGTTCCAGCCGGGCTTCAGCCTGAACTGCACTGAAATTCCACTGCTCAGTGCCAGAAACTCACCCTCTGACTGGCTGTACAGAAGAGCTGCCTATATGTCTCTACTGCAATAATTCACCTCTTGAGATATCAATCACTGTATGTTTCAAAGCCTTTGGATGAGAGTATATAAATTCAAATTACATCCCCATTTTTACCTGTAATTGCAAAGCAATCAGAAGGAAGAAAACTATCTTTGTGGTGCTGGCAATGATGACAAATAAGGCTGCATGCTCTTTTTAGCCACCAGAGATGTATTTTAAAGTAGTTACATTACTATTTTTTGCATTAAAAGAGACTTTTGTCCTGTGCTTTCTCCTTAACTCAACACCAGTCTGCCATTCTGCTCGGGTGCTTTCTTTCCCTTGATTTTTTGTGACTTCAGGGAAGAGCTGAGTTTGGTTTAATAGCAAATAAGAACTTAAAACTGTGCTTTATTCAGCTGATAATTCAGCAGCAGCAATGATTGTCATCTCACTAAATGTAATGATTGTCATCTCACTAAATGCATTCAGGCACCACCAGCTTTCTCTGAGGTAATAGCTTAGGCAGAGGCTCCCCTTTCTCATCCATGCCATTCCCCTGGCAGGATGCTGAGCCTTCAGGGAGGCCATGGAAATACACATGTTTTTAACTGTTTGGTAAGCATAAATTATAAGTAGAATTTTCCTGGAGAAAAGGACAGAAGGGTACCTGCAATTAAACAAAAAAACAGGAGTATTTATTTATCAGTGGCAGTCAAATGCTTCTAAATAGAGATTGAAAGACTCTCACTGAAAATAGTACCATAAGCTTCAGTCAGAATCGCTTTTAATAAGCAGCTGGTAACTTAATTTCCCTCCAAAATCAGGTCTAATGATCTGCAAGGTAAGGTTTTCTGGGCAAGCACCAAAAGAAGTTTTGTCATTAATGGGCAGTTTGTTGCTGGATGTTCTGCCAAGAGCCTCCACAAATGTTGTAGAAAATCTTATTTCATTTTCATGAAGGATTATCATTATAGGAAATGAGAGGCTTAAGTCTTCATACAAGTAATTATTTCTCTGGTAGAAACTGTGAATTGGCTTTTCAAGGGTTTTAACAGATAGCAGATTGAAGGAGGATGAGGTTTCCTGGAAAAAATATTAAACTCTGCGTTCAGTGCCTCCTCTGTCCTCACAAAAGTCAGTGACCTTTCTGCAATGCTTCTTCAGCCTGTTCTCCCTGACAGCCTCCACCAGGTTAGAGGTGACAATCCCAGTCACCCAAACCAGAGCTTGCTTCTGCAGGGCTGCTGATGTGGAACTCCAGCCAGGGCTCCTGACTCTGAGCTGAATACTGAACGTGTCCCCCTCTGCAGCCACGCTGCAGTGACTCCACACCCTGATGGGGCTTGCTCTGGTGCCACAGCCCTCTGGACGTGCAAGGCCACAGGAGCAGAGCTCTCAGCTCTCACACAGCACACGGCTGCAGAGGTGCTGACACACCTGCTCTGGGACACGATGGGGGATCTTGGGCCCAAACACAGAGCGGAGGAGGGTGAGAGAGTCAAGATAAGGCAGGAGGCTGAAAGGGACCTGTTGAATTATTTAACAGAGCTGAGAGAAAACATCCAAACAAACCATTTATTTGTGCCCATTTGCAGAGAGTGCTGTGATTTACTGCCAGTGTCACACTCAGCACATGGGTGCTGGCCTGGCCCAGAGCTGTGGCTGATCATAGGGCAGACCAATATATCTTATTGCAGAAGATTTATTTAATTTCCTGGGCTGGAGTCATTATTGGGAAACAGGAGGTCTGTAAGGAGCTTTGCTCTCCAGAGAAGCTTCACGCCACACAAACAAATTAATTTTTGGAGAACCCCAAACCAGCTGAAGCTGGCAGGGATCTCCAAGCTTGCCAGTGCAAGCCCCACTCATAGCAGGGCCAGCTGGAGCAGGGTACTTTGGGCCACGGGCAGCTGCTGTCACAGACCCCCAGCCTGGGGCTGGGGGAATAAGCCCTGCCAGGTGGGGGGCTCCAGGGAAGCTGTGCCTGCTCCCAGCAGCTGCTGCAGATGGAAGCAGCCACTGCCTGAGCCATTTCCTCCCTGTGCTGAGAGCAAGGCCTGAAGGAAGGGGAGCTGCAGATGTATGGGGAGGGAGGTTGGGTGCTGCTGCTGCTGCCCTGCTCCACCTCCTTAGAGCACAGCTCCTGCCTCTCTCGCCTCTCCTCACCCACATTTCTGTGCAGCAATGAAGAGCAGCAGTGTTTCACCCCAACACCAGCTCGTCCCTGAGTGCACAGCCACAGAGCTCCTCCAGCAGCCCTGCAGCCTTGGGCTGCACTAACTACAGGCACTCATCACTCTCCCTCCAGGGACTGTGAGGGTCCCAATGCCCCAGTGTACCCCTGTGAATCCCACCAGCCACAAGGAAGCCTGACATATAGAGAGAATACAAAAGCTGTCTCATCTGGTACCAGGCTGGGGGTGGCAGTTAGCCTTCACCCAGCTTACGAAAACTTTGCTTGCTCTTGACTTTTTTCCCATCATTTTTAGTAGCCCATGAGAGGAGAGCAGTGGGGACACCAGCCCCAGCTCAGCTCCAAAGCTGCATGGGGCATGTGCCTCTGCCTCAGCTCTCAGCCTGCCTGCAGGGTATGGGCACCTCAAACACCAGGGAGAGCACAGGAGGAGCCACACAGCATGAGACTGACTGCCTGACTGCAGTCACATCTTGTGACAAACCAGTGACAGGGCACACTGATCAGACATCCTGCACAATGAAGGAGCTCACTGGGAGCAGCCAGACAGTTTTGATGCCATCTCACCATGAATGTATTAGAACAAGTACCAATTTCATGCTTATTCCAAGGGACCACTTCCCAGCGGGGACCTGGCCACCTGCTGCAGGCCACAACTGCCACTTTAGGGATGGAGAAGTCCTCTGGCACTTTCAGCACAGCTCCTTATGTGACTGCCTACAGCCTCCCCTTTGCAACTACAGCTCTGCTGAGTGGCCCTGAGTGGAGGCTTCAGGTGGAAAATCTGTTTGTGTGATGTGGTGACAGCTGGATGGGGATACGGGGTCTCACCAGCCTCAGCTGTGGAAATGGTTTTGAAAAGGAAAAGCTGCGGGGCTGGGAAGCCTGAAAATGCCAAATGTTAAGGAGAAGGGCAGGATGTGCCAGCAGAGCAGGGCTTGGCTCACCCTGCTCCTGACCCTGTTCCTGTGCCTTGTCACCATGCAAAGACTGGTGAATGCAGCTGAGAACAGAGCTGGCCATGGAAATAGGGACTAATTCTCTTATATATGCAGTTTTGATAGATTAGGCAATTAACAAAGTGCACTGCAGCACTCAAGAAGTGTAAAAAAAAAGTTAAAAATTGAAGACTAAGCCTATGAATCTGAGTCCTGGGGAAAAAAAACCTCTGTTTTTTAGAGAGAGATTTAAATCTTGACTCAGCTGCATCCTCAGCCCACAGCTGCCATGGAAATAGGGACTAATTCTCTTATATATGCAGTTTTGATAGATTAGGCAATTAACAAAGTGCACTGCAGCACTCAAAAAGTGTAAAAAAAAAATTAAAAATTGAAGACTAAGCCAATGAGTCTGAGTCCTGGGGAAAAATCTGTTTTTCAGAGAGAGATTTAAATCTTGAATCAGCTGCATCCTCAGCCCACAGCTGCTTTCTGACTTTGCTCCCCTCTACCCAGGACAGGTTGACCCTGTCCCCTGACATCACACAGCGGTGTGGCAGAGACTCTATGTCCTCACACTCACACCACTAACCATCCTCCACACCTTATGCCCTTCCTTCCCCCAGCCTCTGCTCAGGATTTGCTTTGTGTTTTTTCCTGCTCATGTTGCCATGGCAACCTTATCCAGACTCTATTCCACGTATCACCTTGATTATGAAGTTCAGCTAATCCAGCCCCCTCTGCCCTCAAACTGCTCATGTGTCTCAAACTGCTTCCCTGATAGGCCCCCAAACTCTTACTGTTCCTTCAGGCATGGATCTCCCCCACCTCTCCAGCCCCCTTTCTCCACCTTTAATGTTTTGTAACTCTCTTTCCAGTGGGGATGGACACGTGAGTCACTGCTTTTGTGAAAGTGGGGGGGCCTTTGTTTTCCCTTCTCACACCTGAGTCCCCTCAAGGGATGTGCTCCCCTGGCATCAGTGCTCTGCAGCTTCCACTGAGCATACTCTGAGCAAAACTCCTGTGTGTTTGTAAGGATCTGTGTGTTCTGATCGTTCTGATCTTCTGAAGAATGAGCCACAGAACAGGGCTGCTTGGGAAGCCTTTCCTTTCCCTGCCCTTGTCTACCTGCAATAAAAGGCACCTAAATCCCCCCTGTGTGGTGCAGGTGTTAACGTGTTACAAGATTGTGGGTAGGTCATTTTGGATGTGTGCTTCTCTTTCTTCCTTCACACAATACCTCTTACTGCTCCCTGTATGACCCCCTGCTTTTCTGTTTGGTATAAGGATTCTATCTGGGCTTTCATGGGATATCACAGCACCCAGGATCAGAGTGTGCTAGCTAAGGTAAAGGTTTTGCACATCAGAAAAACAGATGGATCCTTGTATGCTCCTGAAACCCAGATCCAACATCTCCTGTAAAAGTATCCAACCAAATTAAACTCACACAGCCCTCCAGATTTTTTCTGTCAAAATTAAGATGCAGAAAATATTCCTGGTACTTGTGCAGTTAACTCTCAAAAGGCAAAAGCCTTCCAAACTACAGGTCTGTGCAGACCTTCTCAATCACACACACACACGGCCACACAGAAGTACTGGGTAAGTAGCACAAGTTAAACAAAGGAGTGAAAACCTGCCCTGGAGACCAGCTAACAAACAGCCCCAGCATGAGACTGTGGAATGATGCAAGTGTGTTGACTGGTTCCCCCAGAGATCAGCTGGTTGCTTGATGGGCTGAATGTGTTAGACTGTCCATCAGGAGAAGAGTTGAGATCACATTCATTTTGGGTCAAGTGGAAGTGAAACTGCAGCAGCTGAAGCACCCGAGTATGTTTGTGCAGGGAGCTCGTGTGGGTGAGGGGTGAACTGGAGGGACACCAGCTCAGGGGACAACTGGCAGCAGGTCTCAACCAGCCCAGAGCAACTCAGCAGGTGACAACTGAGATTAGAGAAAAAGGACTTTTTTTTTTTTAAACTTACCTTTAAGTTCCCCACTTACTTCCCACAAACTGTAGGAGCCTTGAAAGAAGCATTTTTGCCTTGCATAAAGCAAAGGCCACACAGCACTCCATGGGTGACTTTAGCTCAGATGGAGCATCACCCAGTCCTGATACTGAAAATGCTCACAAAGATTTGGAGCAACTACTGTAATTGCCTGCAGTTCAGTTCTACACAAGGGAGAATGCATTTGGCAAAAATCAATCCATCAGTAGTTGCTTTGTAATAGTAACTGGAGCATAGAGAAATGGCAGAAGGCAAAAAAATTGAGTGTTTAACAGCAGAGCCACCAGATTTTCATTATCCCACAAAGCTGCCATGTAGTTTTGGTGACAAGTAATATGAACTGCAGTCACTCATCATCTTTATAAGCACTATCAGCCAGAAACCTAGAAACAGAAGCTGTCAGTGTTGAGCTGAGCAGTGCTGAGCTGCCTCACTCCCCTCTTGGAGATATGCACTGCCCCAGATTGCCAAGCAGTCTCCACTGCCAGCTTCTCCCCATTGGCTGTGCTCTCTCTGCATCCTGGACCAAAAGGCTCCAGCTCTGTCAGATCTGGATCTCACCAGGATTCAGCTGTGGTACCTGTGGTGGGTGGATGTAGCAGAACCATCCCCATTTGTTCTCGTGGGTGTGATTCCACTGGGGAGTGCAGCCAGGGCAGCCCCAGCACAGCACAGCCATGGTCATGCTGCCTTTTTTTAGCCATCAAACTGATTCCAGCAATTTTCTTAATAAAATACACAGAATTAGGAGAGTTCCCCATTAGAAAACAGCAACTCCTGCTCTTTTCCCAGCCCATAATCAAGTCTGACAGTGTAAACTGCTGTAAGGAAACCAGTCTGTTTGGGCAGAGGACATTGCAAACCCATGGTGGGACACTGGGATAGTTGGCAGCTCTGTATAGCTGCATTCAGCTCTCCACACAAATTCTCCAGAAAGGAAGGGACACTTACCTGGTGTCACAGAACCATTCTCTGATTTGAAAAACATCATATTAAGATAATATTCGAGCTATTCTTACCCTTCCCTTATTTCAGGCAAGCCCGTGGCCTATCTGAGTTCATTTTGCTGAGCAATGCAAAGCTGCTGCTCTAAAAGGTGACCCAAATACTCAAACAAATGAAACCTTGAGAACAATTCTGTAATTAAGTATCTCACCTTTTATTTTGTTCATTTACACTTCTGGCACTGACAATTCTTTGAAGATATTTATTTTTATGTAAAGACCAAACTTCATTAAAGCAATCATAAGTCAATTAAATAATTTTACATCACTTAAGTTTCAGAAAATGTACAACACTTTCATACATTATAGGCTTGACCGGTTGGAAATGGAAATGGCACATTTTCAACATGGTTGAGAAATGACTTGGACAACCCAGCAAATTGTTTTGCCAAAACCTGTTTTGTACTGAATACCATAACCCGTGCCCAGGGATTAGTGTGCCTGATGGCACCATGTGCACATTATTCAGCATGGAATTATTACTATCAGCTTGGTCCCCAATAATGTCTCAGATATTCTAGATGGCATTTGTCCCACAAAGATCCAGTTAACCATTTTGTAGAGCAGTGAGATTCACAATGGAAAGCAGAGACATGACTCGTGCCACTTCCCAGTGAGGTCCCGGACCAGCAGGACACTGAGCACATGGAGAATATCAAGCACATGAATAATCCCATCAGTTTCACAGGGACTGTTGGAACACCTGAAATCAAACAGAAGGCAGGCGTGCACTGGGCAGGGCCCGCAGTGCAACGCAGCATCCCAGCACCATGAAACCACCTCGTTTCACTCCTGCTGAGCATCCATGAAGCTTCTCCTGCAGAAGTCACGATGATGGTCATACATTCAGTCCTCTCCAAAGTCTGTGTAATGTTTAAGGCAGCAAGAGAAATTTGCCTTTATTTTAACACTTCAGAAACAGATGGTTCCTTTAGAAATAGGTGGACAATATTCTTATTTCATCAGTATGCTCCTTATTTATATAAATGTCATGAAAGACCAAAGCAAATCCTGACAAAATTTTTCTCAACAAAATCAAGGAGAGTAACTGAAGTGGAGTTGAAGCTTTAAAATTACATGTGCCAGATCATTCACATGTAACATACTGTCTAGGGACAATGTGAAAAAGCAGGGATTTAGATGAAGTCTGTATTGTTGAGGCCTGACTCTTGTCAAACTTCCCCTGGCATGAGTGAGCTCTACTGAAGCCAACGAGTGAGCACCTCTGATGAGAGGTGTAAGATTAAAAACATGCCACGGTTCACACTAACAGGTCATTGTGGCTAAAGTATATTCTCATATACAGAACTCTGCAACACTATTAACACCCATTTACAAAACACTACAGTGATGATTATTGGCACATAAAAAACTCCTTCTCTATATGAAAACATACACAAAATAGATAGGAACTGCCTTTTTTATTCAGACTTTTAAAATCTATATATAGTTGCCTTTGAGGAATTTTAACCCCCAGTATCACAAACAACAATATTTCTTTAACAATAGAATTTTACTGTGCTGACATTTGAAACACTGCCACAATCTAGACCACTGTGGATTATGCTTAACTGTACTGTACACAAGGTGATGAAGATTGATAGAAAACCACTAAGATTTTTGCACAAAAGTATGACTTCTTAAAATAGAGAACAATTGAGTCACTTTATAGGCAGCAGCTACATGTAAGCTGTAAATGTTACCCGCAATAAAAACACATTTTGCCATAAAGCACATATTGTGGCATTATCTGCTTCTGGCCTGGTACACAAAGCTTGATTCTCTTCCCAATGCAGAGAAATGGGTTTGGTTAGCTTGATTCTCTCAGAAAAAAGTGCACAGATATCTTACTCTTTAAAGTGCTTTGCAGAACCGTCTCTTCTGCCTTGATTTCTACCCCAAGATCATTCTCTGCTGTAAAGATTCTGCCCCTTTTGCAGGAGTGATGTTCAGCTAACAAAGCCAACAATGCAAGTAAAATTTCAAAATGACCATGCTAGAAGAGCATCACCAAGAAGTAGAAAGCTGGGTAAAAAGTGGAGAAGTACAGGGTCTGTGTTTTCCTTGCCCACCAAATGCCTGTGGGACTGCACCAATACTCCCACGGCCTAAGGCAAGTCCCTGGCTTAGGGCCTGTAGCAGCCCCTGAAGGTCAAAACTTCCCCCCAGTGCTCAGCACAAGTGACTACAAATGGCAAAAGAGATTTCACCAAGGAACACGTACAACTTTGCCAACTCCACTGCCACGTCCTCACCTCCACACAGGCACGGGAGAGCAACACTAGGGTGCTTCTTCCCCCTCCATTCCTCTCCACAGGGCAAGCACAGTCCCTTCCCCGTCATCCTCACCCACAAGAGACAAGTCAGAGACTGCTCCTGCTGGCTACAACACCCATCTCTACTGAAACTTGACTTTGTGGTGCTTTCGATGCATCATTTCCTCCTTTTCCCCTCCCAACCCCAACTCCTACACGAGTGAAATGGGGCATTATCAACCCATCCAAAAATAAGTTAGTGTTGGAACAATGGTCCTTAGTGATTTACCCTTTCCTGCCCCAGCATTTCTGCCAGCGTTGTCACTGCACCTCCCCAGGAAACGTCTGCAAGAGTGACTGATCCAAGGTGCCCACACAGCAATGGAACTCCAGCCCTCCAAGTGACTCCTGGGCCTCGCTTTGACTCTATCTATTTTCAAACAGGTTTGGTTCTCTTGTTAAAAGATTATGTTGATCAACAAAGTGACAAGGGGAAGAAAAAAGTGCCAAATTATCTCAAGTTACTCAGCATGGTGAACAAACTACTATATGCAAATTAACATGAATTAAATTTTAAAATATTAAAAATGCATCAGGACTTGTTTCTTTTATAGCTGGTGTTAGCTCACAACATGTAGAGTCTGTGTATAATCAATATGCCCAATTCTACCAGCAGTATTACTCTAACACTCCTGATGCACAGAATACCTGAATTAAGTGTGCAGTCCTTGTGAAGAAACAATTTCACATCTTCTGCAAAAAGCTTTCAGTAAAAGAATGTTGTGCTTAGATATATTATTTATGCTACTTCATAAATTAAATTATTGTAATAAGAGAATATTCAATTACACTGTATTTTTATTCTTTTATCTGGAATGTTACTAAGTCTACCTTTAGCAAAAATCTCTTAAAACTTAAAATACTCATAAATATAAAAAATATTTGCAAAATAGAAACATATTTCTAATTTTCTTCATAAACTCTACATGTTCACAGATTCTAAAAATAAAACCCTAACAGCATAAGATTAATTTGAAGTATCTGATCTAATTTTCAATACACATGATGCTTGATTCAGTGTTTGTAAGGTACAGAATGCTTTCTTGGTGTGAAGAAACCCTAAAAGGAAGACTTAAACCCCGCTCTCCACAGGCACAGAACAGGGAGGGACAATAAAGAAGCCAATGTATTTTGTACCCTCATGGCCAGTAGCAGTGAGGAATAAAATACGTGTTTCAATTGCTGTGTCTTGGGAGAAAGGACCGGGGATACAAACCTTCGGGAATCTGTTTTCAGTAAGACTGAACCCGTGTGAGACAATGAGCCCAGCGCTGCACGCGACTGAGCGCCCTTTGGGAAGGTCCATGGAACAAGGCTGGCAGAGAGAGATGTCTTCTGCTGCTAAAGAGCCCCAGCACTGCCTGCAAAACAGAAGAGGCTGCTGACCCTGCGACAGTGACCTTTCCAGTGACTTTGCTTCAGTTCTGCCCAGTCCCTGCACGTTCCTCTCCCTGTGGACACAAGGCTGGGACACGGCCGGCGCTGGGACACTGGCTCCTGCCTGCTCCCAATCCAGACACACCAAGCAAGGGAATGCTCACAGGTGTGAAGGTGAGTGTGGGCTTGTGCTTTTGGGGCCATCAGAACCCTAAGTCCCCATCCCCAGAAGCCAGAAATACCCACTGAAACTGTGCAAGCACAGATTGGCTGTTACACATCTATTCACACACTGCTCTAGGTAACAAAACTGCTTCCAATTCGGGTCTTCAAACACCATTTTTTGGTTTTGGAAGATAGTTAATTTCTCCTTGAAATGATTTTGTTCTTCTCTGTGCCAAGTATCTCTTTTTCTCAAGTCAGGTACTGCACCTTCAGTGAAGGCTTCAAAGAGGTGACAGCCGAGCGGAGACATCCCGCAGCAGGGGCAGTTGTAGAGAGGTCTGAGGACCTCAGCATTTGCATGAGATACATCTGGAGATATCAGCATTTTCTACAGCTGCTGCTTTCAAGCATAAAAAAATTGTGCGCTTAAAAGGGAGGCAAGATGGAAGGCATGAGAATCCAGCCCTCTCACCACACAGGAGACATTCAAAGTTGAGCTGCTCTTTGCAAAAATGAATCTAAAATTCCCTCTACTATGTTTTCCCTTTAAGCCCCAGTCAAGTCACAGAAGGATTCCTTAAATTTTTTCTTTCCAAAAATATTTCTCTGATTAAGAAAAAAGAAAAAGAAAGAAGAAAAAAACCCAAAATACACTCAATCCCTGAAGGTCAATAATTGGAGAATAAGAACTCCCCCCACAGAAGATTTGATAACATAATGTCAGACTTCTTTACAACGACAAAACCCCATGTGTTATCCAATAAAAATAATTTAGTAACAAATGTCCAGGCTTGGTTTTGATAGCAACCCAACATTAAAAATATTTTTAAACTCAAGAAAAACCCACAAACCAAATCTATAAAAGCTAATGAACCTAATGACTTCTTTAATCTTTACACAATGAAAAATAAATGTATTTTTTACCAAATAAATGGGTGTCAGCCAACGGGGAGAGGAATTTTCCCACATTCTTCCATGAAGCGAATGTTTCAAAGATAAGAATTTGAATTGTTGATGATTTCAAACTCATATCTTTGAAGACTTAAAGCAGTGAGGACAGGACAAAGAAAAAACAAGTAATATTTTTACGTAGCTGCATAAAATTCAATTTGCCAAGGCAAGCAATCACAGCAGGTGAATAAAATACCATTCATATTTTCATTACCATGCTAAAGGCAGCCAAGTTAGTTTTGTGCCTGACATTTTCTTGACAAGTTTGCAATGCTTCGGTAAGGCAATTAATATGAAATGCAGGCTTCTGCCCAGAGCTAATATTTCTCTTTAGATCCAGCAAGACACCAATTGACTATGGAAATTTGAAGAAAAATGTGCTGGGAGTCATTTACTCGGCACATATGGAGATAAACTGAAGGCAATAATTATTCACAAGCAAAAGGCGCAGGAGGGATGACCACTGTGCATTTAGCAGCACAAACCCTCTCCCTTCCTTCTCTTTCTTTTAGCTAATGGTATTCAAAACTAGGCACAAACCAATATGTTCAAATGCTAAAAAGGAAAACAAACATTTTTTTTTTTAAACGGAAGCCTCTATGTTATACCTAGCAATATATACCAATACATTTGTACGTGTGGCCATGTACTGAGCTCTGTTTTCCTGCTGTCAGTAATTAATTTTGGCAGCTTTTCTCACAAACATAAACTCCCAACTGCAGCATGTACTCAGGAGCAGCAGTGGGTGGATAACCCATGTAGCACAGACACACATCAGCCTAGTGACCCCCCATCCAGGTGAGTATAGCTCTCTACTTGCTATCTCAAATAAATAATGGAAATTCTCTCTCTTTGGGTAAATTTAGGAAATGTCCCTCTGATGGATACTGCAGGTATTTGTACTTTCCCAATCAGTTAAACCTTTTAAATGGTTACTGTTACAGCAGCTTATGCCTTCATCCTTTGTTATAGTGCACAGCAGAGCTTCTTCCTCGGCTCCTGTGGGATGGGGATCCGACAGCTGCCGACTGCTTTCTCATCAGCCACTCAGTCATTTTAGGTTTTGTCAGTATTGGAGATAAGGACAGCCCCTGACCATCTAGGATAGCCTTCTGCATTCATCTGGTACAGTGCACCCTACTAAACCTCTGGGGATGGAGCAGTGTCACACACTTGGTAAGGTCACATAATTGTGGAATTCAATCTCTTTTGGAAGCCATTGCTTTCAGTTATCAAGAAAACGCTAGCATATTGAATTTCCTCCCAAATGGAGCATTTTTGAACATGAAGGCATTTTTAAATACACATTAGAAAGGAGAACCAGACCAGAAGCAGGGCAGTGAGGTCATCAAAGAGCTGCTTTTCCCCCAGAAGGCTTTTAAATGATTAAATACATCAGCAGCTGAAAATTATTCCACATCAGAAGCATCATTGTCAGAAAGATGGTAATTACTTCCCTTCACCCGAATATACTCGATATACCTCCCTTCATCAGAATCTGACATACCACATGTACATAGCCTGTTTTCAAACAAAGATTCAATTTCCTCCAGTTTTTTCCCTTTAGTCTCAGGAAGGCAGCCATAGATGAAAACCAGTCCCAAGGCAGCAAACCCTGCGTAGAGGAAGAAGGCTCCTGCAATGTAAAACCATTGTCACAGTCAGTTACAGAGTTCCCAGCCCTCCTCTGTGCCAGAGCAGGGCGAGTGACAGAAGTGAAAGCAAAGGCTGGAGTGGCAGGGTTACAGCAATGAGCTGTGGGGCTGTGGGTGTAGGAGAAGGACTCTTTACTGCCTCATTCCTCACCAAAATCACTTGACAAAGGCAATTCCAATTCATGTGAAAGATAATACACATCCTTTCTGGGCAAGTCACTCTGCTCTTAAAATAAACAGCAATTAGACAATCACATGCCCAAATAAAAAAAGCAGATGTGAAAGGAAAGAGCTTTCTTGGTTTGTCTTGACAGTGAAGGACACATTAAGACAAGTCCTCAAAATGAAAAGTTCTAGTGAAAGAAATTACACTTAGGATCAAAATAAAGTTTGCGACTTTTACACCTAATTATTATTTAAAAGTGCTTTGTGGTGACAATTAATACTGAGAAAGAGCTTGTTCCTGCCCACAATCCACCATACCTAGAGGGGCAGAGCAGGTAGTACAGGACCAACACACATTTAGCTAGACTTGCTACACTGATGGCTCGAAGGAATAACAAGTAGAGCTGAAAGGCTCTGCACTAGTAAGGATGTGAAGGTCACATCAGCTCCCTGGCAGATTAATGTGATTTAAATAACTTGTACTTGAGGAGTGACCTGACAAACACTCCACAGGGTCCCACAGACAGCACTTTATCAACAGGTGTATTTCTGCAAGCACCACCTGATACTGGCCTTGGATGTCACCAAAAAGTGGAAAACTGCAGATGCTGTCACCTTAAGTGGGAGTCAGCATTATTTCACTAAATCAAATTTTTTTTTTTTCCCAGCTTCTCTGCTTAAATCAACTGTCTGGGTTCTCGGTTAAGGACAAAAATAAATGCTTCTTATGAAATCCAGGCCAAACTCTATGATCCAAGCAGACCTCTAGTCTTATGAAACAACAGTGGGTTGAGAACATTGCTTTGACACTTCATAGCAAAACCAGTGGAGGGAACCAGAATCCAGAGAAAGTCTCTGAGCCAATGGCAGTACTGCACATGTGCTGCTACTTACCATAGTATGTCAGATATTCAGCTGTATGCAGAAATGTCAGTGACACGAGCACATTGAACACCCAGTTGACTCCAGAAGAACACGCATTTCCTGTACTTCTAGCCCAAAGTGGATAAATTTCAGAATTGACAGTCCAGGGCATAGGACCCATCCCTAAGAATCAGGAATAAAAAGATCAATCTGATTTTAATGGCTGGACTCAAAAATAAATTTAACATGTAGCTTCACTATTTGACATTTTAAACTTATATGCAAAAACAAGTCTTTTCTTACCAGGTGCAAAGAAAACCAAATACAAAATAAGGCCCAGGAGTGCTGTCCAAGAGTATGGAGTGGGGCAGAAATTGTATGCCCAGTATAAATCTTCTTTTTTGAATATGGATTCATTTGAACACCTGAAAATCAACAAAACTCCTTTTTATTACAGAATTTTCAGGACAGTAGTTGACATTGTAATATAAACATGGCAAATAATGTACAAGGCCTTTGAGCAAAGTTCTACACTCAGAAACATGGTTTTGTTTTTTTTTCTCAAACCTGGTCTTAGGAAGAGTAATCAGCAGAACATCCCTGAGTTTAAACACTCACCTTGTATTTATAGATCTTCAAACAACCAGTCATTACTACAAAAATGGTGATACCAAAGCCATCAAGACCAATTCACAGGAATATCACACAGTGCAAAACCAGCTGCAGCAGCAGGACTGTGAGATAAAGATGTTGCACATAAGGATTTAAGGTCAGATGGAAATTAGTCCTTACATCATTGCTGAACCAAATACATGTGGCATACTTCAGGAGTAATCAGCAATATCTGTGGAGTGTGCCAAGGTCAAGTGAAGTTATAAAGAAAAGAGGAGTGCATTTTCCTTCCTACACAGTGAAATAGTTTAGGAAAGGGTAGTGCTTGTAATTAGCTACTGAAAGAAAATATGTTTCTATTCCATGGACCATGTGGGAATTCCATATTTCAAGGAATAGGTATAAGATCAGGTATTTCCCTCTGACTGCCAACAATCTAACATTTTTAAAGGCATACTCACAACTTTATTTTTTGCTTTAATTTTTTAAAATTAACATTTGTTTAAAAGAACAAGTCATAAATGTAACTAGGGGAACTTTTCAGCTGCCACCACTTCAATTGCTAGAGATTAAAACCTTGTTCTTTTGGGAGAGAGGACTTAAGCAGGCACTACTCCTTCATATGCAAAAAGTGGTATTTACTTGCAAAGAAGAAATCACAGAAAGCTGAACATCTGCCTGGGTTATGATTTCCAGATTAGCTGAGAACTTATGTGAAGGATATGACCCTCTTGACAATAGGGAAACCAGAATGAAGATGCCTGCAACAGGCAATAGGTGGGCAACAAGTGGTGGAGTAACAGCCACCCTGCAATGCTTCAGAGTTGAACAGCAATGTGCCAAGCACTGATGGCCAACCCCCAGCACTCCCAGGGCAGAAATCTTCCCTGCACTCCCAGGGCAGAAATCTTCCCTTTGTCATCACTGATGAAAGGACAGCATTGGAAGCAGGATATAATGGCGAAGTCGCAGACGCAATTTCAGGACAGCTGGAAATCCAAAGCTCCAAAATATTTAAAAGAGAGAGGTTAACCCTACAAATACTGGAAATATGCACATCTGAAACCTTGGTAAAACCCTAATGGCAGTAACCTGTAAGATTTACAGTTCCACTTTGCACTTGGGCAGCACCTGACCAAGTGGAGAAATGCTGAGCCCTTAATTTGGGGTTGGCAATGCAGGCAGTGCTGCCAGTGCACCTTTCCACCCTTCCACAGCTCTGCCCTGCTGAGTTCCCCTGGGAAGGCCATCTTACCCAGGGCACTGATTCATTTTCACTCTTGAGGTGGAAAACACACAGAAAACAAACCAGCTGAAATCCCTCTCCAAGACACGTCCTTTGTGCCTGGATACAGGCTGGCCCACTGCAGAACACAGGAGTGCTCAGTTTCACCCTGCCTCAACATCACCACTTTTGCTTCTTTTGCTGTTTCACCAATTTCACTTGCAGGTGTTTGTAATGAATACAAGTTGATGAGCACTTTTAAGCATCTTGATGCTGAGATGAATTTCTCCATTCTGCCCAGCCAGATTGGCAGCTCTGCAGAGAGAATCTCATGCTTTCTCTCAAACAAAACTGTAAACAAAGACATACTTGGTTTATTATCCTGCATCCATCTCCACGAGCACAAACCAACACGCTGATTCATGCAGACAACTGCAGGCAGGTCAGTGTGTTGCCTTCCCCTGCCATCTTTCCCCAGTTGTGTCCTGCTTTTGACAGATTGGAACACAAATGATACAAGGGAAAACCAGATGTCTCCAAAGCCTCCTGTGACTGAGCCACTCATCTATTCTCCGCTGTATGCCCCTAACAGAGAGGAAATTGTGTTGCAAAAAAAAGCAGATTCAGTGCAGTGAAATGGGAAAAACAGCAGTTGAGACTAGATTAAATAGAAACATGGCAGTAATAAACTGTGTTTTGCTTATCCTTCAGTTGTAAACCAGCATGGTACACATAGTAAAGGCAAAGACATCTGCATTTGCTGGCATCTTGCAGTGCTGGGAATGTTAAAAAAATAATACTTCTTCAAGGATGGAGATTTGTTCAAGCTCTATTACTGTGTTAATTCTACTACTGTACCACTGTTTCTATAGGACCTACTATTTTGCTAAAGAACATACTTATCAATAGCATACAGTTTATTGCCAGACAAAATTTTGAATTTTGTCCTGCCTGAAGGGAGGAATGTATGATGGAAGCAGAGGAACAGCTACCCATCACTTCATAAGCTGAAATACAGAAGAAAATCAAAGAATCATAGAGTGGTGTGATCTGAAAGGGACCTTTTAAAGATCATCAAGTTCCAATCCACACCTTCCATGGGCAGGAACACCTTTCACGGGACCAGGTTACTCAGAGCCCTAACTAAACTGTCCCTGAACACTTCCAGGGATGGGGCATGCACAGTTTCTCTGGGCAGCCTGTTCCACAGCCTGTTACCATCCCTGTTGATGGTGGCCAAGAAGGCCAGTGGCATCTTGAATACTGTGTCAAGAATATTGTGGCCAGTGGAGCAAGGCAGTTATCACCCCACTGTACTCAGCACTGCACCTCAAATCCTGTGTTCAGCTCTGGGATCATCACTTTAAAGAGGACATTGAGGTGATGGAACATGTCCAGCCAAGGGCAACAAGGCTCATGAATGGTTTAGGAAACAGATCTTATGAGTAATGGCTGAGGGAGCTGAGTTTGTTCAGTCTTGAGGAGTGTTGGGGGCATCTCAGTCTTCAACTACCCAAAAAGAGATTGTAGATGAGGGCTGGTCTCTTCTACAGTGACTGAAGTAAGAAGATGAGAGGAAACAACCTTAAGCTGAGACAGGGGAGATTCAGGTTAGATTTTAGAAGTAGTTTTCTTCCCTGTTAGGGTGGTCAGGCATTGGAATAGTCTGTCCAGAGGGTGTTGGAGTCACCATCCCTGGAGATGTTTAAGAGGCTGATGTGCTTTAGTGGTTACACTGGTAGTGCTGGGCTGATGTCAGCTTTGATCTTAAAGGGCTCTTCCAAACCTGATGAATCTATGGCTCTATAAGGCTCACATGTGCCCAGCTGTCAGGCCCCTCTGGATGGCATCCCTTCCCCCCAGCGTGTTGGCAGCACCACAGAGCTTGGAGCTTGATGCTGTCTGCAAACTTGGTGAGGGCACACTCGATCCCACTGTCCCTGTCATCAACAAAGATCTCAAACAGCACCAGCTCCAGCACTGACCCCTGAAGAGTGCCACTTGTCACTGGTGCCACTTGGTCATTAAACTGCTGACTGCAACACTTAAGAGTGACCATCCAGGCAATTCCCTGTAAATGGTACAAGTGAAATGGTGCAGTCAGGTACCGGTGCAAAGAGTTTGTAGGTACCAATGTGCTGGGCAATAGGCACTTTGGTACAACCAGTGAAGACACCCCACATCACAGCCTCTGAAATTACTGCCAGACCAAACACATGAAAATGCCACACTGAAAACCTTTACTCTGAATTTCTTTGGCTAAGTGTTTTCTACAGGCTACTTAAGATGCAATCAGTTCTAATCAATGAAAGCCTGACCTACCAACAGTTGATGCAAAAAATTAAACTGACTGAAAATAAATGAGATTGGTGGGTTTTCAAATTATAAGCATTATATGGTCAGTTTCAAAATCACAGAATACACCCTCTATCAGATATGGTCTGAAGCTCAAAAGAACTAAAGGTTTGCTCCCCATCTCCTTAAATTACCTTCATACGGCACACAAACAAAGGTAAGAAAAGAGCCAATGTGGGGAGTCTAAAATATTATTGTGAATAACAGGAGGATGAAACAGGATAAAGCCATTTCCCTTGATGATCAATGTAAATTTTTGTAATACTTGAGCCATTTTGGCTGTACAATAATTCTGAAACACAACACTGAAAACCCCAGTGTGAGAAATGGCTGGGCAAGACACAGCACAGGCACAAGACAGAGACCAATTTGATTTTCTTCTCAAATATCCATTAATTTTTGCTTTGCTGTGCAATGAGAACTGTCTAGCCCTAAATATACAGCTTTTGCTTGAATTAATTGTTTCACTGTGAACAGTTCATATATTTTTCATATGAAAGCTGCTGACTTCTCATTGTCTTTTAAGCCCTTCAGAAGCATCTTCAATGGATTTAGATGAAAAATCTAAAAAGGTCAAAACTCAAATCAAGTCAGGCAAAATAAATTATTTGTGAAGAAAAACTCTAATGTGATCATCCATCTCTGTAAAATGCTTGTTAGAACAAGCATATTTCAAAATTACAAGTTCTGCTCTGAGATAAATTTTGACCTCAGGTGCTGATGGCACACAAAGATTTTATAGTTAATTCACAGTTTCACTAATCCCCCATTTCTTTGTTCTAACACAAGTAAAACCACTTAAGGACTGCTCTTATACCAGCCTTTTGTGCCTGGGTTATCAGGATGATGATAATCTACAATTTGCAAATTTAAGTCCCAAGTGTAAAACAAATCTATTAGATTTGCTAAAAATCTCCTTCAAGGAGATTTTTACAGTCTCCCGTGTAGAGTGCTGACTTTCATATCATGGCAATCCACTGAACAATATAAATTTATGCCAAATTCATTGAGTCATGTTTTCATCTGAAGTCTGTCATGGAAATGACAGAGGACAAAAGAAACATAATTTAGAGTAGCAGCAGTTCAGATGGAGGAAGGTTTTTGTGGATGATGCTTGGAAACAAGTAAGATTATTTATCCACAATCAATTACTTATCCTGCAGAAGAATCTGAATCTCAACATTGGGATTAGTTCTCATAAGTTCAAGCCCCTCCTCTTCTGCTAAAGATATTTAGTTGTCTGAACAAACCCCCAGCTACCTCAGAGGGGAGAATTTAGCAAGGTACCAGATGAACTGTGGAATAACTTAGTGCCAGTCAGACACGTAACTAAGGAGAGCTCTGGAAACCACCTCTACCCTGTCCATCAAGTGGCCTCCCAAATCCACCCATGTACACCCAAAATAGTTACATTAGCACAACCCAGAGAAACCAGTTAACCATGAGGAATAATTTCACTATAAATCAGCATATTCTGTTTTAAGGAAAAATCCTTGCTCCTTTTTTACACATGCAGTAAGATGCTGTCTAAAGCATCAAATGAACTGCAACTCAACCTGAAGGCAAACAGATTACTTTGAACCTGACTTAAGTCTGAATCAATAATTTCTAAGCTTTCCCATAGTTCCCCAGCTACTGTCATTGATGCCTCAGAAGCTCTACACCTCTCTGGAGAAGTTTGCATTTATCACTTTGACTTTACAGTTTACACAGAGAAATAATTCATCCATTAAACCAGATGTTACCTAAAAATATACAGATGAAGCTTACACCAGATGACAGCAACTGAAAAGCAAAAAAAACCAAAAAAAACCAAACTAACCCCAAAAACCCCCAAACCAAAACAAAAAAAAAAACCCAAATCGCAGACAACCAGAAAAGAACAAACAGATGCAGCCTTGAAAAACTATTGCCATAAAACTTCATGGGATTCAGCTACACATTGCTTAACCTTCATTGCACAAAATACAAACAGAGTTTTGGGACACTTATTGAAGCCTTTTTCTATAACTGGCAAAGAGTTTTAAAAATACTAGCATATATTTCAAAATCCTGGAAAAATAGTTTAGTTCACAGCAAAGAAAGCAAATTTCACCTCAGTAGATGACTGGTGCATCAGCACAGGATGGAAAAAGTCTTTATCACGCTGACCCCCCTGCTACAGCATCTATTCATTACAACTAGAGACTTGATGATCTTAAGAGCCTTTTCCAATCTAAATGATTCCATGATTCTCAGTCGTGTCAGAACACACACCTGCAAGAGACAGCACACTGTTCTGATTTACCTCTGTCCTGGCTACCTGGTCACAGATGAACATAATTTTTTAATATTATTATTTATTTACAAAAGAATCTTTAAGTTTGAATTCAAACACTTTCACAAGCTGAGAAATTTCAGCTTTGCAACTGCATCTGAATTTGCCTGATAAATAGATTGCTGGAGCTGCTATTCAGTCTGAATAGACTGAGCAACAGCCTGGAAACAGGAGCAATTTTCCCCCATGACAAATAGTTGCCCAAAATTAATCACATCAAAGGGATTCTGTTTGCTGATCTGGACATTTCAGTACTTTTGTAACCACCTATCAGTGGATTCTGAAGTTGGACAACACAGTTGTTCTGTCTGTTGCCAAAGGAAGAAACTCAACTGTCTGACAGAGCCAGTTGGACACTGGTGAGCTGTGGGGCTGAGCAAGCACCTTTGGTGGGATTAGGAAACTCTAAACTCCCAGTGAAAGATGCCCAGTTTGGGATTGGCCTCAGACTTCTTTTATCCTGTGTAGGCACCTTGCAAGTCCCCGTGGCTACCTCCAAGCTGTCAGCCACAATTCCCCACTCTGCTGTCACGCCCCAAGGGTTTCAAGCTTCATTCTTCATCGGATCTACCAGGAGGGGAGAGAGGCAAATCTCTGCTACTGTCAGAACTCTGTCCAAAGGCTTCTCCACCATCTTCTGTGCACTCCTTACCTTGAGAAATGGACTCAAACCAGGAAAATGCAGAACAATTTCTACCCAGTGTTAAAGCCCAGACCTCGCAGCAGCTGACAGTGCACTCAAACACTGGGAGCAGAAATAAGTACATACCAGATTTTTGTTTACAGGAGACAAAATTACCTTCATTGCACTATACAGAGATTGACTTACTTTTCTTTCCAAGCTTTCTCCTACTTTTCCAAAGTATCAGATGGTGACAAAAAGTGTCAGGAAACATCTGATGTCTTCTGTGCTCTACAGTGTCCTTTCCTAGTTCTAATTTTGATTCTGACTGGACACACTTGGTTAACCCCAGCAAAAATTAGAATTAATTAGTAATAATTAAATTGCATGATTTCATAATCATAAATAATTCAAATATTATATTAATAGCACAGGAACTTATAAGAGGTCATGCAACTATGAAACATAATCAACTCTTCACTTAACAAATACCTAGTCATAAGTACAGAATTTTAATGGGCAGAATTCAAATTAAAAGCTGATCAAAATGCAAAAACTTAATTAGTTTTGAACATAAGCATCTTAGCTGAATGCCACTGTCCTTCATGCATTTCTGCCTGTGATCGTTTCAACTATTTCAATCACTAGATAATAGGTCACAGTGTCTTCATGAGAAGACACAAGAATATATTTTTTGCAACGTGAAACATAATTCTGTGTATTTACAAGCTAACAAAGTCTATGAAAAAGCAAAAATAAAAGAGTGAATCATTTCAGGTAAGGCTCAGAAGGCAATGTATGATTTCTGCCCTTTTTCCCCTATCAAGGACACACTCCAAAGGTTTACAGAAAATTTACATCTGTCTACTTTAAAGATTGAAATCTTCAGTAACTTTTCCTGCTTTTTCATATGTAGAATATACTGATTCAAAAAATTAAAAATAACCACAGACTGTTTCACAACCACTGAACTGTCTGACAGTTCTTACGAAAGTATTCTTAGTATGCATATAAATCTTATGTTTGTCCCTTCAGCATATCCTGTTGCTAAGGTTTTTGGCTCTACAAGCAATTGTGCCCAGTGCTCCACTGAGATTTCACCTCTCATCACAAAACTTTTATTTGTTCAACAACTTTACTAACCCTAAATCTTTTATTCTCTTTCAAGACAAGTTCTATTTCTTGTAGCTTCCAAACTAATGACATGCATGAGAACCCCACCCACTTCATAAATGCTTTGTAAAAGGTGGGCTCCAGCAGAGTGCCCTCAGTAAGTCATGAAGCCTCCCAGATTTCAGTGCTGTTTTCAAAAAGTCTCAGCCAATCCTCAAAATAAGAAAGATGCAGTAAGAGATAAAGAAACAGTTTATTTCAGTCCTAATTCTCATACTGAAAGACTTCAGTTAAATGCTGCAGTTCCCACTATTTCTTTCTTTCAGGTATTATCAACTCTTGAAGAACTTCCCAGAGGTGCACATCAGCAAAGAATGTTTAGAAATTTGAGTAAATATGATGGAAGTGATACTACCCAACACTTTGAAGCCTTTGCCATGATCAATAGATATTTTAGTATGACAGCAATATAAAATAATATAAGAAACCCACAGCATTCTACCAGATAGAGTGGAAAAACTCCATGATGTGGTAAAGACCCACAATTCAGGTGCTACAACACGTTTATACTCATGTATTCATGTGCAGGTCTGGATGGAGATGTGGTGTGTGTCATTTGCACACAGAGTGGCCAGTGGGACATGAGAATTCCTGCTCCCACCCCCTTGGTGGCTGCCGCAAAAGCTCCATTTAACCGTGTTCACTGCAATCAAGTACAAACTGAAAGAAAGCATCTCATGCCACAGTAAGGGCACAGGCACATGGCAAACTCTTGTAAGAAATGACATCTGGCAATATTTAACTGCTTGTGAAGTACATGCCATTTCACAGATTTAAAATACAAGCACAAAGCCTGTCTCTGCATGACAATCAGCAAAAAGGTATCACAGAGACATTCTGGAAACAGAAGGAGCTATTATTTCCCTCCTGGCAGTCATCATGGTTGAGAAACACTTGTGGACTCCCTGTGACCCCAGAGTGGGCTTAAAGATTGTTTAGTGGCTTTTCTGTGGTTAGACAGAAATAGTTCACTTTTGGAACAATCCATTTCAGCAGTGAGCATGCACATCCAGTCTGGCTTCATCCAGTCATTGCCAGCTTCCCCTACTTCTCTGCAAGGAGGGAGTGCTCATTAATGATTTGGCCATGTCTTCTGAAAGGCAAACCTTTGGGGAATTTCAGAGATGAGCACTAACTGGAAAGTGTCTATCAGTCACCTTGGGGGCTGCCAGAGCTAACTTGTACTGCCCGAGGCTTTCTAGCAAAATCCAGACAGATTTAGTCACTCTATTCCTGCCACAGAGGCAGGCAGGCTCCATTCTGTTGGAGTTCTTTCAGGACAAAAATACTTATAAATGTAGGAGATTCAAGTAGTTTTTGTTAAAGACAGACTGGCATTGAACATCCATGGTAGACTGGCTCAGTA
Source organism: Passer montanus (assembly GCF_014805655.1). NCBI lineage: Eukaryota > Metazoa > Chordata > Aves > Passeriformes > Passeridae > Passer > Passer montanus. The sequence goes on along the minus strand of NW_024361053.1, from coordinate 701,057 downwards.
AGAATTTCACTTGTGTGCAGACCCCTCGCTGTACCCCAGTGCTCCTGGTCTTTCCCTGAACTGCAGCTTCTGCTGCTCCTGTGTTTTTGGTGGAAGCTCTGGGTCATCCCTGCTCTGACATGTTGGAGAGCTTGTGGATGGAGCCCCAGACTGCAATCAAACTACTGACAGAACTGGAGCAATAGATAGGAGAACTTCTAGCTTGTCTTTCCAGATTTAAAAGCACTTAGTCTCTCTGATTGCAGCATTAGCACTCAATAATAAAATTACTGAAACAAACTGGTCTGAAGATTATGATGTCAAATACAGCACTTTGGAATTTCATGCAGATTTACCATGAAATAAATATCCACCTGACGTTTAATCTCATTTGTTTTTTCACCTGAATTTGCATTTAATTTTCTTAATGATTATAATTTCCAAAGTTCTTTTGGTTATAACAGAAATATCAACCAGCTGCCTAATCACTGCAGAATATGAGTTCTCCCAGGTGTTGCCTCTTTTGAATGCTAAATAAAGGCAGATCACTCCGATGAATACTGGTGGGAAGGGCTAAGTGTAGAGATCAATAATAACAAGTATCAACATTTTAAAATTAACTGAAGAAGTATTAACAGAACAGCCTGCAAGAACTGCTGGCATGGCATATGAAAATCTATTCTCTAAAACACAGGCAAAGACCAGCTGCAAAGAAAAAAATGGAACATTTTCTACTCCATTAGTCAAGGAACTACAAGACAGCTCAAGGTCACAATTTTAGACATCTGAAGTTGATTTAAACAAATTCCATCCAGACTTCTTATTCTTACTTAAAATTACAAGTAACATTTATTGATGCTTGTGCTGTCCGCCATGTGCCAGTGGTAGTGTCAAAGGAATGTCATCATGTCAAAAGCAACCCTCGAATTACAATTGTCAAAAGCATTTCCAAGACTGTGGTAATTAGAGACCAAAGAGATCCAAGTCATCCAAGTCTAAGTTATTGTAACTTAGTATCAAGGTAACTCAGAACAATTCACTGGAAGTTCACCCTCCAAATGAAATAGGTTCTATATTACAATCTTTTTTCTTTTCTGAATGCTTCCAAACACTTTCGAAAGCAATAAAGAGGAAAAAAATGATGGCTTTAAGTACCCCAAAGTTTTAGACAGACAGAGGTACCTTAAAAACTGTACCTTCATGTTGAAACCTGGTATGTGAAATTGGTGAGGAACAGCAAGATTTTATCGTTCAGTTGAGAAAAACAAAGCAAATCCCACCCAAACCCCAAACTCAAACTACAGATGGGACATGGCAACACAATTACAACACAGCCTAGGTTTGCTCTGTGTCTGCAGGCACACTGCTGAGGCTTACAGATAGTTTATTGCTTATTCCAGGCAGCAGACCCTGTACCTCCCAGCCAAACCAGCACTGTGCAGAATGAATTTTCCATAGCGCTGTTAATACCTTAAAACCTCAGTTAACCACACATTTCAATGGGAGCTGAAGAGGGAATAAAGTATCAATCCTTTGGAAATTTTTACTGAAACAAAAGGAAAGGGGGGGGTGAGGGGACTTCCTAAATTTGCTATTCTTCTTGAATCTGAGACAAAAGACCACATAGGGGACAAGGAGTTTAAAACTCAATGGGAGCTGAAGAGGGAATAAAGTATCAATCCTTTGGAAATTTTTACTGAAACAAAAGACCACATAGAGGACAAGGAGTTTAAAAAAGAGATCAATATTACATGCATTAGCATGACTTTTTAGTACTTCCCTGCTCTGTTTAATTTCTAGTTATTGACATACATATAAAGTTTATATTTCAACAGTTCTAACAGTAACATTTTGACCACCATAACCCTCTATCTAAGTACTGAAGTGTGACACTTGTTTTCTGTGACAGCAATTTAGACACAAATATTACATTTTAACTATTGCCAGTTTGCCATCACAACTGAAATCTAACCAGACAATACTTGAGATCTTGCATTCGTTGTTTTAAATAGATGATGGAACAGTGTTTTTTAAGCAGAGCTTTTCCCTGATTCCAGTAGGTGGCAATAGCTCTGCCCTAAAAAGCTCAGATAAATCTGTTTCAGAAGAGGAATGAAGCACTGCATCCACACCCATCCCTGCTGTACCGGGTAGGCTCTGAATTAAATCACCCAACAGAGCTCTCCAAAGAAGATTCCTCTGCTGTCAGCCCTAAAATTCACTGCAAATCATTAATGCTGTAGCTGAAAATTGAGCCCTAAGGCTCTAAGAACACTTAAAACAAGATAATTATTTCATGCCTGATTTGTGAGAGCTAGCACTTAACACAGAGTGCTGCTATGCTTTGATTTGTGCATGCAGGTGCAATACCCACGCCTCATCTAATGAATTTTATAAAATACATATATGGTAAGTGGTTTCATTATCTCTGGTTTAAGAAATTTATGCACTTTGGGTACCAAAGTGTTCATTTTTATATGCAACTCAATAGTCTGGGATGTGACAGTCAAAGAACTCAGCAGAAATATCATCTATCTTCCATGGCCTCTGACATCTAAAAAGAGTTTTACATAAACAAGTGCTTTTTAACAATAGTCATTTTTCCAAGAAACTATGCTAAATGGGAACACAGCCCACCTGAATCACAGGTCTGAAGAACTCAATAATCATGCAGAACCTCAAACTCATCCCTTACTATTATCTGTGCAAAGCCAATGTGACAGCTGTGGAAAGCTGCAGGGCAAAAGGGAGTCTGTGCGTCCTGCAAGGAGGAAGAAATACCCCAAGTGCTGCTTTGAGAAGTATGACCTGCCCACCCCCTAGCCTGAACTAACCAAAGAGCTGAGTTAAAGTAAGGCCACGACTTTAAATCAAAGGAATCAATAATTCCAGTTCATCTTGTGCCAGTGAGGGATTGATGTTACTGCCTCCATTCTCAAGGAAATGAACCACACGTGCAAACAGCACATACAGTAATTTCTGTGACTTAAACTTATCAAGCATATTGAGTTATTCAACAGCCCTACTGCAAACATGTGTTGATTTATTTTCCCTCAAAAGCAAAAAAAAAATACTCTAAAAACTTAATTCTTTTAAGAGAAGATACGAAAATTTTACTGTATGCCATGTTGTGATTATTAAAGAATTACTTAGTATGGAATAAAGGTATGTAAGATGTGGATTAGGGATGCTGTTAAAGGTACAAGCTGCTGCATGGTAGTCTGGGTTCAGCCCTGTTGAATGGTCTTTATCAGTAAAAATCCTCTACCACATGGGTCTTTCAAAAATATTCTCCACCCTCCAAACAGAGAAAACTTAATTTTAGTAAATCCATTTCACAGTGTAAAAGCCTAAAGGAATCCGCTGAGCCAGTCTTCACAAATTATTTTTATTCAAATTCAAACTTCAGAGTCAGTTCATAAATTTAACCAAATAAATGTGAAAAACAACTACTGGAAATTCTCCCCTCAGATAAATACCCCACATGCTCCCCAACACGAGTCAGTTCCCTTTCCTGGGCTCAAGGCAGAGGGGAAATGGCCATCCCAGCTCCCTGCCCTGCCCCTCTGGGATGCCCCGGCTGGCAGAGCAGGGCAGGGCTGCGCTCTGCCCCGAGGAGGCACGGAGGGCTCTGCATCTGCCCCGGGAGGATGAGCAGCTGGACAAACTGACCAGCAGCAGCTCCTGTGGGCAGTAAAAGATCTCCAATGTACATTTCATGAGGCAGAGAGAAAAGCTGCAGGAATTATGCTCATGCTCTCAGCACGCTGATGGGAGACTGACAATTCTCTCGTACATGCTGGCATTTTTTTCTCCTTCGCTTTCCTATCTCCTTTGTCAGCTAGGAGCAAACATGCTTTTTAAACAGGGAACAAGAGTATTTTCCTTTTAATTCTCCTTCAGCTGACCAGAGAATGGATGAAAAAAGCTGAAGGCTTGTCTTTTCAGCAGATGTATATTTAAATTTTGAACACCACACCATCTTCTTCTTTGGACCACATTTAAAATGAAGAACACTGACTCAAATATTTTTCCATTTAAATAACACAATTTTTTCTAGACACCAGTATTTGATAGATATTGTTATAGCTCAAGGGCCACTTTTGTTTTTATATTCCAATTACCTCAATGCCTGCATCTGAAGTAGTTGTACCAAGTGACCCAAATAGCAGTTGGCATTCCCTGCCAGGATGCCTTTTAACCAGTAACCTGCAGTAAGATCCAGGAGCATGTTTAGCAGCAATAAAAAGGAATGGGTAGAGAACAAACGTACACATGATGTTTCAAACTAACCAGTCCTCCTTTAAAATCCTATTTTGTCTTGGGTGTCTCCAACAAATAAATTCTGCCTTCAGCATAAAAACTAAACATTTCCCAGTCAGAACACATCCACTTCATAACAAGGCTTTTCAAACATCCAGAATTTGCCACTGGTCAAGTAGAAATACTGTGTTAAAGCTATTAAAAGTAATTATCTGAAAGAAATGTAAACAGTTTCAGTTTAGATTATTGAGTTCCTCTGGTCACTATTTTAGACCTAAAATGCAGCTAAAATATACAAAGTATTTTATTTGTACAGGCATTAAATAAAAATATAATTACGTTATAAGAATAACTAAAAAAATGTCTTCCCTCTTTAGCAAGTTAAACAGTTTAAAAAAAAAAAGACAAGACTATCTCCTATTAAAGTTATAAATAAAATTCCACCCTCAATTATGTAATTACACCCTTACAATATTTCAGTACATATATAGATTTCACCATCTTTATATATGCTTAAAAGGAGCTTATTATGGTTTTCAGCTCCACCATGAAATAATTTTCTTTTAAAATAATTTTAAAGTGTGATGTCTAAAAGATTTGAGCAGGAAGAGTGGCTGAAAGGGTCTGAACATAAAAATTCCACTTATTTTACTACCTACTCCTGCTCACCAATAAGGCTCATCAAGGATTAAGGACACAGTATTCTACATTATTTTATCCTTCTATTCTTCCTCTTTGCTCTTACCAGTTAGCAGAAATGGCTTTAAAATATGCATATGAGATTTCTTAAGTTCCTCCTCTACATCCCTTTTACAAATCACACTGGTATATGCAGCCATCAGACTGTGATTACATGTCTGATAACCTCCTCCCAGCAAAGACCTCGTGCCTTGGAGTTTGGCTGACAAAGACTGTAATCAGTTTCAGATCTTCTTTTAATTTCTGTTTTCACACAACTCACTAACATATATTAGATATTATTGTGCTGAAGTACATACTCCAAATCAAACAGGACAAACAGGATTGCACCCTGCCACCCAGCTGCTCCAGGTTCTCATACTTACTAGCACTGGGGAAGAAAATCAGAACACAATCCTGCATATGTCTTGATTTTCATTTCTAAACAATACTGAGGCATAGAGGGGGCATTTGATGTTCTGATTCCTACTGATTACGAATATTTCAATTTAGCCAACATTTACCATATTGTTCATCAAGAGATTTCTCTAAGACTACTGGTTATAATCACAACTCTTCTGAGTGCTGCCAACATACATGCAGATGTGAATATTCTCTTGATCCTGCAGCTTTCCTGAATCATTTACTCCCTCTACTATCATTTTTACATGGTAAATATGAGAACCACAATCCTATGTATAATCTTCATCTATTGATCTGACTACTTGGTAAGAGAAATACTAGTTTCTCTTCTAATTACTGCTGAGTTAAACATGAATTTTCAATGCAGACCCTTGTAGAAAGGTTTAAAATAATCATTTCGGCAACAAAATCTTCTAGCAATACTTTCTGCATGACAAAACAAGCCACGTCTACCCATGGACAACAGAGTACTTAATTCCTGAAAGATTGCTCTGGGGCTAATCTTTCTGTGGTAACAGCAAAGGTCTGTAATGCTGCTTCCCATGATGTACTGAGAACAGATTCTCAGTCTTCAAGTGTGTAAATATGCACATACATTCTTTTTATATTGGTAAAGCAGTCACAGGAACTTTTACAAATGTATCTTATGATGCAAAACAAGTATAATGAACTTACACGTCTGTCTTTATCTTCAAAGGGGAAAACTAACACGGTATTTTTAGAAAAATCTAATGTTCTTAAAAAAAAAGTATTCTAATAATTTTAAGAGTCTCATCTGCTATGCATTAGACAACAGGTAGTGCTGCATGAGTGTAAAGCTCCTCAGAGTTCTCTGGAGGCTGTGACAGACACTGGCATATCCCCTGTTGGACATAACCCGATCTGTTGTCTGAGAATCCAGCTAATGAACTCCCATGAATTTATTTTTTCTAACCAGTGAAATCTAGTTAGCATCCAGGCTCAAATGCCAGGGTCATTAGGCACACTCCTGAAGCTGGGAAAGAGGGTTTGACAGCCTGCCTGACCTGCTTCCTCTCACTGCACAGGCAGCTCAAACCCACTTGAGCCAAATTCCCCCCAAACAGGTTTCCAAGACACATTTAAACCCCTCAGCAAACCAGCAGATATGAGCAACAGGCACACAGTGAAACATAACAGCATTACTGAGCATCTGTTAACATGCCATTAATTTTACATGGAAGGAAGATGCCCAGGAGAGCACTGGCTAAAGGAAAACAGAGCTTCCCAAAGACAGAGCTCTTCTGCTCTCTCGCCTTTGCAGTGACTGCCCTTACAGAGGGGAGTGCTTCTTTATATTGAGAAAAGCAGGATTCTCCATGAAGCATTAAACTCTCCAGGCACGGAGATGTTCTTCTAACAAAATTAATAAAAATGGCTGAAAACAGCAAATCAGCCAGCTCCTCTCTCTTTATAGATTTCTGTTCCCAATCATTCTCCTTTGGGGACTCTGGAGACCTGCCAGCTAATTGTGCGGACAGGATGGCTCTAGGCTTGTCTCTGATCTGACGATGATGTTATTATTTCTTCATAATTGTTTACTGCATAAAATCAACATCGTTCTCTCCAGAGGAAGATTGCTCAGAGTTGCTCATGAGAGCGTTTCAGCTCAGTTGTGGGCCTGCTGTCGTCTTGACAACATACTCATGTCAAGGTTAATGTCACTTCAAGGCACTGTAAGTACCTCCTTCCCTTGCAGTTGTTCTTTCAACTGTAAGGGTAGTAATGCAATTTAAAAGTTTCTTCATTCTTGGCTGACCTTTAGGAGTATTGATTGCAATTACACATAGAGAAATTTCAAGAGAGAAATTTCTCTGAGTACTGTGGGAGTAATTGTAGGTGTGGGGAAAACCCCTGGATTTTGGGTTGTGTTCAGAAAGCACAGCCCTGGAAGCAATCACCTCTACATTTTGTCCTGCCCATGACCTCTCTTGTGCCACCTGAGCTTCATATGGGAACCTTCCCATTACAACCCCATCTGTACAAGTGAGATCATGCTTTTCATTAAGTTCATGGGAATTTCATAATTCAATGTTCATGAAGAATAGAATTGTAAGGCTTTCTGAGCTACTGCTACATGAAAAACTTCCCTAAATCTTGGAAAACAGAGTCCCAATGCAGAACCGTTGAGACCTCACTGAAAGAAAAGATACATCTCTTCTTCTTTTACTACAAAGTAAATAATTTAAGAATATTCTTGCTCACTTCTTAGAACCATCCTTTATGTGTCCCTGGGCAGAGCTGGAGGCAGAAAGATTTGCATGTCAACAGCTATTTTGTTAACTGCTTCAGAAATACCAACGGCAGCAAAGCACCTGCCTGTGCTGGTGCCCTGGGCAAGACACTCCTCTCTGTGTTATTCTAATACCAGTCACGCTTATGTAATTGATTAAATAATGAAAAATACATCTCTACTGCTTGTGGTACATGCATGATCTTACAGGCACACCCTCTGCACATCACCCATGCTGCTTGAGCTCTGACTTGGACTCGGTCAGATTTATTCCTGCGCAGTCTCTCTCTCCCCAGGGCCACTGCCAGGCACTGAGTTCCCAACATTCAACAGAACCCAAATGCTATATTCTTCTTGAAAAATATGTGGATGCTTTAATTGTCTCCCTGGGTTTCTATGACAACCACAGCAACATAAACAGCCTTGCTGGCAGCCACAGGAGACTGAAATCTCTGCTCTCTTCCCTCCCCTCCCCAGAACTTCTCAATGTAGAACATACCATAACCAAATAAATGCAATTAACAATGAAGGTGGTATCCAGTACACCTGGCTGGCACTGGGGAAACGCCTGGGAAATAAAATGTATTACAGTATTTTATGGTTAACAGTCAAAGCATTGCTCACTACACCAGTGCTATCGAAGTACCTTGGGACCAACAGTGAAAAACAGTGCAAAGCTATAAATACATAAACAGAAGTTTTCTATGTCAGTCTGCATGGCTGCAGAGAGCTTTAAAAAATACATGACAAGGCCTTCTCTGTCAGTGCTTCTGAGCACCTCTCACCTTGGTTGTAGGTTACCATCAGGAATAGATAAGCCCCTGAGTAAATGTCAGAACAGTTGGGGTTCAGATGGCTGCAGCTCCCAGCTTTCCAGCAGGAAAATCATAAACAAGATGTGATCACAGCAGCAGTAAAATGCTCTGCACGACACTGGCAGCCCGAGTCCAGGAGAAGCTGCTTCTCTAACTCCTTAATCAACATCATGAGAGCTGCTGCTTCTGCTAATGCTCAGACATCTGAGGTCCAACAAGTCCCAAACAAATAGCTCAGAAACAAATTTCTTCTCTCCTGAGCAAAATTAATGGCAAAATAGATTTTCCATGAGCCAAGCGTAACCCTGGAGGTTTTAAGCCATTTAAACTCATTCATCTAATACCGGATGCATGAAGCCATCAGGATACACAAGAGTTACAAAAGAGGCTGCTGATAATTACAGCTATCAGCTGTCTAAAACTCACAAAATCATCTCTCCAATTATTATACTATTTTCTGATCACCATAATGCCATGCATATTTTTAAAGTAATAGCCCCTGTATGTCTAGCTTGTAACTTTGTGAAAGAAAGGGCTGCAAATTCCTTCCCCAGTGCTGTTAGTCTGTCTCAGGCAGTTGTTCTCCCTAAGCTGCCAGGGAGATAAGATGCCTCTGGCTGCTCTGAGACTCAACTGGGGATGGAACTATGCTGTTTTCCCTGCAGCAATCTTCCCTTGGCAGGGAAATCCTATGGTTTTGTGGGATTTTGCTGTAAAGCAGACTCGGGATTTGAGCAAATGAAGCTGGGGGGCGGTATGTGAATGTGAGCCCTTGGAAACAAAACTCTGTGGGGATTCCCCTGGGCCAGTAAGCAGAAATACTCATATCTGTGAAGAGAAGGAGCAGAAGGAAAAGAAGGCAAAATGTTTCCCTCTTCCACAAGGCTTGGAAGGCACAGAAGGCACCACCTGACACTGCACAGCTTGAAGGATGAGCTTTTTGAAAACTGCCTGATTAGCCAGACCACGGAGAGGCAAGAGAGAAATTAATGAAATAAACACTTGGACTGGTGATGAATATTTAGAAAAAGAAATGTGGATATTTTATTGGTTTTCCATCTTTAGGCAGGACTTTCACAGTTGTGACTACCAGTATAACATATATAAAATTGTTTCATTTCCTTTGGAAGGATTTTAAGCAGGGTCCTCATGGTATGGAATTCTTGCACATGGAAAGAGTGCATTTTGCAATATGAAAAGGAAATATTTATTTTTCCCTATCTAATTTTCTCCAATAGGCTGTACAGCAAAGAGTCTACGTGAGACTGAATCATGAATATGAAATAATTGCTTATTCCCACATTTACTATGCAAAACAATAGCACTGGCTAATGAAATAAAGTTCAATTTTATCTATCAACTATTGCTAACAATTTTTGTTTGCATGTATGTGTTTCTGCATTCTAGTGTGATTCTGCTAATTACAGACAAACTACTTAAAACTACAACATATAGGAAATGAATGTTCACTTGGAATATAAAGAGACATCTGTTACCTTACAAATATGAGAGTCCACCTGCTGCAGATCACATCGGGGTATCAGGCAATATGCAAGGTATATTCCATAATGTGACACTGAAGTTACTCACAGAACAAGCAGGTCAGATGAGATTTTGTAGTTTTTTATTTATTTTATACAGTTATTTGTTAACTGTAATAACCCCAAAATGATCACAGTGCTTTTAAATTCGGATTACAAAAAAATATAAGCTTCTCTTTTCTCCACCTGTAATTAATTTCTAGGCCTAATGGTACTGAAATCATATTGAGGGCAATTTTAGAGTAATTTTAAATTAATGATTCTACAATTAGTAGATATTTTCATGCTTTTCAACCTCTGTCCAATATGACTCAGTGCCTTTGAGACAGTTTGGTTTAAATTCTGAGAAATATGTAAGAAAGTTAATAAAAAATTTAAAAAAGAGGCCCAAACCACCACACAAACCTTTGCCTATCCCCTAAGTATGTTCATAGTGTGTGGGTGGCTGAGATGAATTATGTTGAGGTGGTTTTCTCAGAAGTAATTACATAATTCCCTTGTGCCTCTGAACCATTCTAAACCCCCATCCAAGCCCTACTCATTACTAAATATTCATAAAGCCTCTACAAGACAATGTTCCAACTCACAAAGCTATTCCTTAGAAATAGTCAGTACTTCAGAAAACTTGAAGGTTGCTGTGACTTCACAGGAAATTTTGTGCTGCTTAAGAAAGAGGTGTGATATATTTTGCAGTTGCACCTATGAATGCACACGTTTTTACATCAAGTGCAACATATGGCATGACACCCCCTTCAGGCACAGAACCACAGAAATCTGTGGCCAAACCCCATGCTTTTGACAATTTGAACTTTTCAGATTTTGCTAATTTTAGTTTGTTCAGCTGAGATAATTGTCTCTTTGGTAGGCCAATATCAAAAGTATGGTTTAATTAATGCATTTTAAAAGAAAATTAATTCAGAGGGCTTTAAGTATATAACTAGGGAATGTGCCATTTCAAATGAATGAAAAACATTAAGGAAAGGTAATTTTCCTCACTTCTAGTGTACTTTTGCCATGCTTCCTAAGTGACAGACTAAACCAAAAGGGCTGCACACACCAGGGTCCAGGCTTTAATTTATTGTTAGGAAGTAATCACCCATTTTTGACAATGCCAAGTTATTTTATTCTTCCTGAACATCTTAAGAATTTAACACTTTCTGTAAAAGCAAAATTGTTCTCAAAATACACCCTCTGTAGAGCACAAGGCTAAAAAATCTTGACAAGTGACATACCTGCCCCAAGCTGCTTTCATTGTAGAGTGTTTGTCAACAGGAATGCATGAGGACTCAACCACACTTGATTTATTCAGTTTGTAGCAGAGACCACAGTTGGGATCTAACATACATCCATTGCAATAACTGAAAGAGAAAAAAATAAATACTTAAGCAACACTTCATTCATTTGTGGATGTCAAAACCAACAGCATCTCCTACTAAGTCTTAGAAGGCACATAGCTAAGTTGTCAGGGTTGGAGACAAGACCAATAAGTTCTCCAAAAAGTATCACATATTGCTTTCAACCTGTTCTGTAAGGCATTTAGGTAGTCCCTCTGCATCTACCCTGTGATACCTGATCAGCTTGTAGGCGAATTCATTCACTGAATAAATTTGAATTGAAAAAAGACAGATTGGAGTTGAAGAAAAAGAATCATCATAGAATCATGGAATAGTTTGAGATGGAAGGGACCTTAAAGATCATCAAGTTCCAACACCCCCTGCCATGGGCTGGGACACATTTTACTAGACCAGGCTGCTCAGAGCCTGATCCAGCCTGGCCTTGAATAGTTCCAGAAATGAGTCATCCAAAAGTTCTCTGGGCAACTGCTTCAGTGATTTACTAACTTCACAATAAAAGGGTTTCTTCCTAATGTTTAATCTAAACACTCTATTTCAGTTTGAAGTCATTCCCCCTTGTGCTATCATACATCATACCTAACAACCAAACTAGAACCTGGGCATCTGTGGATGTGAGTCAGTCAGAGACCACAATACCTCGTGTCTCCGTGACCAAACTCAGCACCTGAATTTCCACTACATTTGATGGAAGGAGTCATTATGTCAGTGGAGGCAATTCACATACAGGCATCTAGTGCCCCAAAATATCCCATCTGCCCCTTACCTGTCACTGCAGTGCAGTGTGCAGTGCTCTTGCAGATTATTCCCATGCATCACACTTGCCAGCTCTGTACAGATGTCTCTGATTTCCTTGGGAGTCTCAAAAAGCACGAGTTGCTGACATTCAGGCAAAGTTTCCTCAGTGCCATTCTGTTAGGTGCTCAAGGGACTAGACAGCAAAACTCTTCTCTGGATACCCTTGGCTGCACTGACCACATCCCCACTGACACTGCTGGCAGCCTAGACACCACGGGCCCTTCAGATACTTCACTGAGGAGTCAGTCCAAAATCTCTCTCTAAAATCTGTCTGATGGGGATGTAGGTATGTGAGCTAAAATGGCATTCCAAAGCTCCCCGTGCAGTGCAAGTTACCTGAAAGCTGCTGGCACAAAGCCTTGCAAGCACTCACTCATTGCTCCTGTGGTTAAACTACACAGGCATTTCTTTTCCTTGGAAGCCATTTTAGATTCAGACACACATTTTCACCAGTAAAGCCTCTGAATATCTAAGGGATAACTTTAGGCAGTAAAAATTAGAAACAATTAGCTACTGTAAAACAGAGAGTGAGCCAGGAAATTTGAAAATAAAATTCCACTTGAAATGCAACATCTGAAAACATATAATAAAGGTGACCAAAGTAGCTTTAACATACACTCCTGTAACAACAAAACCAAGGAAATAATATTTTCTGAGTGTGTATCTTTATCACAAGAAGGACTTTGTGAATTAAGGGATACCTTGCTTAAACCACTTAATCATTATGAGAAAAAGTAGAAGTAACTGTATAACAAAGTCTCAAGAAACTAAAACAGCAAAGCAGATTATATGGACATAAAAAGTCTGAAACTATATGCTTAACATCTAGTTATTCAAACTCTTTGTATTATAATGTTTCTAAAATAATTATAAGGCAAACTCACATGGTAGATGGCAAAAAAGGGCTTGCATTGTGTTAAGAAAATGTATTCATTTGGATTTTCCTATTTTTCTCAAGTTTCAGAAAAGTGTGCTCTTTGCTATTGTGTTCTTTCTAAATGATTAAATTACTGCAGAATTTCTATGTTGTCTACATTTATTACAATAGAAATAAATCTATTTCAAACACACCTTCCTCTACTTAACTGATTGGTCAAATTCCAGTCTAAACAGTTTGGGTTTGTTTTTTTTAAATTAGGAAAGCTGCATTACATTTGGTCTTAATTGAGTTATAGACTGCAGAAAATATTTTTACATTGGAGATGAAACAAGACTTTCAGGTAAAAGTCAATCATTTTATCTAATTGTAGTAAACATTTCTTCTCTTGCAAAGATAAATGAGAAAATTGTACTTCTGCAGTTAGCAATTTTCAAAGGAAAGGACAATACCACAATTACAGTAGTGAGACTTAGTTGCATTTTGTTACATTGACATTAGTACATCAATGGGAAGTAACCAAGAGTTTACAGGAAGACTGCAAGCAAGTGAATGAAAACATTTTTATAAATCACAAATGTATTCAAGTATGCAATAATAATACCAAAATGTATAAAATTATTTTCTTATATTAAAAAGAATCTTACTAAATCAAACAGGATTGTGACATATGATTTTCAAACTATAGAACATTTTCCACTAAAATGATGTTACCAAAGTGCCTGTAAGAACATGAATTTCTAAAAAGACGTGATTAGTGTCATCTTTATGGTGCTACCAGCAGAGGACAGGACAGGGACTGGACACCTCCTGCTTTCCCTCAGTGTCTGCACAAGAATCAATGCAGAGATGAACAGCAGAGCTGAATTTGCACTGTCTGCTCCATCCTGCTGCGTAACTCCACACAACCCCATGTAGTGCTGGTATCAGCAACCAGTCAAGTGGCAAGCACAAGATATCTTATTTATTCCTACTCCCATCCAGAAAAAAACCTGAGAGATTTGAGTATTGATTCCAGTGTTTGTCTACACAGCTGCTGGTTCAGCTGATCCTCTGGCTTTATTGGATATTGTAGAATAATTTAGGTTGGAAAGGACCTCTAACTCCATCAAATCCAACTGGTCTTCCTGCTGGCATTCAACATAATAAAGGCTGCTGGATTTCATGTTCTGCCAAATGTCAGAGGTTATACAGTTACTCCTAACAATTTAAATAACTTAAAATTATTATTTTCTATGGTTTTTTTCTGAAGTTTGTCTTTCAGATTGAACAGTTAAATAACACCTCTTCATAAACCCTCTATGTTTGGGCTTGGATTTCCTGTCATCCTATATAGTGAGTCCATACAATGAGACTCTGACTTCAGATTTTAGAGACAAGACTGATTTATGCCAGAGGAAACACAGAAATCTAACACACAAGACCTAAAGACACTTCAAACTTAACTCCCAGCAGACTAAGAGCAGCCAGTTGCTATTCAGAACATTTAGCATTCTTCTGTGCCCTGTCTTATCACTGACGTAAAATTTTATGTTGTCTTTAATGAGGTACATGGTAATTGCTCTTTCCAAGATGAAGACCAGTGTTTTTTCCTCCAAAACCCCAGCATATATACATTCAAATTGTTTAATAACACAATAAAGAAACCTCTATCAGTTACCAAGTCTAATGATAACACAAGATGCACCATGAAATAAGTGACAAATTTTTTTTTTCAAAGAAGCAGTTAAAAAACAATCAAAGACACCATGTGCTGAGGCTGCTCACTTTCAAAATAAAATATATAGTAGTTTCAGTTTTATGCTCTTCTTCCCTCTAGCTCCATTGTTATCTGCTAAACTATTTAAACAATTTGAAATTGAGCATGTATTCTGACATGCTCATAGTGATATAAATAATATAGGATATATAATATACCAGGAAAATAAATGCACAATTTAATACTTACTGACATTAAACTATTTCTACACCTATAAATAAATAAATGTCAGAGGATAAAGCCTTAAAAATATTGGTAATTCTTCAAATCCACACCAGAGATCAGTTATGGCCTTGAAAGCTCTATATGAGAGCATCCTTGGATGTCTAGGTAGGAAAGGAAATTTGCATTCAATCATAAACAGGAGATATGCTTGCTCTAGTTATCCTGAGACATTTATATTTGTGTTAAGATTATGAGCTAGTTCTGGAAAACAAGTTCATCTGTGAAAAGCCAGTTCAAAGTTCCCAGGCAGGCTGGTGGTCTGTAAGACTGACAATTCAAGACTGAAATACCTGGGAGAGATGATCTGATTTTGATGAAACCAGGCAGCCCTACAGCAGGAAGGTTTTCCACTGAGCCTGTTTCACTCCCTGCTTGCCAGCTGGGCTCCTAGGCAACCCAGGGAAGGCAAGTGTCTAGACTTCAGATGCTGCAGCCTGTGAGGCAGAATAACAACACCCAGGCTCCAGAAGTCCAAAAATGCCCAGCTTCTCTGCAAATCAGTGGCAT
Organism: Passer montanus; assembly: GCF_014805655.1. Lineage (NCBI taxonomy): Eukaryota > Metazoa > Chordata > Aves > Passeriformes > Passeridae > Passer > Passer montanus. The sequence continues at coordinate 685,589 of NW_024361053.1, read as the reverse complement.
GAACTGGACAGAACAAACTAGCCTGGCCTCTCAGTTTCTGGGGAGCTGCCATGGAATGGGATTTCTGGGTTCCTGCTCACACATCACAGCATGTTTACTGAGGAGCTGACAGACTGGCAGCAGAGTAGATATCCCCAACCCTGTGATCCCTCACTGAATCTGCCAACACACTCAACACATGTCCACTTCACCCAACCACACAGCAGTAACTGATCTCTCAAAGACTGACAGCACCAATTTGGAGGTTCTTTGATAGCAATTTCTTGCCAGCCTGAGAAGCAGCAACTTTCAGAACGCTCTGCTCTGGATGAGCCTGCCCAATTAACTGTTCCTAAGGTTAGAGGTTGATCACAAAGGCCACAATGCCATCCTCTCTCACAGAGATCTTACGCTATATGGATGAATTACTAAGTGACCAGCTGTGTACATTTTTCTTGATACCAAAATTACTGTTTTCTTTCTTTCTAACAGTACAGTTTACTAGGCTATAATGCAGTCTCTAAAAATATTGAGTAAAATCTCTGACCTGCCAAAGTGTCTCTCCAGATGATGATGAAAGGTTCCTAATTACTTTTACCCCCCTGCTTGGAATATTCTATACTTATGTTTGTTTCATCATTACATTTTGCACCTTCAATTTGCAAAATGACCTTGTAAGTAATGACTCTGCTAAAACTCTCAGAAGTCTTGTAATTTGAGCTGCAAGTTTTACCTTTCCACTTATTGTTCACTAAAAGACCTTTGCCCAGTGTCTTTGCTCTGCAAGACCATTTCTCTTTTTCTCACACAATTTTCACTTTTCAAAGCTGAACCTCAATTCAAAAAATTTCATCAATTTCCATTTTTTGCCACATTTTAAAGAACTTTCAACTTTGCTCTCCATATTCTGTTATCCAATTACAAAACGTATCAGTATGTTCCCATTGTCCAGCTACAGAAATTCAAACTGAACCTGATGATGGATTCTGGACTGTGTAGCTCTACAGAATGCAGCACCTGATTTCATAATATTCTACTGCATGTGAGTAGCAGAACAGCCACTCAGAGTACCAAAACATTCCAAATACAGACTTTTTTTGGGGACAAACTCTTTCCACTTCTTTCAGATCCATCGTTCACACTGAGTATATGCTGCAGAATCAGCCTTAGTATGTGAAGATGGCTTTTTATGGGAAAATCTGATCAATCTGCTACATGTATATTGGACCTGATGATCCTTATGGGTCCCTACCAACCTGAGATATTATATGCAGGACATTTTGCTCATGTCCTGTCTTGTCTACAGAGTAAATTCCACTGTAGTGCACTTTTTTAACCTACTGTATGATAAACATATTCATATTCCTGAAGATGGTTTTCCTCACAGAACTGCAGGAACAATAAAAACTGTCTCAGGCAGGAAAGTCTCAATGCAGGGACAGGACAGTCTTGCAGCATCTACTGATGATTAGCACATCCCACCCAGAGAGGATATAAGTTGCAAATCATTGCAGGCTGGAAGGAATGTCACTTTGTGCTGCTTTCTCCTGTTTCCAGCTTGCTGTTTGCCACCCTGGAAGCATGATCCTAGGCCAGGTGGATCTTTCATCCTCCCCTCAGGTCACTCTTTGCCCTCAAGGTTGGCTGTGTGCACAGTCTCTGCCTGCCTTAGCATGCAGTGTAGCTCCTTTCCATCTCCTTACAGAACAACAACCAGCTGAGATCAAGGTTTCCTTGCTTCTGTTCTTGTATTCTATCTACAAGATACAAGACAATGTCTCTTCCTCCAGCCTTCAGTGAAAGAAAACGGCCAAGGCAGCTGAGCTGAGCATCAGTGCCCAGGCCAGGCCTGCTCAGCTGCACTCACCAAGGGACATGGGCAGCTGATGAATCCAAACAGCCAAGGCCTTGAGTTCAACAACAAAAAAATTCAGCCGAGGACTTTTGGACAAATACTGCAGTAGACTTATTAGCTCTGTTGACATGTTAGGATTTTGATTCTTTCAGCCACATATACAACTAAGAATCTTAGGTATTTTTTGACAAATGGCTTACTTAATTTTTATACACAAACTCACCTCAGTTAGGTACCAGGACCATGTTTAAAACTGCCTGATGATTGCACCTGAGGACTTGTGCTGTTTGCACAGGCTTCACTGCACCTCAGGCATGAAATCAAGCCTTTCTTTATACTTCTGATGGTTCCGGTGTTCCAGAAGTGAAGCACTAAATTCAGGTTACATATGACTGGACAAGAATATAGGGGATGCTTTAAGAAGTTAAAATGTGTGCTAACTGCAGATACCACTTCCAGCTCTTCTATCTGGGACACAGGAAACAAATTAATTAACAAAGAATGAGAAAAATCCAGTTGGACTTCAAGACTTCAAGAGCACTTTCCTGCTATTATAAAAGACCAAGGAACAGAAGTGTATTTGCTGAGTTCTACCAACACTCTGTTAGGTAACACATGTATCTGTTTAGTGGTGTCCATAAGTAAAAGCCATTATTTATAATCACAGTACTTGGATGCTAATTGCAGTTCTGTAATTTGCCACACACATACTCCACCAGATCTAAATCACAGTTATGTTCAAGTATGATCAACCCTTTCTCATCTTCAAATCAGGCTCCTGCTCCATCTGTTCCACTGAGATGACTTTTGGTGTTCTCCCTAAAGCTCCAGACCAGCCCTGAATCTTTACCCTTCCTGATATGCCAGCCACGTATAAATACATCAGCTTTCTTCAAACATTCCTTAAACCTTCTTCACAAAGGCCCCCATTCCTCAACTATAATTTATACAGCCTCACAGGAATTGTTCTCATCCTCTTGGTGTTTGCTATCTGTGCTTTAGATGTGGTGAGGATGTGAAGGCCATCTATTCTCCTCACCTATCACAGTGCTGTGAGGATAATATCCTCTTGGTGTTTGCTATCTGTGCTTTAGATGTGGTGAGGATGTGAGGGGCCATCTATTCTCCTCACCTATCACAGTCCTGTGAGGATAATGGACTCTACAAACCCTGCCTAGTCCTTAGATCATCAGGGCTATCCCCCTGCTGCTACAAGCACCTTGGCAGCAGACTGTGCTGAAATGCTGACATCACATGAGAAATGTCCTGATCTACTTGCTTATAGGTATCAATTGCTTCTTGACTTTGATGATCTTCTTTTCTGAATTTATAGAGCCTCCAATTACTGAGCTTCTTGATTTATTCTTGGAACTGAGCAACAGAGACAATAAAGAACAGAAACAACTGACTTACACATGCCTTTATTTTGGACAGAGTGGCTGTCTCTGTAGAATAATTTGTTTTCAAAACTATTTTTCCAAAGAGACCCTATAGGTAGATACTATATTTTCAGCTTCCAGGCAGATCAGATAGAAGCCCTGTTCAAACTTGATTAAAATCATTCTTGTGTGACTAAAACCTGCAGACCTTGTAAAGTGTAACGCCATCGCTTTGGAAGATTAAAAAAATCTTTCCCTAAGCATTGTTTTGGGTTTTGTTAAACAGCAAAGTCTTAGAAGTACTAGCAGAGATGTGAAATGTTAAAAGGCTACTATATGAATAATATCTTGTTTCCTCACTAATGCAGAGTTTGAGACAAAGCATGTGGAAATCTTAACAATGGTTACAGGAACTGCGTTGCACTCAGACATTATAGTTCAGGTAAGTTTCTTTTCAGATCTTTGTGTTTAAATTGATGAGAGAAGGTTTTTTTCACTCACTTTAAAGATGCTTACTACATGAACTGACATATTCCTTCCTATTCTTTATAATTTAAAATTAAATTACAAGTTTTGATTGATAGGACCAACATGCCAGCACAGGGAAAATCATTACCAAGCAATATATCACTATATTATTTATTTAGTGAATTTCAAGACTGTGTTGAGGTCATTTCACAGTTCTGCAACATAAACATGTCTGAGAATGCTTTTGACAGCTCTTATGAAGTATAGTTAAAATTGTAATAGTTTATCTCTTTATATATTCATAATTTTCTGACCTCAATGGCCAAAACACATTCCTATATTTATTACTGCAATTCTCAGTTATCAGAAAACCAGTAGCTCAGACACTTTGACATTAGAAAGAGAAAATTAGAATAATATTTTAACAAATACTGGTTCCATGATACAGTGCCATTATGAAAAACAGCAATGCCTAGTTTGCTGATAAATCAGATTGTCAACAAGTTCTCAATAAAATAAAGCTCAATACCTAATACACCTACTATATGCATCCTAAGGCTATTAAATACAATAAAACCAGCTTCAATTACTAGGTTAGCTGAGTTTTTCAGGACTGATCACAATTGCATACTTCTGCTACATTCATGAAGAAAAGATATATTTCTGTCCATTAGCTATCTTACTAAATGCTGGAGTACTAAATATTGTTGCCTTCATCTCGGTGGTGTGTATTTGTACAAAGGATCATGAACCATGTGAGTGTGACTAATTCAAAACTGAACAACAGAGTCCTTGTGTGCCCAGCACAGCTGGCACTGCCTGTGTTATTTTAATCAGTCTGAAGACAATATGTTCAGGAAGGATTCTGAGAAACTTTGTGTGCACAGGTATCATTTCCCTAAGATATGAGGGCTGACCTAAGCTTAACACAATATTTACCATTTTCATATAGTAACTGACATGAAGAATATTACTTAAGCAGAACAGGTTTGCATTATGTCTTCTAGAGCAGACCAAGTGTCAAAAAGGGCAGAGAAAGACATGAATAGAGACAAACCAAGCAAGAATACAGGGCAGCAGGATCACAGTCATTTTACAGAAATGGCTCAATGTCCCAAACAGCCACATCACTGATTCTTTAAAGATTGGGAAAAGGTGGGAGGGTAGCTAATACACATGACCTAACCTAAACCTCCTTCCAGAATCAGGCAAGTTCAAAGTAAAAATGAGAATGTTTATAGAGTTTTGTTTGTTGGAATAATCAGGAATGGATAGTTCATTTTTTCACTTCTAAGGTGACAAATTTTGGAATGCTGTTGCATTGTATTCTTAAATTTACCTTTCATATTTTTGTGGCCTTGATGATAAGTACAATCACAGCTGCTGAGGAGATTAAGATCAAATAAAACAGGTGGTCACACTGCAAATATCTACACAACCTTATACAGCTGAGTGCGCAAATAAAATTTGATTAATGGATGGTGCAGAGAGGAGCATTCACCCTGCCTCTCCTCAGTGAGATACACACCCCTTCCAGCTGTAAGGAGGCAAAACAAATCACAGTGTTTGGAGTGCCCTGGTGAATTTGAGGTAGTTCCATGATTCAATATTTTTTCACCTATTAATGAATTATTTTTGGGCTGCTCAACTATAATATTGTACATCTCCAGACCAAAAGAAAATATTTTATTTATTTTATGGGTAGCATATCTTACTGGTTGGTTTTCTGCAACCATGTACAAGTGCCTTTAAATCCATTTACATGGCACAGCTTTTTGAGAACACAGTACTCAGCCCTATGTGCTTTTTTGAATTAGGACAATGACTGTGCTCTTTATCTGCTAGTCCTTCTATCTTCATTGTTATTCTAGCAGTAGGAATTTGTCTGTGCAAAGGAATATGGATCTGAAGGAACAACAAGCAAACAGACTGTTTGTAGTAGCTCTAAGGGTTCCTTAATGGACACTCACACTTTAACCCAATGGATTTACTGACATAAAAAGCATTTTTACTCTGCACAGTACCAGTGAAGCTTCTGCCAGCAAAATAAATTCTACTGATGTTTTCATAACTTACAAATACATTTTGACACAGACCAGCACAATTTTTAGGAAACAGCCCCAGACTCTGAAATGCCCAAGCTGCAAACAGGTTTAGACTTTAAGTTTACCTCAGCTCAGAGAAGCATTGTGTCCCCACAAACTGCATTTGTGCAGGCATGTACTTAAAGCAGTTACAGGGAGATGGCATTTTGTGTTCATCTTCTGAAGTCCTGCTGCCTTTTGCTTTCCCCAACCTTTCTGAGACCTCTTGAAGACTTGCAAGATACAATGCTAAGCAATCTGAGACACCAGCGATTTTACTAGGACAAGCTAAAATATGGGTTAAGGAGCAAGGGACCACTGCCAATCATTTACTTCCTTTTACTTTGATTGGATTTTCTGTTTGTAACTGTCTCTACAGCAACACTTGCTGCCCTGCACTGTGGGCATCTGTACAGTAAAGCCATTATTCTTAGAGTAGCAAAGAAAATATGCAACATTGATGTTATAGAAGGTAGACTTTTACTTCCAAAGCCTTAGATTTGGGAATCTTTTTGATTCAACTTTATAACTACCATGGGAAATACTTCCAAGACCAAAAAGGAGAAAGAGGTGAGTCACAAAGCTCAGCCTTCAGCTTTTCTCTGGTTTGCAGTCCCCATCTCCTCTTCCTTCCAAGACCATGCATGTTATGCTGAAGTACTCCTAACTCAAGTGGAATGCCAAAAACACCATCTACTTTCTCATGACAAAACCAATATTTTATACTTCATCCAGCTTATTGACAATGTGCACAGAAAGCAGGCACAATTGGATCTTAAACAGCCACTTTTCCAAGTCGAATATATGCTTGTATGTCATACCCTTCAGAAATAATTTGTACTAATATTCATGATGCTGAAGGAATTCTTCCTTTGGCTCCATCTGGATCACAGTTTGGTGATGTTTTGAGGCATAAAAATTTATACAGTTTTAGGTACACAAGTGTGAAAGTTATTATTAGGCATATCAATCCCTACTTTTTTTGTACAAACCTTTTAAATACTGGATGCTGTAGCCTAATTGTGCTTTGTGGGCAAATGCATCCATTTATTATTTTCAGCTCTCCTGGCTTTTGTGTCTCTCTACTCAAGTATAGCATAGGATTAAAATAGAAGCACCTAAAGCTTTCCCATATGTTGCTCATTATTTCCCCCTCCATTCACTTTGAGCTTTAAACATAGAGATCTCCTTCTATTTTAAAATACTCTCAAATGAAAAGATTTAATTATTTTATTGCTTTTTTCCCAGAACCTTTGAATTTTTATCTTATCTGCTTTTGCCCACTTCACATCAGAAACAGAAATCACAACAGATTACAAGTATTCCAATAATTCATGAAGTAACATGCCTTTACGAGAACTATCTGCTTTAATTTTTCATGCTTTTGCCCAGAAGTGCACACCATAAAAGCCATGAAAATTTCCTTCCTGACTGGCTGATGTTAACTCGAACATGAAAATTCTGTTGAATATTTTTCTTTTGTTTTGAAGTAGGACTGGCCATATTTCCTGTACATGAATTTTATATGGTTTCAGGTTACATTAACCATCTAGCTTTATTAAATAACAAATTATGAGTTCTGCAAAGGGTGCATCTCCTCTCTGCAGACATCCTTTCCAAACAGTTAGCTGAAGTACTAGGCAAATCCTTCTCACATTTTTATTTTAGGGCAATCTGGTCCCAAAAGGAGAGCATCTTTCCCATTTACCTCTTTTAACCAGACTACTCGCCATTTTTTAGACAGGCCCATCTCAAAAATTGCAAATTATAGCTGACTCTGCAGTAGAAAACAAGTAAAAATATACACTTTCAATACAGGGATCATTATATCTGGTAGTATCCTGTGTTGTGTTTATTTATAACTGTTTACACTCAGTGAAGACCCTCCATCCCCTCCCCAGTTTTCTATAAATCTTCAGATCCTCAGAATCTTTCACCTAAGACATTGCTCTGGCATAAGAAAAGCCATGTACCCTATTTCTAGCCAATATCACTACAAAACCAGAAGTGTACCTCTCATTTCTTGATATTTAGTTCTACTACCAAAAGACAGATTTTGAACATAATTAAGACTTTCTTCAGCCATTGAACTAGTCTTCTCTGAATAAGGAATTTTCTAGTCTGTCAGCTAAATGAACATAAGAGCACTCACATGTGAATAAACCCCAAAGAATACAAAAAATGACACATTCTTAGACCCCCAGAATTAATGTTATTTCAAACTATGACTGCATATGGAAAATCAGTCAAAGCCCGCACATATATTATAATTGTTTGTTGGTATGCAATTATCTGAACATTAATTCTCCCTGCTCAGGAAAACAAGAGGCAAGGAACCCATCTTCTTGAAGAGTTTATAGCTGCTATACATGACAAGCTGATGAATAACAGCAAGCATTTTTATAAATGCCTTATGAAATATTCCTGACATTGTGTACACTGTAACTTGTAGCAGATGTGATATATTAGAAGAGGCACATGTGGAATTTGCCACTTAACCACCTTACTTAGTCCAAGAAATTTCAAAGGAATACTCAGAGAATTTAATCAAAAAGTCTCATTTTCTGTACAGAGGGAAGTTAGGATTTTAAATTTAGCTGTCTAGTTTAGTTCCTTGTACTAGGCTTTGTGAATAATTGTCTATTACTCACACTAGGTTGTAAAAATTAATTGGAAACAATCTTCAAGAAGATTGGATGAATGACCATGAAATCTCACCTGTATTTTGTGCAGGTAGAGTTTTGATGTGAAGGATCTGTTGGATTAAGTGTGATTCTTGGCGAGACCTGAGCTGATAGCAAAAATCCCGAAGCTAGGATAATGAGTGCTACAGCAGTACCTAAAAATACAGATAAAGAACAATGTGACACTTTTCTCCAGAGCACATGAAATAGTTCTCTATTGAACTGAACTCTGCTTGGGAAAGCAAGGCTCCCCATCGCTGTGCATACAGCATTCCCTAAGGAGTTGTGATGAGAACCTTAGAAAAATACCCTTTGCTACACCCACATCCTAAATTAGGTTAGATATTAAAGTCAAGTGCACCAGCTTTCATGTCCAGATACTAAATTAGTAGGTTGAGACTCTTTTAATCTGTCGAATTGATGACTGCTTGAATGAACAGGTATTATTATTTTTGGTGTTCAAAATAATGTTGCAAAGTTAAAATTTATTAGTGGCTTTGAAATCACCATACTTATCTCCACTCCCACACCCAGCCTTGCAGGTTTTCTGTAAAACAGAAAGTAGCACCAGCTTTTTCATTGACTCTACTTCTCTTTGTGAAACTAGGGAAATCTGACTTTTCATAAGAACGCCATCAAAAAAGTGCAACATATCTTGTTTCAAAGAGCACACATAACATCTGCTGGGAAAAAGTCCCCTCCCATCTTTTTGCTTCCATTTTCCCAACAAATACCTTGTACACAAGCTGGACAAAATGACAAGTGGAAGATGACAAAAAAGATTCACATTTTGTGCAACCGACCATTACTGGAACATACCTCATATTATTTGCCACAGACACAACATACTGTATCATTTTAATGAAAATTGATAAACCTCACTACTTATGATACTACTGCAACTGCCTCAAACTCAGACTTATAAAACTTTACCTCTTGCTACTCGATGACACATTGAGATCTGTGTTGCATAGAAGTTTCCTAGCTGGCAAACATACCAGAAGTATGTGAAAAAAGTATGTGAAAAAACACACCAAAGTATGTGAAAACCTTTCTCACAGATATAAATAACATCTGAACATTTATAACATTTACATAATAATGTTGTCTGTGAATATGCCTGTGCAGCAGCCAATAGGCAGGAATGGCTGGACCACACATTGGCCTGAACTGAGGTAATTAAGAGTTTAAACTCAGTCACAAACTAGTTGTGCAGAAAGCACCTTCCCACCATTAGATATTCCATACTTGGCTCTCTTCTAGCTATGGCTGGTAGGTACACTAATAATCCCAGTTTTCAGGCTGCATATTGCACTAGATGTCCTGTACTTTCAAAATACCATAAACCAGACAGCAAATATATTTAGAAAGGGTCTATAATCTTTATGTTTTCTAAATATGCTCTGTCTTTTAAGTCAACCAAATGCACTAACACCCACTTCCAGTGTCTCTGTAAGTATCTTGTTTCTTTGGAAAAGTACTGAATATGTAAATTCGACAAAGGAAGTTTAATGTTTTCATTCTCTGGACATTTTTCTCTGATGAACAAAACTAAACAATCACTGTACATCATTAGCTCAGGTGGGAAAAAGAAAAAGGAAATATCCTGAAGATATTTTAGACCCCCGCTGCTAAGAGATACAAATTGTACAATGCCCAAGTACCTTTCAAATTGACAATTTCTGAAGGGAAAGAAGAAAACACAAATAAAATGAATAATACACTTGTCAGAGTTTCTGCATGTTTTCCAACTAACAGCTTTAAAGAAAGAAATTAACTAAAGAAAAAGAGCAGAAGAAAGATAAAGAAATTATACAGATAAGATAAAGAAAGATATAAAACGGGCAGGAAACTGAGACAAATCAGTAATTTAGTAAAGAGAACTAAAACAGTGGGATATTTTTTCCAGAAATTTACTATAATTTTTCATAATGTCATCTGAAAGGCTCCATTTTTCAAAAGTTTCTAATATTTTGAGAATTATAAAGACATAATGAAATCTAAAATATCTCTGCCAAATGTTTTCCATGTTGAGGAAAAGTTGCACAAGATTACAAAATTAAATTACAGCATATTGGCTTTTAATCAAAGTATTCATGTTACTCTGATTATACTTGTAGGTTTTTATCTAATAAACATATAATCAATTAGGCTTTATTTAAAAAAAAAAAAAGCCCCACATCCTTGCAGCAGCAGGCAAAAGCAGCAGTTTTATCTTCATTTTATGCAGTGGGAGACTGGGGCATACCTGGCTTCCCCAAAGACCAGAGAAGCTGCCAGCAATAACTCAGTGTAAATTGTAATGTCCTTAGAAATGCAAACCAAAATAGAGCAGTAAGATATGTTTACCCCGAGAGAAAACTCAACATGGAAAACAAATCCATCAGTAGATTTAGTAATTATCATTCTATTACACAGCCCTCTTGCTAAGGAAAACACATCGTATCCACCACTACCTAAATCAAATGTTGCATGACAAAATTCTAACTAGTACAGAGGGATGATGTACGATTTCATAACTGTCATTATTTGTATTATCCTTAAGGAGGGACTGTAGGATAAAACCACAGCAAGCATTAGGGTTTGGCTCAAGTGATGCTGCAGACAGGCAGCCAGGAACCAGCCACAAAAAAAGATCATTTTTACTAAACAATTACTTTGTGTCCAAACATCATTAACAAATAACTCTTTAAATGCATTATGCTCCATTGTTAATTCTGTCTTATTGCAATACCCTCCTGTGATCCATGACTAACATGCATTGTAAGACATTTATATCTACATTTCAGATGTACAACCTTTGAATATGTTAAGCAGAGCCAAAAAGCAAAGAGTTCTGGTAATATGAAAAGTCCATGTTGGTTATCACAGCTATACAGCTGGGTCTAGATAAGCAATAAACTCTTTGAGGGGGCTGGCCAGACTTATAAAATTATTGGGGCCAAATAAAAAAATCAATCAATCAATCAATCAATCAATAAATCCTCTGTTTCACTAGGCATTAAAGGAGAGGCAGCACCCAAGAATCAGAAGTGTCAGTGCAAGGCCTGGAGAGATCCATGCCACAGAAAGACAAGACAACAGACTGTCTTGAGGCACAGAAGGACATTTAAGGGAGATGTATTGTAACTGATGTGGAACAGACTAAAAGTAGCAATTTGAGATTTTTCTTCATATCTTTAAAATGTGAGACACATGCTTTGAGTCACTGTGTTGTTGCTGCTCTGCCTATATAAACACATTCAAATACTCAAGTGTAGATTAGCTCAGCTGAGAGCTGGGAATTGCACATCCAGTGACATGGCAGCTGGTGTCCCTCTCTGCTGTGCTGCACTAACTAGAAATTTGGATCCTTGACAACAACAGCAGAACAAAATATGAAGACATTAAACCTTTATAGCTAAACACTTGTGAACACTATTTCAAGAGGAGCAGGAACAGTTTCTCTCTACAAAACCCTGTTCTTGGAAACATCTGAAGCTTCCAGACATTCAGCCAGAGGCAAGTTTGGTCACAGATCACTTCAGCAAAAACGAGCACAGAAGGCAGGAACAAGCAGGGAATTACCATCCTAACAGGACACATGCAACATAGGAAGGCTGCTTGCTCTGCCTTTCTCTGCTTTCAAGAAGAGATTATGTGATGAGTTATGGTGCTTGAGTATTTGGACAAAATGTACAAAACCACAATTCTGTCTTTGTGTATCTCATACTGGAGGTGAATTAAAATCAGATTAATGTATGTAAGGTATTTACTGTACTGTCTCTGTGCAGAGAACTGCATTACTTTTTACAAAATGCTGCAAGGACTATGCAGTATGCTTTCTCTGGTGCACCTTCATCAGATGGTTCTGAATTCCAGTTAATAAGCCCAAAATTATAGATGAGATTTAAAAACTAACTACTTGTGATGTTCCAGGCATTTGATTCCTTAAACTGGAAAAAAGGGCTAAATGAAAACATTGTAAAACATGGCTTCAAGGAGAAAGTCACCTGAAAAAATAACTGGCTGACACTTTTAAATTAGCCTCTAGCTGTGGTATTTTATTAATAGACTTGAAAACCTATAAGGTTTCAGAGATGACATCAACACTGTAATTTTAAAGAGGACTACTTTGAAAAAACTGCACTTGAAATTTTATTTTCTTTTAAGTAATAATTATGAGGAAAATGTAATACACTAATGAAACACTCACCTGTTAAGCTACCAAGTGTAAGTTTCCGTCGACCCATTCTTTCAACAAGCCAGACTCCCACAAGAGTAAAAATAAAGTTTATAAATGCTGTCAGTGCAGCCAGCCAGATTGCAAGCCTGTCATCTTCCACTCCTGACATCTGCAAAATGGTAGCACTGTAGTACCTGTGAAGGGAGGGAGAAACAAATAACACTGTTTATTTCAATTTGGCTCATGTTATAGTTTCTGATTCAGTTTGAAAAAGATGATAACAAATATCAAGTGTGACCTCTTGCATAATGCAGTTGAAGACTGACACACAATCACCCTGGGAAATCAGGCATAACAAAGGCATAACTTGCACCTGACTAAAGTTTTGACTGGAGGACATCAAGAGATGAACTGCCATTCTCTTGGCTGTTTATATTTTCAACGGTCAATCATATTCTGCTACAAATGGGGTTTTCATTTTTAATTTAAATTAATCTGCCTTTCATATTCATCCATTGTTTTATGCTCTTTTTAGGATTTCATCAGTCTGTATATTGTCTAGGGAAAGACAGCTCAAAATCAAATAGATTTTCAGTCCTCTTAAAGGTCATACAGAACGAATCTACAGCATCCAACATGTTGCAAGTGACACTTGCATCCTCTTGGTTTTAGGTTTTGCAGTCTTATTTCAGTGCCACTGAGATGCACAAAACCCTCTCCATGGCATTACTTTTGACTTAACCAAAAAATGATTGCTATGAAATGCCTTAGCACCACACTGCAGGGATGTGAATCTGCACCCAACAGGAGCATTTGACAGAATGTTCTACTTCTTTCTAAATGAAATCAATTGTTCCACACAAACAATAACTCATAAAAAATTGAACTGAGTAAAATGAAAAGGGAGGGGAGTGGAAGCCTTCTACCATTTTTCACAGCAATCAAATGAACACAGACTTTGTGCCCATGTTCTCAGGGAGAGCTAAATAAATGCCCAAAGAAACATGAGTACTTTTGTTGATGCTGTAGACGCACTTTTCAGCTTCTATTAATTTGTGCTGACTGAAATACTGAATACTCAAGCCCTCAAACACCTTGCAGTCAACAGGCTATCACACAGGATTAACCATCAAGAATGTCAAAGCTTCTTTTTGTCTCTGGTCAATATGTGCGGGGTTGCATTTTAGTTAAATGGTATGCTCTGTCTCACCCCTCCAAAATGTACGAGTTGTTCCTAGCCTGTGTTCCTCCCCTGAAGTCTCATGTATCTGTAATCCCATTCGCCCAAGTCTTATTGTGCACCCACTTTGAATTTCCCTGTTAAGGTGTGCGAGGGAGACGAGATTCCTCTTGGCCCTTCTCTCCCCATCTCCCTCTTCCTTCCCCCCTTCTCCCTCAGTAACTGTGTTGTTCCTGGGGGTGGGACCCCCAATAAACCCTCAGAATCAGCACCCTCAGAAGCCATGTGGAGTTTCCTTGCCTGCCTGCTGCTGCCAGCCAACACTCAGCTTAGGGGCCCCCCGGGGACTCCCCAGAGAGCCTCCCCTCAAACCAACTGCATCAAATATGTAGCTTGCTTTATGTCCCCTTGTTGCCTTAATGCCAGGAATGTGCTACCCTCAGGAATATCAGCAGCTCCCATTGCTCTATTCCAAGCACATTCTGCTTTTTACTTCAAATCAACAACCCATGACGGGGCAATATGCCGAGACACCATTTGAGACAGTACCACCTGTAGCTGACCATGACTATGCTGGATGTTACCCTCTCACCCACAAGGCACTGAGATTCCCCCTTGCTCAGCTCCTTTTCCCCAGTGCAGCCATGTGAGGCAATGCCTTCACAACCAGCCAGGGCCTCCAGAGCGAGCCTGCTGGGACTGAGGCCCCATGGCTCCCCGTGCTCTTGAGCCAGGCTCGGTCTCTGCCCACCCTCAGAGGCTGCAGTGACCCATCCAGGCTCAGCTCCTGCCCAAGGGCTGCACACTTGAGATCCCAGCAAGCTTCTTAGGGAGGGAAGATTCATGAAGGACAGACATCAAAACATTAACAAATCCTCGTGTCCTAAGGCACTCTAAATTAAATTGCTAACTGCCTGTCAAAACTTACATAGTGCTGCACTGTTTCACCCACCAAAATGACCCAGTCTCTGATTTCCCAATACATATTTATTTTTCTGCATAAGGGTAGGAAAATAACAAATGTCAAGTGTTGGTGCTGACACCTACTATGAAACTCCTATTTACTTCCACCAGACAAGGTTTCAGGAAGCCAAATTTAACTCCACACATCTAATTCTTCTTAAAATCCAATTCTACTGGGAAGTCAGAAATTGCCAGTTGTCAGCAGCAATGTATAATGTACTGTCTATACAGTAAATAAAAGCAAAGAATAAGGAATCACATAAAAACATGTAGATGTCTACTGCCAAATCCCTACAAACATGCACCTTTTGCCCCCATCATTCCTTCTGGTTGCTTATTGCACTCACAGGTTATATATTTTCAAATAGAAGCTTGCTGTTTATCCATAAATAAACAGCATATTTCATTTCTGTGGAAAATAAACCAGGGAACTTTAAAATCTGCAAATCCAAATGCCAAGCTGCCAAAGCCTGGGTGTTGAGCAGTGATGTTCATAGTTACTACGGCATAGCAACTTAATTTCCAAAATTTAAAAGCGCACTTACATAGATTGTAACAACTACTAAATATATTTGCTTATGTTCACCTGTTTTAGTATACTCATTTTTTTATACAAGTCTGTGCAGCCCTGCCTGTATATTAATGTAACAAAACATCAGTCTTTTCAAGTTTTTCCTGACAAGAGAAAAAAACTATGTGGTAGGAAAAGGTTAAATTGTGATATTATACAAACACAGCCAATACTGCAAGTCCTGCAGGGAATACAGCTTCAGTAACAAAGTTGTGCAATCCTAGTTTATTTTCTAAAATGTAAAGAAACTTTAAAACACATGTGAATCCTTGGAATTTTTAAGCAAATACCGTATCTTAGAAAGCAATTAAATACATGCAAATACAAAGCCACACAAAATAACTGAGTTGGATATATACAGAAAGATTTTTAATATTGTTGATTTCTGTGGATGTCAAAATTATCAAGAAATTCAACATTATGGATTGTTATATCAAAAGCTGCAGTACATTGAAGAAAAATAAACCCAAAAACACATCCACATTCAAGCCTCCTCAGACTAATCGTTTGACTAGTCGCTGAAAATGCACAGTTTTGAAGGAAATGAAGCACCCAAAACCACTTTCCCTCCCCTTTTTCCTTTAATGAGTCAGGCTGTTCTAAAAGTAACAATGTCGAATGTTCAAAGAAAAGGATAATTTCCTCCCTTCAAGCAGATCTTACAGGCAGATCTTACAGGATGCAGCAGGGTTCCCAGCGTGGCATCTTCAGCAGCAGAGAAGCTGCCCACCACTCCAGCTGCCAGGGAAAATCAGTGTTTGTCCATAAGGTGCCATCACTGCTCTGAGTGTCCCCATCTTCCACAAGATGCTGCTCCAGCCCACTAAGCACAAAGTCCACTCTAAAAAAGTTTCTGCCTCAGGATTTCAGCCTTTTTGGACAGAATTTATAACTCCTGTAAAAGTAATGAATAAATCTAAGGCTCTCTTTACCTGAGAAAAGAAACCTGAGGAGCTCTTCAAGGAAAAGGCTGCCATATCATCCCTACGTCTGTAATGGATTTTTCAGAATCAGTACCTGCGAGGCAAACTGGGGAGCTGCCACTATACACTTAAACTAAATTAAATCTTCAAATTCCCTGTCTGGCAGTAACAATGTACTGTGTTATAAATGCTTTCAGCACAGACTGAAATGACACAGTGAATATCACTTATTACAATCAATATATTATGGTAATACAAACACCGAGTTTAGTACTGCTTGACAGATAACTATATACATCCAATATGTTCTCTGATTCAGCATGTGTTATTCATGTATAAGGTACATGAAAATGATTTAAAAATTACCATATAATTATGGCAATTAATAAAACACAGGATTTTTTTAGTGTCCAGACTAAACTCTACAGCTGTTAAGCAAAATAATTTTAGCAGTGTTTGACAGGGATTAAAAACCTTTAGAGGATTGAGATCTCTGCAGTTAAAATCTGTAGAAGAGATAGGTTGAACTTATTGAACAGGTAAACTGAAAAATAATAGGCAGAGCTGAAGATTAAAAGAAAGCACTGGAAGGAACAAAGTCTTTATCATCCTCCTCTTCCTAAAACAGAGATCAGTTTCCAGCACATTAAAAATAGGTCAGAGTCCATAACACTTGTATGTTTTGCACTGCAACAAAAAGCAAAGTAATATCAACTTTTCCACCTTGTCTTTAGTGCTTTTACTCAATATATGAGTGCCTAACTCTTCATCAGAACCTTTACGAAAGAAAATCACCACTGCCATCCCTGTTTTATAAATGGAGACCACTGGGGCTTTTGGGAAAGAGGAGGAAGAAGAATGACTATTCTAGTCACAGCTATCCACCAGTACTACCTGCAGCAGAATAATGACACTCCAGAGCCTCAATGCAGATAAGTGCTGTCTGCAAATTACTGAGTATAAAAGCAGGGAAAGAAAATCCCCCAGGTGTTTCACAAAACATACCTTGTTCAATTATTCATTTATTCAGACAATTTCAGTTAAATTTAAATTAGGTTTAATATTCCAGGGTATTCTAATGCCTGCTGTAAGTTCTCTGGGATCCCAAAAAATGAAATCAGTCCTCATTAAAATCAACAGACTTGCAGAATGTACAGAGCACTAAAAAAAAAAAAAAAAAGGAAATAAAATCAAGCTAGCCCCTGTGTATAAAGCCAAGGCCAGCAGCAAACAATGGGACTGTTGTAGACAGTCTCAAAAGAGCCAGGAGCATGCTTAGAGCAACGGGATCTTAAGTGGTAGGTTTAGATTAGATATTAGGATCAAATTCCTTCCTGTGAGGGTGGTGTGGCAGTGGAAGAGCTGCCCAGAGAAGCTGTGGACACCCCATCCCTGGAAGTGTTCAAGGCCAGGTTGGGTGGAGCTTTGAGCAGCCTGGTCTAGGGGAAGGTGTCCCTGCCCATGGCAGAGGGTTGCAGCTGGGTGGTCTTTATGGTCCCTTCCAATCCAAACCATTGTGTGATTCTATGCTTTTCAATTTTAATTAGAAGACATTGCATTAAAAATGTTTTTCTTGCACAGCATAACAGGCCAGAGAATGGACTGCATTTCTGGCAAGAGGATGCAAAACAGATAAAAGTAATTTGACCACAAGTAAAGCCACTGAGATGACAAACTGTCCTTCTGAAAAGAAAACCAATGGGAAAAAAAAAAACAACCAATCTCAGACTCCATTGCTAGGAACACAGGGCTGGACAAAGGGCAGGAGGGTTGAGAAGGCCAACAGTTAAAGACTCAGTGAGAAAAAGCTCTTCTGCAAGGTGAGGCTGAGAAAGGCCCTGGCACATGGGGCAGGGTGGAAGTGCCCAAACAGAGCAAGGCAGCCACAGCAGCTCTGGCACTGCTGCACAGGCAGGGAGGAGCCCCTAAAGGCCCTGTGATGACCCCAACACATACACCTGGTGCTGGAATAAATGGTGGAAGCCTTCTTTAACCATGCTACATTAAATATATACTTTCATTCCATTCTTAATTAGCCTGTTACAGGACCAGAAACACACACACACCACACACACACAAAAAAACCCCCACTTAAAAACCTATTGGCACCAATCCCACATTCATTCAGGGAAAACTCCACGATGAGCAATGAGGAATAGCAGCATGCATATGTGCACAGGAGTACACTGTAGCTGCAGTCACTGCTGGGCACAGTGCCCTTACTAGTAACAATTTTAAGCATATGTCCTGTGTAAAAAAAAAAAGAAAAAAAGCAAAAAAAATTCTGGGAAATAACTGGCACAAAAATCTTCCCTGGACTTAAATGCACAGATGTACCCATATTACCAAAATTTCAGCACTGTTTACAAAATAAACTCAAAAGATAATTGTGGAATGACTCCATCTGAGCTCATATTTGTGGTGGCAGATGAAATCCGTTTCAGGAGTACAGGTTTTGGCAAAAAATATCCTATTTTGACAACCTCAACTGACCATTCTAAATCTGCATTCAGGAATTAATATTTTTAGATTTTTCTGGACCTAAATTCTAAGAAATGGCAGGTGTTCAGTGTCTTTCAAATTCACACCACTCACTTGTGGTGCTTTAATTGAAATTTCTAAATCCAGTCTCAGGTTTTAATATTCATACAATCAAATATTACCCTTGTGATAGATTTCAGACATACACTGCACATCATCAAGATCTCAACAGACTTGTATATTCTCCTTGCTTAGAAAACAAACGTAATTGCACAGCAAACTTAAACATGTGCAGCGTGAATATTAATTCAACAGTGTCTGCTTGTATTCCACAATTTTTTTTGTTGTCCTTTGTCCCATCTGTTCTAGCAAAGCAAGGAAAAAAATCACAGCAGACCCAAAAAATTTCTTGTGGAAATCTTGTGGAATCACCAATGCAGACAGATTTTTTTCATTTCATGTTCAGGATGGGTAAAACCATAGGATTTATGTTAACGTAGCATATAAATGACTATCAAAAACCCCAAAGGATTTAATTTCTGATGTCTGAATGATTAATCTACCCGAATGCAGCACTTGGATGATGCTTTTGAAATTTCCTCTTCAGTTTCAACAGTAAAAACTTGTCAGAATAGCTTCATTCTTTCCCTCTCACTTACTAAAAATGAATCTGCAAGCATCCCAACTATGCATTTCTGCTTTTCTGCCAATAAACAAAGCATCAGTCTCAATTTTTGGTGCTCTAGCCTCAGAATTCCATCAGACCTCTTCCTACCCATGCTGTTTCACTCTGTGCCCTAACTAGGCTTTGTAGAGATGCTCTGCTTACAGCAGAGGTGAGAACTGGAGTATCATTCCCAGTCCAAAACCTTTAATAGAAAAATATATCAGCTGTAAAGACCCAGAGCAAGCTTTTAGCACCACTAGAGAACCACTTGCAGAAGCTGAGCTTCTTTCAGCAATTTTACCTGAGGAAACTGAATTTACTCACTCCTCCGAGGATTTAGCTTTTAGCTGGCACTTTCTTATTTGTTATGTGAGTGCAAAAACATTTCAGCAGTGCTGCAAAGTTGGTGACACCTGCACCAGTGGCTGTTCATAAATGGTAAGAACAATTATCATTACAGCAGCTATGAAACAAACCTCTAGCAGAGGACTACAACACATTTCCAGTGTGCTGTGAATGCACTACCTGTTGAAAGGAACAAACACATTGCTTTTCTCTTCAGCACACAGTGCTTAAGCACCACATCAAAACTGCTACAGCTACATAAAGCACTGCAAAGACTCGTGTAATACAGAGCTAAAGGCTAATGTAATAGAGCTAGATTCTCAACAGTGCAGAACAGGAACCTTTTAATCTGTGAACCATATGCTGCACATCAGATTTGTTTGATAATCCCTGGAGTGTATTACCCTCTGTATACTTCTGTTCAACAGGGAAATTCTATTCTAATTTATACAGAGCATCTTATGGTGTTCTTCAAAAGTTATATGTGACTTAACCATATAGGAGAGAACTTGCTGCCACCATTTACTGCTATGTCTTATGTATAGTATTTACATATAGTTTGTGTTTAAAATTCAGTGAAGCTGCTAGAAAATACATATAAAAGAAAATTTTAGATAAAGTTGAATGAAAAGTTCAACACAAAGTCAATAAACAGCTAAAAAGATTCTATGCTAGATATTTTTAGGAGTCCCTTTTGAAAATACATTTTACCTTCTCTCTGAAATAAATCATTGTTACTTGGAAACACCCAATAAAGGACAGATACAGAACAGTCTTTGTGTTTAACTGCTTTGTGCAAATCCTTTCCACATCCACAATCTTGCTTTGTTACCTCCAGGTAAAGATCGCTTTCATGTTTATCATTTCCTTGTTGCAACTAATTAAGCTGCCAAGTTTTAAATCCCTGGCAGCTTATCCAATTCAGACCAATTATTCTATGTGCAAGGACAGCTTGACTACATTGAATTTATGTTCTCTGTCCTTCAGAATTCATCATGGGAGCTCAATGCCAAGAGAAAAAAATCTAAATATTAATCTCAGTTCTATGACTTTGTAACCTTGGAGATGTAATTTAATTTCTTCATATTTATTTCTTCTCTGCAAAGTTTTCCACACTTCTCATGAGAAGATTCATATGTGGATAATACTCAAAATCAGCCAGAAAAGAAAAGGGAGATAATGTAGGTGTTGATCAGTTCTCCTTCTGCTCTAAATATTAATCTCAGTTCTATGACCTTGGAGATGTAATTTAATTTCTTCATATTTGTTTCTTCTCTGCAAAGTTTTAAATACCTTTCCACACTTCTCATGAGAAGATTCATACGTGGATAATACTCGAAATCAGACAGAAAAGAAAAGGGAGACAATGTAGGTGTTGATCAGTTCTGCTTCTGCTAACCACACATACATGCTGGAGGTCTGTGTTACAGTTTAGAAACATGTTGGACAGGGGGAAATGTCCAAAAGGGGGAGGTGAAGAGCCAGGTTATTCTTCAGGGCAATGAATGAAAATGAAACCCAGATCTTTCTTTAGAAGTGTTAAGAAGCTAAAATTGTCTTTTGCTACCTTTTAGACTCTGATTAATAAAGTGCTGTCAAGGTCATTCCCCTCTCCATATGAGGAGCCTCTTCTGGAGAGAATGACCGGACTCTGCTTTGAACATAACGTGCAACAATTCTCAGCACAACTTCAGCATTTATGTGCTCAAGTGACAAGTACTTGAAAAATGCTTCAAAAGGCTGCAGTAATAGCATCAGCACTAAGCTCTGCACTTGGCAAACACTAATCACAAGAGCAAAGTGAAGAAAAATGAAGGTATTCTTTCTTAACTAAAGAAATGGAGACAAAGAATAAGGAAGAATAATTAATAATAAAGAACATTTCTTGAATTGTGTATTAATGCTACAACATAGTGAAAAATTAATCCAATCATATCCTGACTACACAACCTGTTTTATACCCATTGATGCATATATTTCCTTACTGGAAATGAATTTAATGTACCAAACAGTAACACCCAGAGTGCTACAATTCTCAGCCAGGTACAGAACAAAGGGCCTCATTGGGAGTTAAACAGAATATGCTGTGGAAATAAAGATTTATTACACACATCTTAGTATGATGAAAAGGCCCTGGGATTTCCCATGTTAATACTGCATCAATATATCAATGTATATATTCAATATATATATTTACAATAAAACCAAGATTTAACAGTGCTGAAAATAAAAGCTTTAATATGCAGGTAGTCTGCTACATATTAGGTTGGAAGTTTCTCTCTTTGAGCTCTAACCATTTTAAAACATGAAAGATCTGATTTCTGATAGTATCAAACTTGGTGAAAGGATAGTCTTTCCATCTTTCCAGTAGCTTTTTCTCACAACCGTCTGTAACAACATTTTTGCTTATACCTTTACTCATCTTATAGGTCTTGAGCAATACCACCTATCCTCAAACTAAAGCTGAACTAAAAAATCAAAACTTTCCAGATAAAAGAAATTTTCAACATTGTCTTGTTCTATCAAAGCCACTTATGTGTTCAAAGAATAGGTATCTGGTTGTTCTACAGCTTGACTTTGCTTTATAAAATCAATGCACTGTATCCTATTTATCCCATTTTATCTAAATATTCTTCACACTTTAATTAATTTTTCTCTTTTTGCTTGCACTCCTGTATTCAATAATTTCTAACTGTAATCTCTTGAACCAAAAGCTGTTCTGCTTTACATTTCTACATCACTTAGTGCAGCACTATCCTGCTTCTCAAATAAGCCTTTAAAATGCAATAATTACACAAATACATTTTATTAGCCTTGAGGCCAGTTACCACAAAATTGTTCATTTAGTGAAACAGCTTTATGTTTTCCTGTATTCATATGCCAATAGTAATTACTGCTGTCAATGGGTATAATGGTCTCCCTTTTGAAACTTCCTATGATTCAGCTATTCCTGGATTGGGGAAGGAAAAAAAAGTACACTTTCAAGACTTCTCTAACACACTAGTTATTGTATTTTTTTCTTTTTCTTTTTTTAACAATACTATACAAAATATATAAGTATATAAAATTCAACATAATGTATACAGAAAGCCAGAGAAGTCAAATGTTCAAATTCATGGAATCAGAAAAGAGGAAAAAAGTCCTATCGCCACACTGACTGTGCAATTAGCTTTTCTGTGAGATGAATTATGCTTTACACATTAATTGTTTTTGTACACATTTTTCAACATTCAACCACTCTCAGCATGTAAGAAGAAATGGCAACCTAGGCAAGGTTTGTTTAGAGCAATCTTATGGGTCTTATGTTAATAATGTAGTAAGTAGCACAGAGCATACTGTTGCCTCAGGCAGAGGTAATTCAGCTCTAGTGCATTCAAAAGAGTAATTACTGTACCAGGTTTTGATTACAATCTAAAAAAAAAAAAAAAAAAAAAAAACCCCAGAAAAAATGTATTACCAAAAATGCAAAAAATAATGTTGATTTTTCATTCTGGACTTTGTTTCTCTCTTTGATGATGATGGTGATGATGTGTTCAGTGCTTGTAGGTTGCAGTGTTTAACTCCATTCAGTTTATATTCACAGTTCATCCAGCAGGCTCTACTGAAATGCTTATCTGGCAAATACCTTTCACTTCTAATTAGACAGGTTACTTGGAAATCAGAATGAAATTTTTATTGAGATAGAAGTATAGAACTGTAGAGAAACTCAAGTGAGAATATAGATGCATTGGTTAAGGTCTCTAGAGGAAGCCAGTCTTCTTGACAGCTTTAACTCAAATCCCACAGCTGGGATTTTGCTCTAAAATGTCACATTGAACCAAAATTTACTTTACAGTTGACAGTTTCCATGTCAGGTATCTAGAGAACTTAGGGGCATACAAGAATTGTAACTGAAATATTTTAATGAAGTAGCAATTACAGGGCAACAGGCATCTGCTTTCAGACAGTCAGTCCTTCCCAGAGGTCCTTTTAGAAATAGCAACCTTAGCTAAAAACAGCATCTTGACCTGACAGCTCAGTGACAGAGGACAACTGCCATCATGGCATGCAAGACAGATGATACACTGCTTCACAAAGCATTCTGCATCAGGCAGCTGGGCACTCTGACTGTGGATCCTCACTGCACTGGCTCTGTTGGTCTCCTAAGGAGGACTTCAGAAATAACACTGCAATAAAAGTCCTTTTCTTCTCAAAGTGGCCAAGATAAATTAATCCCAGAAGGGCAGGAACATTAAGGCCAAGAGGAGAAAACCCATCACATAAATTAAATTTCTATGAGTTTCATTGGCACAAAAGAAAGATCTTCTTGCCTAAGGACATTACAATTAGCAGTCCTGAGCAAGATTTCATTTACAGGAGGAGAACCAAAATGCAAACAGAAGATAGAGATCTACAAAAATATGAAACAGCAGCAGTTCACTGAGCAGACACACTTGGCTTATGAGACAAGGGAAGACTAAAAAATCTTCTCAAACAAAGTTGTCCATGAATAGGCTTTTCCCCTTTTTGTAGGAAAAGTCCTGACTAAAGATAATTCACCTAAATGCTGGGAGACTGTTTTGATATTTTGCACTATTTTTCTGGCTCTATTAACTTCCTCAGATATGGCCTAAAATGTTTGGAGCAAATTATTTAGGAAACTATTTATTACATATATATATATAGACAAAAGCATGTATTTATTTATTTATTTATTTATATGAGTTAACAGACATATTTCATGGACTAGGAAAATGTTTGGAGCAAATTATTTAGGAAACTATTTATTACATATATATATAGACAAAAGCATGTATTAATTTATTTATATAAGAGTTAACAGACATATTTCATGGACTAGAACCTAGTAATTGGGCTTCTCATCTATTTTTTTCCTTTCTTTTTTTAAGGTCAAACAGCTAAGTTTGTCAGCAGGTGACTGTGAATGTCCAGTAGGATGACATTGCCTTTGTTCTGCTCATTCCCACTAAGAGGAAAGCATCTCTGCACATAGGAAATCTGTGTCTTTTTGTTGTCTCTATTCCCAGCCATTAAATCTGAATGCTGTTGTTTTGTCACAATCCACCATTTGTGATTTGGAAAGGTTCACAAGATTTTAAAAGGTACAATCATATGGACGGCATTGGATTAGTCACACACAAGGTCAGGCAAACAAGTGACTGGCTCACAATAAAAAAGCCAGAATTGAAAAATGCAGAATACAAAATAATCTCACACAAAATGCAATGGTGTATTACTATCTGATACAAAGAAGCATTTAATAAAATGCAATTTTATTTTTCAAATATTTCCTAGGCCAAGATCAGAGGAGTTAACAGACACACCAGCACACTAAAACCCCACTATTCATCCAACTTCTTGCTTGTGTTTCTGTCTGGTTTTCCCTGCTGACTGCTGCCTTGGTCTTCACTCTTCTTGGCTTCTAATTTGGGCTTAATTCCTTCCCAGGATCTACTTACTGCATCAAGAATAACACCCAGAATCCACCCAAGTAAGCTGTGTCTAAGAGGGAAACACCAACTTTCTCAAATGGAAGTTTTTTTGGGGATCCTTGTCAAGAGAAGAACAACATGTGCATCTGCAGTAGCAGCTCTCCACACATGCAGATTTCACTGTTCCTCCTAACTTGTTTCTAATAACATCACATACCTGCAACAACATATTTTCTTTCCGTATTTTAATGTGCTGAGAAATTAACACAGTTCTTGAAGAAAAATTTCTGCAAAAGTAATCTTTTAAAGCTAAGTTGCTGTTTTATTTTCTAGTTCTACAACACATAAACTAAATGTGTATTCTTTTCCTTAAGATTTTACCTTTTCCTCTCAGTCTGACCTCAAGCCTCAGCCTTGGACTCTCCACACCTCTCTAGAGCATGCAAAACTCCGTGACCACTGGGGCTTCAGTGGGCCCGTGGCTCCTGACCATGGGGGAGAGCCTGGCACTCTTTGCAGAAGATAAATATTTCACTGTAAAATACAGCATGCTGCAATATAAAATACAAATATTCTGGGGTTAGAAAGTAAAGTTCTAATTAGTATTGTACCCTCAAACACCAACACTGACATTGCAAATGACAGACCTTACTTACACTGGCAAAAAATGGGTGATATCTAGCCATTTCTCACAAAGAATTTAAAATCTGAGCTTAATTTATTAAAAATGCTGTCACATATCATCAGCAAAGCTCCTTTCTCTCATTGCAATAAATACAAAGGATTATCTATGTGGGATTTTTTTCCTTCTTTAAATGGAAAGACTACCTTTGTTAGAGAAATGAGACTTATGGCCAGTGCAGAAGCTGCTGTCTGTGACATTTAGCAGCACAAGACTATGACCTTCCTTCTGGAAGGAAAGCCTGCATAAGGACAGAGCAAGCTTTTCATTGGAGGGCATTGTGGGGAAAGAGGAGGGGAGAAATCAGATCATTATATTCTACACTTAGAAGAGACCTGTCTGCAGAATTACACTGTTGGAAGCAAAACATCACATAGCTTCATTCCTAAAGGTTGACTGCATTACTGAAATATCTGTCTCTGGCACTGGGAAGGACTCAGTGTTCCAAGTGCTGTTCAGAAACAGAACAATTAAATCACCTCTCCCAAAAAGCTTGCAATATAAACACAAGGCAAAAAAAAACCCCAAATGGATGCCGACACATGGGGAGAGAAGGGATAATGAGGAAGCACCACTAATCCCTGACTTGAGACCATGTCAGCACACTGACACCATGAACTGCTCACAAAGATTTTGCTTTGAGAAGTGGGCCTTGTTTTAAAGAACTGCATTCAGGAAGAGATCTTGCATTGCAAGGAAAAAGGAAATTAAAGGTTGAGAGCTTACAGTAGATAACACAGGTGAGAGGCCTGGATTGAGGAAACACCAATTGGTATTGGGAAGATTGCCACTACAGAGAAAAGGAAACATCAGTTTCCCTGAGTGGTCAGTTATACAACTGCACAGCATATCTACCTGGCAGCTCTGTCCTTTACAGACAACAAGCAGAGTACAAAAAACCCTAAAGCTTTTAAGCTCTTTACACCTAGCCCAATGGCTACAGTAAGCTGTGCTGTCCACAGGGACACCTCTGTCTGGCAGAAACCTGCATGTTGAATAAGCCCAAACTCAACATATTGATCTTAATCAAGATACACTGGAGCAGCCTAGTTCAGGGTGCTGAAAGCTTGGATCATCATGGCATCTTCATGTTGGAAAGAAGCAAGCACCATCTGAACCTTCTCACAACAATTTTTATTAGGAATACTGAGAGAAGCCAAAAGGATATGTGCTTTGTCCTTGAATGCTGGAGATTTGGACACCCCTTGAAGGTTAAGGCTGCTCTTGCTTTAGATGCTCCTGCTGCCTTAGCAGACACAGTATCGTTTTCTTCAGACACAAACCTTATGCCAGCTGCCTTTTCATTCCAGTCCTTATCTCAGACTGGCACTCAGAAATCTGAGTGACGTAACAGTCTGCATTTGATGGAAATAACTGTTGAGCTGGGAGCTGTCAGCATTTATTATAGGCATAAAGAGTGCCACATAACAGGAGACCAGAGAAAAACAGAACTTACACGGTTTTGAGAAGAGGCAAAAGTGTATGATACAAAGGTAGTTTCTGAAGAAGGAATACTGACAGAATGTTAACTTTTGCTAGTCATGTTCTCACATGGGGAGGCAGGGAAAAAAACCAGAGACAACATGTATGAAAAATACAAAGAGAAATATCTTAAATAATACTTATCTGGCAGACCTGTCTATGTGAGCTGAAAAATTAAAAAATTTCACATTTAAAATGTATCAAGTAACAGTATGCACACAGCAAATAACTGTGCCTTGTAGCCTCTTTTCATTGTTCTTCACAGATATCTGCAGATATGTCATGGAAGAAATCTTCCTCAACAGCTGTGTCACAAGAACACCAAATGAATTACTGCATAATTCACAAAAAAATTAGCTGACTTTGTGGGGCAAGCAGCTACTATTATTTGACACGTTGCCCTTTGGTGGCTGATACCTTACCAGAAGATTAGAAACCAGAAGAAACCTTTCTTAACACTGCTGGGAAATCTGATCCCACAGGTAAGGTGGCCTCTCCTGAAGCAATGGTCACACTCTCCCAGCCAAGTCAGACTTCAAGCATGATGGACAGAAAACATGTGTTTAGAAAACTGCAGGGTCAATACCTGATGGATAGATAAATATTTGCTCTATGCCTTCTTACCACCAGGTCACACACTGTTCAATCTTCTCCAAAAGCTAGTAAACCTATGCCCTTGATATGGGTCACCACTGTGATCACCCTGATTTCTTCAGTGAAGACAGTGCCATCAATGGGTTCCATTTGACTCACATACACAGTGGTCCCCAAGTGTATAATCCTCTTCAGAGCCTTCCTGCCCTCCAGCAGATAATATCCCCAACCAGCTTGATGTTGTCTGTGAATTTACTGAGGGTACATTCAACCCCCTCATCCACAACAGTTGTCATTTATTAGATTAATAATACATGTAAACAATAATTACTTATGCACACAATATAATTAGGAATTTTTATCCTGAAAAGAATTACAAAGCACCTTTTTTTAAAAAGCTGGAAAAGCAGTATAAGTACCTAAGCAGATGTGGATAACCTGTTCAGAGGGAAAAACACAGGGCCACAATGAAACAGCAGCAGATTCAGTGCTATGTGTTGTTCTGCTTTACCAAGGAAAGCAACTCAATTTTAGTTTACATTTTGCTCCCATTCTCCTGCTTTTGCTCCTCTCTCCTCATAATACTTCCAATTTCACACAGGTAAAGATCTCCCTTACAGAGAGGTTTCTGCCTGAAATTTCCTTCTACAAACACAGGTTTTGCTGGTTTAGATACCTCTGTGCAGCTCAAAAAGATTATACCAGACAGCAGTGCACTTCTGGCTTTAGTGTCAACATTAGAAAGCTGCTTATTGAAAATCTTGCACAAAACCAAATATTCAGAAAATAGCTGATGCTGTGAACTTTTGAGAAAGCTGACTGACATGACAAAACAGCCAAGCCATGTCATACTGCTGCACTTAATCATTAATTAGTCTAATGAACACTGAAATCCCACCAGATAGGATGAAGTTGTGACTCAAAGCAGCAGATGTGATTCTGGTCTGAATCCTCTGGGGAGCATCTATGACAGTGACTGCAGCAGTCAGTCTGAAGAGCAGTGCCACAGAGGAAGAAATTTCTGCCATGGAGGAAGAGATTAGTCCTTGAATGGCAGTTAATTTGTTCCAGACAGAGAATTTTGCTGTCAGGAAAGGAAAATGTCTTTTATGAAACCAGAATAAATCCCCAAATGGGTTCTCTACAGAGAACATCTAGTTTAAGAGAGGTGTCATAAATACTGGTTGCTTATAAGTTCTTCATAACTTTATTTAGAGAGAGCAAGAAGCAATAAGTCAATGCACAGAATCTAAGACACTCTTACAAAAATAAAAATTTTAGATGGTGTATGGCAAATATACTTCAATGCTCCTGTACATTATGGTTTACAGTACAGCAAGCATGGAATTATGTTGTTAGAAAAACCCAAAAGTTGATTTATTGAAAAGATCAGCTTTGATACTGGAAGAGAAGATGAAAGACAGAGTGTGGAGCTGCCCAGGCCAGTGACAGTCATACAGCTCCAGCCACCCTGCATGACCCTGCACATACCACGCAGAACACTAAGAGACTCCCCTGAGTCATCATCAAGAGCTGTACAGAAGCTGAATTACACTTTTTTTCCCAAGGTAATTTCCAAGGTCCAGATGAGTCTCTTGCCCAAGTTAAAAAACTCAAAAGTATGAAATCGTATCTCTCTGTGAATACTGTTGTAATATACACACTGCAGGAAGCTAAAATGTGTCACTTAAGGGCAGCGAATTGCAAGTCTGAATTAGAAAATGTGCTTAAAGTTTCTTGCAAGCATACAGTGCAGGGTTTTAAAGTCATTGTAAGAAGGACTGGAGACAAGATAACATGTTCTTTGCAGGAATCTACTGGTTTCATTTGTCCCTCAGCTGACTAAGTCTCAGAGTAACATTCCCTCAGAAAAACAACAAAAAAATTTTATTTTTTATAGAAAACAGAACAAGCACAGATTTTAGAGCAATCTGCAAAAGAAAAAAAATTATACAATGTAATCTTTTTTCTTTACAAAACCATTTCCTTCAGCATATCCTAACCAAATATGGCAGAAATGAGGGCTCAAGTGTTGTCACAGCTGGCCAAGAGCTGCTTGTTCAGTTTTCAAAAAGCAAAACCTAGACAGGGCTCTTAGATTTTGCTGAGGAGATGGGCAATTGAGCCAAGCTTCTAACCATGGAATTAATTTATTTTTCCAACAGTGGCTTTACAGGACATTTTAAAACACTCTCCATCCCAGCTGATGTGTTGTTCTTCTTCTTCTTCTTTCTGTACTTCCTTTTTTAAATTTCCCTCCCTAGCATTGGCTAGTCTTCCTCCAACACCAGCTGTCTGCAGTAGCATATTACACTGTTAAGGGAATTAAGATTTCCAAAACTGGACAGAAGTCCACAATCTGAAACTGCTTACCCATATTTATTGCCCGGTTAATGTGCATTTCTGCACTGAACAGTTTGTAGAGATGGTGGCATCTCTTACATTGATGCAAGGAAAAGCCACTGGAGCTGCTCAAACATAACTGAAGACACAGTAGGGCAGCAGAATCCTCTTCAGAGGTGCTTAAAGAGGATGTGACCAGACCAGAGTTTGCAGGAGAGAAGGGATTTGGCAGTGTGGGCATGTGTTTAAATTATTTTCTAGCTGGTTTAAGTTAACAAATATGATAAATCAATACATAGTGAGATACAAATACCTGTAGAGACTTGACCAGTATCTTGCAGAGTCCATGTTCCAGGTCCAATTATATATCTATATCTATAACATCTATATCTATATCTATACAGGGGGGAAGGGTTTTGTTTTTGTTTTGTGGTTTTTTTCTTTTACTATGACACATCCTGATTCTGCCTCTGTTCAGAATTATGGCAGTGCTTGATTTAGTTTACCACAATGTGACAAGAATAATAAAAAAATGGGGTTTGCAGTAAGACAAAAGCATTTGAGATAGGACTACATGCCCTGAAAAATACAATGAGCTAACCCTCACTAATTTACTTACTCGGAACTCTAATAAGGCACATAAGATAGAGAGGACTACTATAATAAATGTAATATATTTGTAATATTTTTTATAATATTCAAACTATAAATGTTAACACACATAATTTCTCTGCTTTAATATGAAATAGAAAAGAAAGATTTCTTGGAATTAGTACATTTTTCCCTTGAGAGCAGTTCCATTTCACTAATAAGTCATTCTCCATTCCTACATGAACCAGAAAAAAATATGTACTGTAACCTGTCTTTTATTTCCACTGTAAATTAGTGACATTAGAGGCATGTGTTACAATCTAAAACAAAATTTGGTTCACAAATATTAAGATAGTTGAAAAATCTAAAATTCCTGGAATGTGCCATCACTAACAAGCATAATTTACACTTCTCATTCTAATAAGCTTCCCTTTCTTCCCTCATTCCTGTGCAAATGGGACAGAACTGCTGTCTTAGTGTCTTAGTGTTTTAGTTTGCATCTCATCTGGACCAAATTCATCTGCCATCTGTATTACACTGTGGTCACACAGTTTCAATTCTCACATTTCATTAAGTGCTCATATATAGGATAAAGGAGGTTTTAAAAGGTAACATTCAAAACTTTGTTTAAAAATAGCCAAATTGGTCCAAGTTTCAGTGAGATCTTACTTGATTCCTTACATGCCAACATGTTCCTGACAGCACCAACAAGTCCTTCAGTACTTTTTTCAGTACTTTCACCTGCTTCCCTCTCTCACCAACATGCAGGGGCAATAGGTATTCCTTTAGTAACAGAAGACTTCAGCTTTTTTCAACTCCTGTTTTCAATAACTAGTTTCAGTACTTTCATTTAAATCTATTACTTAAAGACCCAAAGTTGAAAACATTACATTTTAGCTGGTCATTTTCTCTTCTCCTTCCCCAGTCTATAAAGATCCAATAGAAATTATATAACCGAGGAAGTAAGAAGAAGGAGTAGAGTAAAAAAGCCCAAATTGTCTGAACTGTTTTTGTTGTGCTTTTGTTTCCTCCCCTGGCTTCTAACAGGGCTCTCCCTATTTCTTCTAAAAAAAAAACAAACCAACAACAAAAAACCTCTTCCACTCATAATTGACCAAAAGATTCAAGTTTACATGAGGAAGGGGCCTCCAGCAAGCAGAAGTTTTAATCAGCAGTCCAGTACATCCCTGTTCCAATTTTCCCTTGTGAAACATATGAAATGTTGCTGATAATAATCTGCTGTCACATTCTTTTCCTATTTTCAAGATCTCTCTAAAACATGCTTTGGGCAATATACAAGTGACTATTAAAAAGGAATAAAGTATCACAAAAGGATTTATTCTTTCATGAAAATGTTTGAAAATCATTCTCTGAGTCATTCTCCCAGAATTGTTAGAAATCTGGAGAAAAAATCCCCAAAGATTTTAAGCAGTCATAGGTGAGACCCCTCTCACCTACACAGGCTTAGACTCAACTTGCACCTGATTGCTGGAAACTCTTCAGGAAGGAACCAGCCTCCCAAAAGATGAGAACCCAGGTGTTGTTTAGTTCCCCCTCCTGACACACCCCTCCCTTCCTGGACTCACCCCTCGCTGCCCTTACAGACATTATTCTTTCTCACCACACTGAGGAATTAAGAGTCTCATCAGTGATTTCTTATTTTCTTTCCATCTGGTGACTGTGCTCCATATCACACCTTCTGTATGGCCCATTTTCACCACAGCCATCCCTTTGTTTTGCAGACTGCTCCCAATAACAAGATCTGGATTAACTTTTAGATACCACCATGTTTTATTTACGGTTCATTTCTGGACCATTTTCATTTATAGAAAATCTTTGCAATGCACGTAACCTTTCAACCTTTTTTTTTTTTGGGTCTCCAATCTGTGGCACAAGGCATATTGACTAGCCTGTGGCAGCTTAACTCTTATTGACAGACTCCAAAGAATCCAATTTACAGAACTGGTTCCTCTGCCCTTAAAGTAAAGGTGAATAAACAGATCTAAAGGGCATCATATCCCTTACTCTGTGTTTGAATGGCATCAGTAATATATTTCACTGAGGTTGTTCATGTTGCTGTATCAGGCAGCACCTAACCAGGTGACCTTTTACACTTTAATTTTGTGTCTTTTCAATATTGATTACATTGTGAACCTGGAATTGTTTCATATTTCTATATTCCCTGACTTCCCAAGAAGAAGACACTTCCTTATTGCAACAAACCCAGTCCAATATCTGAATAATACGTGCCCTCTAAGTATTGCCAAGGGAGCAAACCTACAACACAAACCAAGTCCTTCCCTTACTATTCTATTGTGCTTTATAGAAAAAAAAATAAAAAATTGGTCATTGGTTGGCATCTGATTTGAGACCTGATAGGTCTCAAAATAAATGCTAGAGACAACAAAAATGTACAGTTCAACAGAATAATGCATATTAAACAACGGTTGCATTAAAAATGAATTTTCACAAGATTATTAGAAATGTTTAACAGAAGAAAAACTGTTGAGACCAAACTGTGATCCAGGAGCTGTTTAGGCACATAATACATTAAAACAAACCAAACAAACCAATAGTGCTATTTAGGGAACTTCCTCCAGCAATCATTCATGAATGATTTAAAAACAGCATCACTGCTCTGACTTCATTTCATTACTTGGCTTTACATATGAACAAACTGAATGAGATGCATTTATCTGACTTAACAGCTACACTGTGTATGTACCACATGTAAGGCAAAGACATTCTCATACAATTTCTCCAGCATGGCTCTGCAGTGAAATTAATACTGGGTTGGTGACCTGACAGTGATTACTAAGGCAACAGATAGAAATCAAACAGTGTTATGAATTCACTACAGGAAAAAGGGAGAGTAGCAATCAAAAGCAGAAAAATGTGGAAAAATTTCTACTAAATACACAAACCCTTCAATAACACCAAAAGAAATGTTAGAAAATATGGGTTCAAATATATTTCTTCTTTAAATAAATACTTTGCTTTTAAGTGACTTCCAAATTGATAGTCTTTCTTTAAATATGCTTTCACAGCCTGATGAACTATAGGAACAGATACTGTCACCTAAGAAAACCAGAGTAAAGTAAAACAAAGTATAGTCAGCAGGACTCTGAGTTCATTTTCAATGTTTTAATATAAATGTCCAAGCTTTTGACTGGTTTTTTACAGATTTCGTTAAGACAACACTGGGGGTAAAATTGTGCACTTGTGCACTTAGTCTCTGCTGATCAGGCAACATGAAAAATAAAACATGACAAATGAGAAGATAGATAGCAGGATTTCTTTTAGAGTAATTTGGTATGTTAACTCCTATACAGTTCTTTGAATATGTATTTTTGAACATGTTATAAAAATAAACATTGATTTCCAAAAGAAGACATTACAAGCCTTTGTATTAGTAACAATCAACACAAAATTTACTAGGAATTTACTTCTGTGAAAGCATTACACTGAAAAATACCTATTTATTAAAGGCATTTAACTTACGGTTTTGTTGAAGACTTAATTTTTTTTTTTAAATTGAAGTATCAGTTAATACTCAGATCCTTTTTAATACACATGCTACATTTTAAAAATGATTAACCAAACCATCAGCAGATGCATCCAGACTGTGGCAAATCATTTGCAGCTGTCACACCATGAGGTTTATGTTTATTTACTTTCATGCTATTCCATTCTTTAGTATATATTCTTCTAAACAGTAACCTAGCATAGATCTCAAATACTACAGTAAATAAGGAAAATATTTCATGTGGTCATTCTTCAACTCATAGATTTAAAGGTCCAAATTTGGGGTGAGAAAACCCAAACAACACAAAATTCCCACAACTAAGCAGATTTTCAGCACAAGACAAATAGGGAAAATCAGTAATACTTACAAGATTTATGACATGGAAAAAAAAATCCAGTGCTTCAAAACGAGAGCCTATGGTTATGAGCCCCTGACAATGCCTCACATCAGTACCCTGAACATGGCTCATGTGCCATTTCAGAAGGTTTTACATTGTTTAATTTTTAGCCTGAAAAAAATTATAATGCAAATAAATCCACCTCAATATCACTTAATGTTTTCAGTGGTCTAGGATTTTTTAAGTTTACATTTTAGGTGGGGGCTGTGTTTGGTTTTCTACTTTTTTAACAATAAACTGATAGATTATGAGAATTATCAGAAGATGTGGGGGAAAAAGTTTAAATTAAAGGAAATTAGCCTTTACTTATGAAATTACATTAATCTGCTATTTTGTGTCTACCAATCTCAACACCAAACCCCCCAAGTATGTTATTTCCAATACTTTCTCTATTGTTGTAACAGTTTAAGCAATTAGAAACTACCATTGTTTCCTATTCCCCTCAAGACACTCAATATAGTACTTCTAAGCACTGAACTGTGTTCCAATAATCACTCTACATTTCACTTCATTTCATCCCATTGGTCCCATTATACAGCATCTTGAGATTGTTCCTTGATCTTCCAATAAACCTTCAAAACTTTTATTTCTGAATTACCTCTCCTTTGATCTCCAACAGTTAGAACAAGGACGTACCTGTAAAAACCATCTTCCAAAAACTCTGATTAGTTTGATCAACAAGGCAAGCAGCTTAAGCAGGATATGTATTTTACAGCTTTAATCTAGTTAACTACTCCATTGTGATTTATTGCTTTGTTTTGCATCTTTCTTATTTTCTCTTAAGGGGCATAAAGCTGTGATTTTTCCTTTTCTATTTCAAAAGGAATAAGAACACAAAATGCACAGAGAAATGGCATTAGCAGTGAGAAGCTTCAGCCTGAGAGGGAATCTTGAAGCTTGATGTATGGCATTGGCCAAATAACCCAAATTTCAACTTTTAACTTCTTGTTTTATGGCAAATTACAAATCTATACTTTTAAACTGACTCAGCTAAATTAGCTTTTAAACAACCAGGGCAGCACAACAGGATAAAATGCCTTTAGTTTCATTTTTTTATTTTTAGTGGAAATTTGGCATAGTGTGAATTTATTGCTAGCAACGCTGACACACAGGTGACTTGTTTTTAGTTCAGATGCAGTTTCTTACTTGCAGCCTAACTACCCTCTCACAATTATTTCAACTGATAAAGTACAGCCTTTGCAGCTACATCATTAAACCCCTAAGCTTTTCAGGGTTTTGCAGGCCACACAACAATATTTAAGAAAAACACTTCAATTTTTAAACAAAAATTCTGAAACATAGGCGTTACCTTTAAAACACAGTAAAGATACAGAAACTTTAGCAATATAACTGCCTTAAAAAATGTTCAAGTTTACTGAGCTGCCTGGGGCATCCAGGTCACTCAGCCTGTGGGCAAGTGCAAAACCAGAACGAAGGCAAAGGCCCAGCTACTGCTCCTCATTGCTGCACAGCTCTGGAGCCACACTGGATGCCCAGCAGTGTGACCCAGCTATTTGCTCTTCCCATCCCTCTCTGTGACTCTCAACACCAGGTCACTGCTGCCTGCACTGCATCCTGCCTGTGGAACAACTGAGCTATTTCTTTTCTCTCAGCCTGCTGCAGTGCTCCTTAACCGGCTGATCTTGTGTGGGCTGGTTTGGTTTTCATTAATGGATGAAGCTGTTGGCATCCTGTCATATACAGATTTTTGTTCCAGCCACTTCCTAGCAGATTTACTAAGGCACACTCCCCTTACTAGGTGGTATTCCCTTCCCACATCAGCATTTCCTGATGACTGAGAAGGAGGGAGAACATCAGAGCAAGGTCCAGAGAAAATGTGTTCGGGCTCCTCCCTGGCCTGCACTGCTGGAGAGGAGAAGGCAAACAAAGAGGGGTGGAAAGGATTGGCTCTGCCAAGTCACAGCTGCTGTAAATACTGCCCAGGCTTCTTGCTGAGAGCATGTGATGAAAGGGAATTTCACATTTCTTGGTATCCACACAACCAGCATCCCAGCTGCCAACAAGAACTGCTGCTGCCCAGCCTAAGCTCTGCACTTCCAGCCACTTGCACCTCCAAATCCGAGTTTGTCCTAGGCCACAGTTCCAAAGTCACTGCTATAGGTTGTGTGATAATTTTTCAAACTTAATGGACAGATTTTCACAAACAAATTGTTCAGTTCAGATTTACCATTTTACTGGGGGAAAATAATCAGAATTTAATAATAATGATAATAATAATCATCACCTATGTTACAGGGCTTGGAAAAATTACTGTATAATCCTGTTTGTACACAAACAATTTGTGTCCAATATGTACAACTTGGTGACCATCAGATGTTTGAAACTAGGTTTTTTTTAATATATTTTATTTTCAATGCACTCTTTACTTTAAAAGAAACAAGCTCCACTGTGATACCAGTACACTGTCTATGGAAAAGTGGTTGCTGAAAATGCAAAACTTTTAAAAAGCCTGAGTCAGAGTTTCATTTTCCTTTTCAAGTACTATGAAACTGATATAGGCAGTTTCCATAAACTCTCATTTAGAATGTTGTACAGTGAGTAATATGAAATTATTTTGCCTATTAACTACAATTTGTTCCCCTCAAGAATTTCTATAAGTTAATCACATTATTTCTGTATAGCACATACAACAGAGACAGTTGGTGTAATGGGAGACTCACCTCACCTAGTGTTTGACTAGACTAGACTTTGGTTTAGTTGTTCTTCCAAAAATATCTTCAGTCTATATAAAAAGCACCTATATGCCACTGAAATATTTTACATGATGGGTTTGCACTCAGTACTATCTAAAACATCTTGCAATATGAAGGAAGGCTAAAATGGTAAAATGAAAGGTCACTTCTCAAAAAAAAAACTTATTGGAAGAATTCATGAAAACCTAATTAAAAAATCTCTAATGGATTATTATTTGAAAAGCAAGCGAATGTTCAACATAGAGTTTCTCTTTGATTTATTAAACATCTCCTAAAGCTAACAGGACAATGCAAAATCTAAAAGAAAGATAAAAACTGGACAGTTTACCCACAACAAAATACAGAAGGATGAAAACCTAACCAGACAGCAGCTTTAATGTCATGGAGTCATCAGAGAAAATGAGACTTGTCAATTACCAAATCTTCCCAATTATCCTGACAATTCTACAGAGTTTGTATCTGGAAAGAACATTAATGCAATAGTGCCTCCTTTAGTCAGACAAAGCCCAGTTGGGTCTCAGAGTACTCAAGAAAACCAGAGGTGACAAGTTACTGGCCATCCAAAAATAAATGCCACATGGCAATCTGCTTGGGAGTTACTGTGCCCAATTTGAATTTAAGTCAAGAGTACAATAAAAGGTACTTTCCTTCAGTAACTGCTGTGCAATTTGGATGACATTTAGTATTGTGCCAGATTGGGGTTTTGTTTTTTTAATACAGTACACTACTTTCTGGATTTTGCTTTAAAATGCACAGCCAGAGAACATAATAGAAATCTATACAAAATTAAAAGTCAATGCCTAAAAGTCAAAGAAAAATATGAATCACCATTACTTTTTCCAATAGAACTTCTGTTTACAGATCTCAGCAACTGTTTTCCAATACTTAAAACAACAACCAATGCTTTAGGAAAACCTCATTTCAATGACCAGCTTATTCATTATAAATCTGTCATAACCTGTAAATATATTCAGTCATTAAATATAAATCTCTGTATTGCTGCTGATGCTGAAAGAGTGCAGAAGGTTCCTACTACTTGTGCAGTGATTCACAAAATAAGGTATTTATTCAATGATCTTTTAAAAATGAGTCAGATATGTCAGATATTGTGGAATTTAGAGATGAGTTTCTGAATTTTGACTTTCCCCACCCCTGTGGGGATTCAGCTGCACACTCATGCTAAGGAAGTACCAGGCTGGTTCTGAGGCTACAGGAGGAGCTCGCAGGTGTCAGCTCTGAAACTGCTGCACAACAGACCTGCCAATTAAACCTGCCAGGAAATGAGCTTTCCATTAAACTCCTCTCTGGTTTCTATTAAACTCCAGAAGTTTATCCTAACTTCTTTCCCAGTCCCACTCCTATTTTCTTGCAATCTCTCATTCACATTCAGTACAATATTTTTTTCCTATTAATTGTTCTAATAGTCTTATCTTCAAACCCTAAATTTCCACTTGTTACATAACCTCTTTTCTTCTTTTGTATTTTTCTTCTATTATCCAGCTTCTTTTTCCTCTCTCATTATTCTGAACTTTTTTCCTTCTCCATGTAGTATTTTATTCCCCTCCCTATTTCTTGCCAGCTGAAAAAAGACGCTTCTTTTTATCATCCTTTTTTCTGGTTCTTTTGTTTGCTTGCATAAATTAAAAAACCAACACTGTTAGAGCTCAAAAGCATCTGAGGACCAAATCCAAGCAGCAATACATTTTATATGTGGATTCACTTAACTTCTAGGAGATGCAAAGATATCTCAGAAATAAAAAAAAAAACAAACATTTCATTAAATAGGAGTAACAGATCATATGCACCTGCAAAATAGCTTAGCAAAAATGCTGAAGGCCATATACTTTCCCTGTTGACACATTATAGCACTTTCCTGTTGCAGGAAGCTTTTCTAACACAATTTGTGAAAAGATAATGGCAAATTACAAAATTAGCACCACATCAAACTTAGTGTTTCAACTGCAGAACAAAGTATTTTGTCTGGCTTTCATCACGTCCACTGAAAGTATTGTGAGAGTAAGAATAATCAAGATGATGCAGCTGTCTCTTCAATCTTATCTCAGATTTATAGTCTTGAGGGCACAGGCAGTCTTTGGGAACAGACAACAAACCTCTCAAAGAGCAGCAGAATCTCCAGTGTAGGTCATACCACCTGCAAGCAATTCTGTCAAGACAATACTGAACTCCCTC
Organism: Passer montanus; assembly: GCF_014805655.1. Taxonomy (NCBI): domain Eukaryota; kingdom Metazoa; phylum Chordata; class Aves; order Passeriformes; family Passeridae; genus Passer; species Passer montanus. Next base: position 645,894 of record NW_024361053.1, on the reverse strand, counting down.
CAATTATGGATAAATTACTGCCTACTATTCAAGAGAACTTGGGATTTTTTCCCAAAACCTTTCTTCCCCATGGTTTGGAAGTATTTTAACTGCCACGAGACTGCACATTACCAGAAATGTTTTCAGAAGTCCTGGTTCTGCAGGAACATGAGCACAGAGATAAAACATCCATTGATGATTCTCACTACACAATGTGAAACAGTTCAAATCCTTTCAGTCCCCTCCTCCTCCCACCCCCCAAAAATGGAGTTTCTTCAATTTTTAATTTTTTTTTTTTAAATAAGAAACTGATAACAAAAAATAATTTCAAGTTTTACCTCAAAATGATCCTCTTCCCCCAGGTTTTAACTATGGGCAACTTTGGGCTTGAAAATATCTTAACTTCACAGAATAAACCAAATTCTGGGATATATTACTATTAAAAAGCTAATTTGTAGTAACTACTCCCCTGGAATATAACTTCCTTCACAAGGCGTTTCTCAGTCTCCTGCCAACCAGACTTGGGCTCCAGGCTAGAAACAATGACCTTCTGTTTTCGAGATGAGAAAACACTAGAATGATAAGAAACTGAGAAGTTAAACCATTTCAGAACTGCTCACACCAGTGTGAGAGATGCTTGTCTAAAATTGTATGACTTTAACAGGTCAGTTAAGCTGGCAAAAGCCATGACAAAAAGGAAACATTTGTTCTGCGTCAGGCATTGCATCAGACAGCAGTGATACCCTTGTTCTTAGGGGAAAAAAAGGAATCAAAGCAATAGCTCACTGAGTTTTATTCTTTTGCTGACTAAATTTATCATGCTAGAATTTTTTCCTGTGACAGTCACAACCTCCTTAGCCTATTTTTACATTTTGCTTCTGTTTTAGATCTACCTCCTCAATGCAGAGGTTGCTCCACATACTGCTCTCACCAATTCAGTAACATCCTGTTCCTGATGAGTTTCTGGTTCCTCATGGCTGGACTTTATACACGTTCATGTGTATAACAAATGTGACTCAAATATTATATGAAACTATTTCTGTGCAGAAACCAGATCAGTTTATTACACAATGAAAAGGACTGAGCACAGCCTTCCACAATTCTTACTGCAATTCTTCTGGTTCTCCTCTCCCCAACCTCAAGAGATCTCCAACTACACATGGACTTCATTGCTCTCACTGGCTTTCTTTTCTAAAATTGATGAGTTATTCAGTAAAGCATATATTAGGCAAGTATTAAATCATTCTACAATTATGTTATTTTTTGTGTTTTCATGTCCTCTTGTGATTTGATTATGGGAGTTTAAATGAGCACACACAAATTCACTCTGATAGCCTCACTTTTCTTACAGTAAAATACAAGATTAAACAAATTATTTTATAGCAGAAACTCCCAAGCCAGAAGATTAGAACAAGTCGGGGGCTGTCATGGATGCTGCTCTGTTAAGTTAACTGGTCAGAGGGCAACCAGAGGCTAAATTCTCTGCCACGGAAAGCCAGGCAATATGTGGTATTCACATATCCTCTGAACAGAGAGAGACACAGCTCTCCCAGGAAAATCCTGGGCAGCTGTGAGGAGCTGTAGGAAACTTAGAGAGAAGAATTCAAACACTTATTATCTCCCTTTCTGTAACCATTGTTTATAGATATGATTCTCCAGAGTGTGCTATTCGTAGTTCACCAATAGTGTGAGAGAAGATTCCTAAAGGCCAATCAGGTCTAAGGTCCATCATTGTTTCTACAAGAACTGTAGATTTCTAATAATAAAGTGTTTTTTTCATGCCTCCTGATGATGGAGTCTCTGTATCACCTTTTTCTGTCCCTGATACCCCTTTGGTGACAAGGCAACTGCAAGCTGGGGTGATCAGCCTCTTCTTCTATGGCCTAAAAAGGGCCAACAGAGAAGGATTCACAGTAGCACCAAAGGTACAGGGAACATCCACTGTCAAAATACTTGTCATGTTTGTTTTTGAGAAACCACTGAAGCCAAGTCCACACAATACTAGACCCTCCAACCATAACCAGTGCCTGCTTTCATGCTGCAAGAGAACAGCAATCCCAGAACAACACAACTAAACATTATGAAGAGAAAACTAGTGCTTAGAGAGTTAATACAATCTGACAGTTCCTTAAGATACCATCTAATTACAGCATTAAAAGGCATTTATCAATTTTTATAAAAGCAAGCCATCAACAGACAGCTGCTTACTTGTATTTGAAAAATGTCCTTTCACAGGAGAATGTTTGTCTTGCATACCTGATAACTAAAAATTTAGTTATAATGGAATATTAAAAGAGACTGGATATTGCAAATGGTTGACAATCCAGTCCTTTAACAACAGTGCCTTCATGTGTTTATTATAAGCATTTTATTATTTTAAAGCTAAGATTCAACCACGTTTTATAGTTGTAATTCTGTCCTCCTACACATCCACAAGCAAATTAGGTCAATTCCAAACTATTTGTAAAACCTCCTACATGGAAAGCAGTTTGAAATTTTAAAACATAGTAAGTTTAAAATAAACAAAGTCAACCTACCAGTGTCATAAGCCTTGTGAACTGTCAATTTTTTGTTCTAGCCTAATAGGGCGTCTCAAAGTACTATGAACCAAACTGTGAGAATGACTGTCCTTGGCCAGAGATTGCATGCACACCACATTTCATAACATTTTAATAATGTTTATTATGTAAGTTTCCCTAATTAACTTCTAAATGTATTTCTACATTTGGCATCTGTAACATCCTGTGGCAATGAGTTCCAATATGCAATTATGTGTTGCATGAAAAAATGCTTATTTTAAACCTACTGCTGGGTAAGAGCTAGGAGTCACCAAAAATGTGTTAGAAGAAATGATGAATAATCATGCTCTCCCCATCCTCTCCATAACTTTAGTAGCTTTATATACCTCTTGTATTTCTTCTGACCTAATTTCATTTCCAAGCTGCAGAGTTCTAATCATTCTGTTCAAACACAGGTACCTCTTTCCCCACACATAACCTGGTTTGCTCTTATTAAAAGAAAGGACATCTGCAACTGTTTGTACTATTCCAGATGGGCCATGGATGTTGTCATGATGTTTGTACAGAATAATGCAATTGCAAGCCCTCTTTTTCAAGTAGTAACAATTTAGACTGCCATGCATGTCAGTTACCCAGTTCTCTCCTGCAGGCATTATTGAATAGCATTGGATAGTTAATGCATTTGCCATTCCACTAATTTGTTATCTTGCATTATCTTCCCACAACTGTTCATGTTCACAGATTTGGAGGATCTCTATATTGTAGGTGCTGTATGAATATAAGCTGCTTTTTTGTTGTTTAGTCGCTTTCACAGGTTTATTAAAGCAGCAAAGATCTTCATATAGATCATTGTAGGAGTCTGTTCTTGGTTTGTGATAACTGATCTTCTATTCTCATCCTTTTTTCTTCTGTCTTAAATAGTTATTTACCTGACAGGACTTCTCACTTTTATGACTACATGAATTCTTCAAGAAACTTTGGCTGCAGCTGTCATAGTTGCTTAAAATGGTTAATTGATATGGGATTTACAGTTCTCTCATCCAAGCAAGCTATAATCTATCCACAACAATCGTGTTGGCTCTTCTTTATTGTTTTATATTGTATGCGTACATGTTCATTTTTCATATTTATTAACACACATCTTATTTGATTCTATGAAGTTTTAATTAATTTTTGTAGAGACCAAAATAAAACTTTCTGGGCTGTAGCTTCATGTAAATTATGCTCCATTTCCAAATTCAGTGATTATAGATGCAAATTGTACCCTGATTAATTTGTTATTTTTTTAATCAGCTTGCTCTAGATGTTTTCCCCTAATACTTGAGTGTCAAGCAGACCACCTGAGACATCTTAAGTAGGCACTAGTGCAAAAAGCTTCATATACCCTCTATAATTAACACAAATGCAAAAAGCACCTTTGTGAGATTTGGTGCTAAACACTTATCTTCTGCTAGTGTACTCCCAATGATCCTTTCTGGGCCTGGAGACTGTTAGGTTTCTTGCTTCTGACATGTCTGAAAAATTTATCAAAGCTCTTTCTGTGCCCTTCTTCTGGCTTTCAGACATAACTTACCAGTTTTGTGTCCAAGTGTTTCCCACACTTACAATTCCTACTTTATGAAGCCTTTCTTTACCTGTCACAGATTTCCCTCCTGTGCAGTTTAATAATACTGAGTCTGGGGCATTTTTTTCTTCCAGTATGACAGATGGCAGTGTTTACTCTAACATTTAATATGGTAACTCTTGATACCACTAAAAGCCTTATCCTTGAAGCTGTTTCTTTTAACAATTTCCTAACGTGCATAGTTTTCTCTGTAAAATGTTATGGCAACATATTTTATACTTGCTCTTAAAACAATATGGCAACCATATTAATTATGATTAGTCATGTAGGGCAGCCCAAAAATAATTTCATCTCAAAGTAGGTATTGCACATTTGTCAAGAGCTACTCCTGTTATGAGCTGACAGCTTGTCAGAAAACCCAATACATCATTCTTCACTTCCACATTTACTGAGTCTTCATACACATAACAAAACCACGTAAAGAGCAGGAAATGTTTCTTCCCTCAGCATCCGTTAGCACTTCACAGTAATGTTGCACCTCATTAACATGGTTAATCTAACCCTCACCTTACTGTGATCTATTTGCACACATATTCAAACCATAAATGTGCTTTCTTGCCCAGACATACACAGCCTTGTCTATAAACCCTAACACAAGAATGCATCTCTCAGAATAGTCTGTATTCTCATGTCTATAAAAATGGCAGGTTTACCCCTATACCAACATCCTCTTGTACCAATTTACTGTGTTTCCAAATATGTCAACATCTGGATTTCAAACCAGCATTCCAGCTCACTCAATTTTTCACCTTTCAGACTTTGTCCAGAAGACCATCTACAACTGCTAATGGTCTAATTGACTTTTTTCTAATTCTTTATAAAAAGAAGCAATTGGGAAATACATACATGACGGTGTTAATCCCTGACAGCTGTTGAAACATCTGCAGACCACAACCCACAATTAAGGCTCTTCGAGTTGGAGGGCATGTTAGCATTCTGCAGATCACAGGTCCAGCTTAAAAAAAAAAAAACAACAACAAAAGAATACATAATAGTTCTTAAGTGATTGCTATCAAGACAATGTTGCCAGGCATAGCAGACTTTGCATCTTAGTTTCAAGCAAACTTGTATTATTTCAATTACTTTGGAACAATATTTGAAAAACTCAATATTTCAGTTCTGTTTTTCTGCGCTGTCCTACAAAGAGGATTATCAGGAAGCCCAAGCAGAAAATGAAACCACTTCTGTACAGTGTCTACTACTGGTGTGAAATGTACAGCTCTCCTTATATCACACTGACAGGTTACACATCAGCTGCACCCAAATGTACTCAAAAGTTACCACAAAATATCACTCGTTTCCTTTCTAAAATTTTCCATTTTTATTGAGAGGTTATTTCAGAAATGCCATTACTCAGGTCTGGATATTGGCGATAAAGTGTTCTCCCTAGTCCCCAAAAGACCGAATTTCCACAGACCAGTTGCAGGTGTGGGTACTTTGAAGGTGCTGGATAGATTTACTCTGCTCAGCTCCATGGCCAGCAGAGGGAGCAGAAATTAATTATATTCATTCTATACCTTTGGTAGCAATGGCATGAGGCTGAATTTAAGATTGTCTCAATTAAGAAAAAAAGCCACAAAAATTTCTGACTAACAGAGAAACTCTAAGACTTTAAAAGTATCCTATTTAAAGAAAAATACTAATAATGTAGAAAGCTATGGGATAATAGGCAAAAATTTTACATTCCTGACCACAGTATTTATTTAAACTTCTCTCTACCCAGACTAATACTTTTAGTGCTTTTTCACTAGTAAAATCTGGTGAAAAATTCTATGTTTTATACATCTTGTCACATCTAGTATATTCACTGAGAATATCTAATCACAATATAAATTAGTTAAAATAGTTGCTATCAAAGAAAAATTTTAAAAAAGAGAGGTGAAGAGGATCTACATGTTTATATTTTCAGTGCTTCCTGAATGTACAGAAAATATTAGAAGTATTGATTTAGTAAAAAACCCCATGTGAGTCCATTAGTGAAGAACAATTTACATGCAGAATTTCAGCTTCAGAAAGCTGGCAAGCTATGAAGAGTTTCAAGAGTTGGAATCAAGATGAGGGTTTAGATAACATTTTCTTCATTGAAAGATAATCAAACCTGCCTAAAAAAACCCTTATTTTCATTTAAAATTATGGTATTTCTAATTCATATCTCAATTGTAACATCATTTAACATTGCTTCTTTAATAGCAGAATACAGCCTGACAAACTTTCTAGCTGGTTTCCAAGTAACACTAACATTCAGACAGTACACAGCCCCACATGTTCTGCCATTTAGCCACATCATCAAGTCTCCAAGTAAAACCAAGTGACAGATACAGTCAATCCACAGACCTCATATGATATTCTCAGGCAAGACGTATGACATCACTGGCCTGACAAGGATCCCATACTCAAAGTGACATTTTCTCAGTGGAAAAGCACCAAAGCCAGCTGCTAGCTAGGAGTAGTCCAGAGCTCAAATTTCAGAAAGAAAAAATATTTACTAATACATACACCCACGAAGTTTAACTCACAAACAGCCCTAAGGGTCTCAGACCCTGCGTCACACCTGAGCATGGAGCCTTGGGACTTAAAATCTCATCTGGCAACTGATTCTGCAGCATCTGTTGTAAATCCAGGCTGCTGAATGCCTAGGAGAGATCATCTTTCATTCTTCATAAACTCTGTATAAGGCCCTTAACTGAGTTCAAAATCTATCTTTATTTTCAAGGGACATTTTAGACAGCCTACATCTTCAAGGCCACCACCAATGATCCTGCTCATTGAATAAACTGGAACTGTACAGCAGGGACTGTGAGGAAAGGAGGCAGAAATGTCCTAAGGAACTGATGCAAGGTTTTTAATAATTCCTGAACCACTCAGCTATTTGGTAAATGTTTATAAAACTTTATTCACAATACAGCATTGTGCAAAACAATTGGGAAGAAGGCACTAAAATGAATAGTGAGAAATTAAAGCAGCTGCTGTCAGACAATGGTTTGCAACTCAGAGGGAGTCGTGACCTCTCAACAAAGCTCCATCACACAAATCAGTTTGTGCATCTGAAGTGCAGCCCTGCAGAAATGCTGAGACCATATAGTGAAATTTAGACCTTTATGTCAGAACTTTACACTTTAGACCTTTAGAACATCCAGTCCAGCTAAATTCAGTAAGTACTTGAAATTTTTCAGACTTCTGATTAATTTTATCCAAAAAATGATGCTAAAAATTATCATACTCAACTCAGTGTTTAAAAAGTTTTGCTCCAAATATGTACCATGACAACCACCACATACCAATAGGCATACACAAAATTAAAGGATTTTCTTTGATAAAATTCACAGCCTTCAGGTTTACTAACCAATAAACTGAATGAAAGAAATAAAGCAACTGCTAATCTCTTTATTAAAGGAGCTTTACAAGCTCAACTAAAAAGCCCAAAGGACTTTGACTGTGAGGTAACTGGTCTTATAACAGCAAATGAGTGTGAAACTTTTTATTAAAACTATCTAGCTCTGAAACTAGCTATGCTATATTTGCATTTTCTTATCAGCACTCCTTCCATCCATACTGTCAACTTCATATGTTCCCGTGTTCTTAAAAAGAAACAACTCTATGCATAATATGGATTTTAAGAACAGAAAATGAGTTTGAACTAAAAAATGAAAGCCAAAAAAATTTTAAGAATTAAATACATTTTTTTTCTGAAAATAAGTGTTCTGAAAACTTAAATGGCACTTCAGTAGTTTCTAATAAGCCTTAAATATGCTGTTAGTTATGACAACAGATTAAAAATAGCACTAAACAATAAAACCATTACACTTTTAAAAAATGGAACAACTTAACTGCCCATAGAACTAGAAGGAAACTGATGATTTAAATATAAGCCACAGAAAAAAAAAAATTGGCACTTTTTACAAAGGACAAAATAGGTATTTGTCTCCAAAGAGTCAATGTTTTTGTTAGTGATACTTCTGCCTTAATTGTTGTTGTTTTCTTTTAATCTAAGATATTTGGACATATTCCTGCATCAGAATCACTTCATTTGAACTTGAGAAAACACCAAGATGCTTGTTTTCCTTCTTCTAATCTGTGAATAAAAATGAAGTCAGAATGATGAGACTTCCTAATGCTTAGATGAATTTAATGAGAATAAGATTTGGTTTGAGTTTTTGTGCTGTTGTCTCTGATAATTACTTTAACCGAAGTAAAATTCTTTAACACATAATATTTACAAGGGTTCAAAACATGCTACAGTGAAGGGCAGCTGGAGCTTCCTCTATGCAAAACAACAACATGAGATAAAATGCAATGGAAAAACAAGGATACTGCTGAAGGTGACATTACTTGAAGTGGTCATACACAAAGTGGATTGCTGGGATCCAAGTAGATATTTTATAGCATAATCTGTCTACCAAAATAGAATTCATCCTTATAAGCAAAAAGCAAAAATAGAATTGGGAAGTTCAGCTTCACATCCAAAAAAACCCTTATTAGCTTACACAGAGCCAAACAGGGAAGGAGAAGCTGTTCTTGCCAAAACATTACTTCTGGAAGTGAGTGATACTCCAAACATTATATTTTATGACTGGTTATCTGAAACTTTTAATGGCAGCTTCCTATATTTTAGCAGTTATCTTTGTTACTAGGCATAACCCACAAGTTAGGCTTGGAAATGATTAATCACCTGGTAAGGCATTTTGATTTATCTGTATGAGCAAAATGGATTGTATGGCAATCATAGGAGCTTGGGTATGATCTACAGCCAACTAAAAGATGAGATGATTTTCAAAGGCAACACAACAAAGACCCTAGTTCTGAAATGAGCTTATATAATGAAAGCTTAAAAGTAGAAAAATTACTATTAATGAAGCCTTAATATCTCCTTCTGAAAAAAAAAATGCATTCACTTTCAGGGACAAAATTATAGTATAGACACAAAGCCAACCTAAAAATCCCACAGCAAAGGCAGGCAGACATCTGGTGCCTGGAAACCTTGTAATTCCCCATCCCTCAAATTATTAGTAGAATAACTGGACAGATTTCACAGTCAGGAATCTATGGTTAGAGACTGGGCCCTGCCAAAGTCATTTGCAGGTTCAAACATTCTTCTGCCAGCTCATCTAGGTAACAGCTTGTAGCAACAGCTTAAAACCTTACAGGGCTCCTGCCAGCATTCTGTACTCTTTGCATTTCCAAAAAAGGCAGGTTTAGCCAAGCAACAACACAGCCATCAGTTTAGCATCAATGAAGCTAAAGATATTAGTTTTCTGGATCTTTCTTGTTCAAATACCCTCTCTTCCACTCAGATAAATCTTCAAGGAACTGGTCTACAGCAGGGACCAAAAAAAAAGAAAGTTTGGGCTGGTGATCTCAATAACAGAGGGCAAACGTGGGAATTATTTCTGGATTTGCCTTCCTTACAAAACGACAGCTTCCAGTCCAGCCTTCTCTGCATCAGCTGCAGAACCTTCCTGCAGAATCTCTCTTCACCTATGACTCCTACTCTAAAGCACTTACAGCTAGGTATTATTCCCTGTGTATGAATAATATACTAAAACAAGCACCCTTTTCCTCCCCTTGCCTATTACATGATTGTTTCCTAGAAGTATCAACTTCATTAATTTTTCCTTTCTGTAAAATTTAACAAATCAAAAGAAAACAGTATTACCTTTAAGATCAAAACTGCATTAATTGTCCTGTGAAGATACAAACCAATTTTACTTTAGTACCATGCTCTTCCTCACTATCTAGTAATGTTTCCAGTAACATTAGAAGAACCACTCCCAGCACTACAAGCAAATTCCTACCTCATATAGCTTGTTAACCCTTTGGGGGTTTTTTTACAGCACAGATCCCCATCAGCCAAGAAGGAAAAAATACTGTCAGCTTGCCTAACAGCTGAGTGTTAGCATTTTTCAGCTTTCCACAACTAAACTATCCAATGGTATGCATACAGACTGGAGGAAGTACTCATTGGGAACAGCCCTGCCAAGAAGGACTCAGGGATTCTCCTGGATGAAAAGCTGAAAAGTGACCTGGCAATATGTGCACACAGAAGCCAAAGGCGTCCTGGGCTGCATCCAGAGCATGGGCAGCAGGGTGAGGGAGGGGATTCTGCCCTTCTGCTTTACCCTCACGAGACCCCACCTGAAGTGCTGTGTCCAGCTCGGGGTCCCCACACAAGGCAAACACTGAAGCACAGCAGGTCCAAAGCAGCAGGAGGGCACAAAGATGACCAGAGAGCTGGAGCAGCTCACCTACAAAGACATGCTAAGGGAGGCGGGGTTGATCAGCCTAGAGAAGAACAGCTCTGGGGAGATGTTACTGCAACCTTTTAGTGTCTAAAAGCTTATTAACAAGAGAGAAAAGGATTCTTTGCATGAGCAAATAGTGATAGCACGATGACCAGAGAGCTGGAGCAGCTCACCTACAAAGACATGCTAAGGGAGGCGGGGTTGATCAGCCTAGAGAAGAACAGCTCTGGGGAGATGTTACTGCAACCTTTTAGTTGCAGTTGTAGTTAGAAAGCTTATTAAAAAGAGAGAGAAAGATTCTTTGCATGAGCAGATAGTGATAGGACTAAGAGGAAAGGTTTCAAACTAAAAGGGGAGATATTTAGATGAGATATTAGGAAGAAATATTTTACTCTGAGGGTGGTGAGACACTGGAATGGGGTTGCCCAGAGAAGCTGTGGATGTCCCATTCCTCGAAATGTGCAAGGCCAGGTTGGATGGGGCTTTGAGCAACATGGTCTTATGGAAGATTCCCTGCCTATACCAGAGGGGTTGGGACTAAATTATATTTTAAGTCACTTCCAATTCAAACCATTCAGTACTTCTATTCTAACCAGACAGGCTGGTCAAAAAGCAAACAAAAGCTACTGAGACATAACCACCTAGATTCTAGAGAAGTAGGTTGTGCAAGTTTTTCCATACCTAGATGAACTGGAAGGGCTTTTTTTGTTTGCTCAGGAAACCTGGATTTCAAATAGATGGTCTTTCCAAATGATCTTTTTAATCCACACATTGTGAAAAGAAACCCTAATATAGATTTTTTTGTTTTGACAGCAAGTTGAGTTGGTCTTTGGGAGTTCTGAAAATAAAGACATTTTCTTTTATCTGTAAAAGGAAAAAAATCTTTTCTTTGATACCACATTCTTTGATATAAAGCTTCAGTGATGGAAAATCTATATGACTGAGCTCTTGCACAAAGGCAGCAGCAATTAATAACACCTGTGAATAGAGCAAGAAGCAGTGGCAAGTAGGGAAGCAGAAAAAAGGACTGCATTTTGGCTCTGTATGGTTTGTTCTCTATAGAACACAGAATGTGCTGTAATGAAGTCCTTTAAACTAGAGAAACCACAACTGAGCTGAGAGAAGTGGCCACAATGACCAACAAGAACCTTCACGGGGGAAAAGGGACCCCACTGTGATACTGTCAGACCCAGGAGTGGGAGAATGAGCAACAGGGAGGTTTTCCTGTTTCACTGACATGAAAACTGGGCTGGGAACAGAGAAAAGCAAGGATCACATTGTGATTTATTTCTGGCTGTGGAAAATACCTTAGAAATAAGGCAACAGATACTAAGGCAGATTTGTGCATACCTGCAGCCTGCAAATCAGCATTTCTTTTTTAGGGTCTGCTCCAGAACTCCTGACTTACACAGAGAACAGTTTTGTGACCCTCAGTTAGAGCTGCAGAAAGCAGAGGAGGAAAGATAAGATGATGCAGGAGCATTACGCAGGCACCAACCAAAATAAACCAAGCGTTGTAACAGCCTGAAGAGCTTCCCACCCCCCTCTCTCATCAAGTAGTGAGGTGCAGGGCAGAGCATTTAGCAATCTGGAATTAGAAGGCTTTTTTTATTTCATTTTAAGTTGAGGAAAGAGACTTAACAAAGAACTGCAGTCAGGGATGTGTATTGCTGTTCTTTTTCAATTAAAAGAGCACTAAAAAAAGCTGATGACTCAAGAGTTCCCTCCTAGTCAGTAGTCTACTCTCAAGCTGATCTTCCCAGCTGTTACTGTATGAACACCTATATAGATATGGTATTTTATTTGCTGGACAACACACTTCAAGCCTTACATTTTTTGCAATTTGTTTCTGCCAAAAATCTTGGTTTAGTGATATTATTTTGCCCCCTCTATCCATTGTTTCTAAATGAAATATCTTTATTTCTGCCTGAAGCCAGTGGTTTAACATTTATACTTCATGCCCTTCAAGAGAATGAGACTCAGGAACCCATTCCCAGGAGGGAATGGGGAAAAAGCAAAGTTTAATAGAACTGAAAAAGGAGCCTGGAGGTCAATGAAAGTCTCCATGGGAATTTATGAATATAATCAGCTGTCCACTCTAATATTTTTCTTTATTAATAGCATATTTAACTTAGACCATCTCCTTTAAAATGTTTTAAAACCCAATTATCTTGGGACCTAAAAATATCCTCTCATTTTTTAAAAATCAGATGCTGTTATCATAAGAGCATCATTAAAATAAAAGGAAAAAAGTTAAATAAATTATGAGATCCACATTAAAAAATATTATAAAAAGCTGCCTTGAAATCAATATAATTTTAGCACAGTTCAACTAAATCCCAAAACCTAGTGAGAAGAAAAATCAAAAGATCACTGTAGGTTAAAGCTAAAGTGCTATAACCTTGGCTTCCTAAGAACACAATATCACCATCAATGGGTATGTAGTTGACTGACAGCACAGCAAAACAGTGTGTAGCTGAAAATAGTATGTCTTAAGAAGCTGCTTCAGCTTTTTTATTTTAAGGAAAGCATTTGAACTTGAGCACAAAGCTGAGTCTCACTGAAAACAGAACGGCAGATAAACACCTAAATATTTCACCAAAATGCAGCCTAAGATCACACCTTACCTCAAAGTACTAGGTAATTTATTTCATTTCAGTATCAACCATCTTCTATCAGAAACACCAGGGCTCTAAGGTAACCATTACACTCAAGAACACCACATTTTTCATCACAGAGGGCCGATCACACCCTAGGAGGAGGAGCAGGAGCATTGTCAGCAGGTGGAGCAGAACCACCAGGTGTGTGGGCTGGAGCACAGGACATACAAGAAGATGCTGAATCAGCTGGGACTGTTCCACTTTGAAAGAGTGGGAAAAAGGGAAAAGGTTCTGCTGTCTACAGATACCTAACAGAGGGGCAAGGAGAAAACAGACCCAAGCTCCTCAGAGGTGTACAAGGGTAAGACAAAAGGCAGCAGGTAAGTTGGGATGCAGAAAACTTGGACCAGATGTGAAATCTGTTTATTTTATAACATGGAAATGAAAAAACACAGAAAGCGAGAGGCAAACAGATCATGGTCAAAAATTTCACTGATAAATTTCCTGCACAACCTGCTCTAATTTATTCTGTTTTGATTAGGGATTGGATTAGAAAACCTTCAGAGGTCACCCACAAGATTTTTACATGAAACATACAGCATTCCTAAGACCTGTGATGGTACTAGCTATTATAACCAGTACTAAGGAAAAAGTAAGTTTGGCACTTTTCATGGTTATCTGTTGCTGTCCTATTGCAAAGGCTTGGTGATTTTCATGAGCAGTTCTTCACAGCATTGATTCCTTCTTCTTCTCACCACAGCCAACAAACTCCATCTCCCCTCTCTACCAACCAACCTGCTCTTTTATAATACCCCTCTTAATTGGATCCAGCTGTGGCCTATTAAGGGCAGGCTTGTTCTTAATGCTTGATAATTGGCACAGCTGTAACTCTTTAGGGGTGAGATTACTTTCACCACTATCTCTAGTCTCCTGCCTTCTATCTATCCACAGTTATCTTAAACAAAAGTGATTGAAAAGCATCATTACATACAAATCCTATAAAACTCAGTCATCTACATACTGCCAACAGCTGATGTTTTGCAATTTCAGTACCAGGCTTCATTAATCAAGAACCTGTCAGTCACACTTGACAGACAGCTTTTACCCTGAATTTATAACCCTCTGCAGAAGATACAGATCAATATTGAAAACAGCAGGTGTAGAATACTAAACCAACAACTTCCATAACTGGTATGAAATACAACAAAGAAATAAAGGAGAGCTTATTTCATCTTTTCAATATATAAAAGGGGCTTATGAGATAGATGGTGAGAGACACTGTACCAGGATCTGCAGCGAAATGACAAGAGGTGATGGTTTTAAACTACAAGAGGGTAAATTCTATTAGATATAAGAAATAAATTGTTTACTCTTAGGGTGGTGAGGCAGAGGAACAGATTGTCCAGAAAAGCTGTGGATAACCCATCCCTGGAAGTGTTCAAGGCCAGGCTGGATGTGGGGTTGTACAGCCAGGTCTAGTGGAAGGTGTCCTTGCCTATAGCAGGGGTTTGGAACTTGACCATCTCTACAGGTCCCTTCTTACCCAAACCATTCTATGATTGTTAAGCGCTGCACCAAGGGAGTTCTGGTCCCCTTTGCTTTCTCACCCTCATCTCAAAATGAGGAACAGTGTAGGAACAGAGAATGATTATTAATAAATACTCACAATGCACCATTAAAGGTCTCTCACATACTATGGAATAAATCTGCAAGCAATCTTCATGTAAGGCAAATAGTCTTACATGAAGCAGAAAGCCTTCTTCCCATTTTCAGCAAGATGAAGACAGAATGGCATTGCGTAAATGCCATCTTTATTAGCAGTTTCCTTACAAGTTTAAAATATTTTAAAAGGCAATTCTTTAAAAAGCTGCTGTAAGTCCAGCAGAGTGTAAGATTATCCTCAATCTATTTCCCCAGTTGAGTATGCACTACAAAGTAGACACATGCAGGGCAAAGGCCTTTTCATGGCTTCTCTGCAGCCTCACAGATCTAGCAGATAGAAAGTACAATCAGAAAGGTTGTATTAAATTATTTAGAGACCTGAAACCCATTTTTCAAGAAGATATGGGAATTCTAAGATATTTCCTCATAATTACAGTGAAGTAGATTTTTATGCTGCTTTTAAACCCTTTCCAAGTTAACCATTTTCTAAAAGAAATGACACTACCTGAAGTCAAACATGGGGCAGACAAACTTCAAATGCTCTTGAGCATCCAAGTGGAAGTATGTGGTCAGCAACTAGTGGTTACCAAATAGCATTTCAGTGTCCCAAGAAGCTCGTGGTTTGTCTAAATTTGAAGGAAAAAATACCACTAGCATAGCTGAAATTTCAGATAACCTTTTTGGTTTCAGGGCAAATTGTAGATTTCCCACCCATGATCAGCCACAAAGATTACCTGTGGCACAGAGAAGGGACAGAATTTTACATAGATATGCATATCCTCTACGATGCTCAGGAGCTACTTTTCCAGGGTGTTTAACTACTTTCCAGAGGCAAAACAACTTGTTATGAAAAACAGGTATTTGAATGATAAGCACTAAAATAAACAGGGAAAAAAAAGATCAAGTCCTAGGTCCTGTTTAACTAAAAAAAAAGGAGGGGACAATCACTTAACTAAGATTTTGTCAGGCTGCAAAGACTGATGAATGTGAAAGGCAAAACTGCTTCTATCACCAGTGAGTTACAGCAGTCTGGTTGGCATTGGATTGGGTCAGGAAACAATGAAAGGTAATTTTCAGTGTCAGATATAAGAAGCATCTGCATCTTTCTATGGCTACGGAAAATATTTTCATGTTTCTCAGCAGGAACATCATTGCCTAACTGTGCCTTCTGCCAGCTGCCACCAACCTTTTGAGCAGGCTGAAAGGAAAAATTCTTGGAACTTGTAAACAAAAACTTGAAAACAAAAACATATGGAGAGCAAAGCTGGAAAAAAAGCAGTGGAATTCAGGCCACCGATGTTTTAGAGTGGATTTCCAAATACCTCCATTCACTGACCTTGTATTTGCTGGCTTTCTCTGAGCTGTCACTTAGTCACTGAGAGAAATCACCACTGCTGATCATCAGCAGGTTCTGCTGCTAATCTGAGAAGCTCTGCCATTCTCCACCTGTATACACCTTTATGCACTTTGTACCTACGCAGCCAGGTTAAAGACACCAGCAGACAAGCACTGAAGAAGGAAAAAGCAAAATATGTCTGCAGTCATAAATGCATTTCTGCAAGTGTTTTGCCAGAGATAACTACCAGCCAACAAATGCATGCAGTAATCACTGCTCAAGGACCTTAACAGTCATCTAAAGGGAATAGTGGATATTTTAAATCAAATATAGTAAAACTTGCAGAGTAATACTAAGACACAATTTGATCTCTGCATCTGACACACTGAACTACAAGCAAGCTACAAGAAAAGTTTGGCCATTGCTTGATAACTTGGAGATGAATTCCACCACAAAGGAAAGTAATTCTCTCAGGGGCAGAACATATTATGAAATCCTCCCATCCTTGGAGCAGTGCTAAGTTGGACTGGGGCAAGAGGAGGATACACATAACCCCTGCACTCAATTACCTTGCAGGTAACAACATGCCTGCACACTAAACAACACAATATATTTTTACACAGAAGATCACTCATTTGTAAAGAGAATGAATTCCTCTGGGCATTGCAGAGTTTGGAAGCAGTACGACCATGTGCATCTCAGCAAGTAAGGCAGTGCAGTAGCAGGGATCACCAGGTCAAAGCTGTTTGAAGCTGAGGTCCAGAGACATCCATGACATGTCATTTTTAGGTGTTATGTCTAACTAGATTTAGGCCAGTCCCCTAAGCAGAACATTGCCATGCATGGACTGTTAGCAGCTGCCCTGAGACTCTTATCACTGATTTAAACTTTCACATCTCCAAAAGAATCTGAGCACGTGGAATGAATGCTTGGAGCAGACCTGTGGCTTAACCTCCCCCGGGGGAAGTTACTCCATGGGAAGTGACACCACTTTTTGATATGATCAAATGTTTGTGGGGATGGCAATGGGAGATGAGAAGAGACTCAATGCAGAGCTACACTGCTGCTCAGAGCCAAAATGCTAATGCAGAGGCAGTCAATGCATCTTCTGCTGATAGCAGCTGGAATGATTCTGTACAAACCACACTAGGAAAAAAGCAATTATAAGCTGCTCATATGAATTATTACATTTTAATTAAAATTAATTTAGAAGAAATATAGGACAAAATTAATTCAGTATTTTGTAACATTAGCACAATGTATTCAATCGTGCAGCAGCTCCCTGGAGGTCTGAGTTTTGGGAGTTTTTTCCTGTCTTTTTTTAGTTTCCTCCTCATTACTAGTTTTGCATGTTCAGGATAAAACCTGAGAGCCACGTCATGTCCTTCATCATTACTGTTGATAGCTTTTGACAAGAAACAGAAGAACACTTTTTTCTACAGAATAATTTTTTTATTTTGCAGAAGAATTGTAAGGTTCTATTCCCCATACTAGGGCTGTACATCTTTTTATAGAAGCCTAGTAAATAGTGATAGAAAACACTTGGGTTGGGGAAGCAACAACAGAAAAATAAAGACAAGTTTTAAGAGCTGGTTATGTTCTATGCCCTCTTCTTTCATCGTTGGTTTTCAGGGATAACCAATATACAATTAGGATGAAAAAAATTATAGTTTTAGTATAGACTCCTCAGAAGAGGTCTGGCAAGATTCAATAAATTGGCTTTTACTTGTTAAAATCAGTTTAAAGAAGTGTTCACCATGTTGCTACTGAAAGCTTTTGGAAACCAAAAGTATGCTTTTGATTGAAAGAAAAACTATTTTCCAATGGAAACACATTTAGGTACACATTATTGTTACAAAGCCAACAGCAATGTGAACACTGAAGAGATTAGCATATCAATGTTACTGCAATGTGTCTTGATAGTCCCAGCTCTAGGGAAGACTGCTATTTTAGAGCATTTCAAATGTGATAGTTTCAGATACAAGCCTTCACATCAAATACAAATTATTCTACTTTCTCCCTCTCAGTGACAACACCAGATTTTCTTCTGTCAGACCTGCATACACCTTCTGACTATTTAAATGTAAGTCTCAAGGCAGGCATCCCACCCTCACTGTCTCCTGCAGCATCCCAGCTTCATTGCAGCTCACCTCCTCCTTCCCAGCTGCATCCTGCAGAGCACTGGCCATTTCACAGCAGCTCAGGAGGCCTCAGCTCCAATGCTTCCCTCACCAGTCAGTGCTTAGAAACACCACAGGAAAGGGGACTCTATTGGCTTTAGATAATGATGACTTCAATTAACAACAACCAACTGAAGATGACAGTCTTCGAAGTTTATCCATATTGCATGCAATCATTTGCAGTATTAAGAAAATCCCTCAAAACTTCCAAAGTAGCTGAGCAAGAGCCAGCACTGAATTGGGACAAAAAGCAGGAACCTGTGCTTTCAAACAGTAATTTTGAAGAAAAATATTTGCTGCTGTCACATGAGAGAGATTAAGACAAAGTGTTTACTTGTGCCACAAAAATACAACTGATTCTCCCACACTGACTCTAAGTATATCAGGGCATTTACAGCTGCTGCTTCCAGGTGCATTGCAGACCTTTGAAGGTGGCATGCTGGCTCTTTCACTTCTAGACCAGATGTGGCAGCATCCAGCAGCAGCTGGGGCCACTCTGTGTATCGGGGCAGCAGCTGCCAGACAAGGTGATGCAGGTGACACTGAAACCCCTGTGACTGAATGGAGCATTTTGCAGAAACACAACACACTACATTCTACATGTTGAAAATAACATGTGAAAATGGAAGTGGTCCAATATAACTTATTAAAAAAAAAGAACACAGGTTTCCCATTAAAAGTACTGAGGCTAGGTCATAAGTCACCACCCACAATAGCCACTGGAAAGATGTGGGATTCAGCAACATTTCTATCAGCAAAAACCACGTAAAATTAATAAAAACAACAAATCCTCTTAAAAAAAAAAACCAAAAAAACAAAAAAAAAACCCCCACCAAACCAAAACCAGATCCTCTACGAAAGGATTTCGGGAAGCAGCAGCTTGTAGGAGAGGAATGATCCAGAGGCATAATCCCACACACATACCAACAAAGGATATCAACACATGCTGCCCTTACTGGAAAAGGACACAGAAGGGTAGATCTGGCTCTAGCACCGGGAAGCTTTGCAGCTGAGTCAGGCAACTGCTCTTTCCTCTGTGCTTTCTACAGATGCCATCCTATGCCACTGCCAAGTGTTTACCCCAAAACCACCCAACAACCCTCTGCCACATGCCTCACTTGTGTGTGCTCAAACCTTCCACCAGTATCCACCACACATAACACAGTATTTTATGGATGAAGTGCAAGCCTCCAAAGATGTGATGCATGATGCTATTTATTATAAGAAAGGAGTCTGAGCATTTTTTACACTGATTCTTCCAGATAATTCACTCTGTAAACTAACCTGTGAGCACAGGTAGAAGAAACTGAAGTAATATCATCCTCCAGTATAAAAGAATTCAGATTTCAAACATGTGACCTTCCTCAGTGAAGGACAGGAACTCAATTCTGTGATTGAAAGAGCAGTATTTCACTTCACCATTCATGTCTGATAGATGGTATGGCAATGACATAGATTTAAAATGAGAGGCTCTTCTATTCTCAGTGGACAAAGACAATCATCACAAATGTCACCTACGTGACATGCTTCTTCCCAGGCCTCAGGTAGAGAGCAGCTCTCAAAAGCAGCTGTTATGACATAACAATAGCAAAAACACATAGTTGTGTCTAGAAAAGAGACATCAACACTTGAGTGACCACTTCAGACTGCCAGCGTGCCCTTGCATTTGTGCAAGGTGATACTGAACCATCCTAACTCTTCAGCCAAGGAAGCTCTCCTAACACATCCTGCTGTAGGAGAACAATCCTGACTCAGCTTTTGTAACCCAATTTCAACATGTAAACGAGGTCTCTTAACACCCTTCCTAACACTACACTCTACTTACAGTAAACTTCTTCAGAAGTCCAGGTATTTGCTTTATAATCTCAAAGTTAATCAAGGACACTAACTCCCTGTGACATGACCCTACAAGGACCAACTGTAAAGACAGTATAGATTACAAATTTTCTGCAAATGCACTGTAGAACTTTAAACAAGAAAAGTCTTTATATTAGAAACAAAATAAGTTATTCCAGTCTCAAGCACTGTGATACAGATCTAACATTTGCATCTCCAGCATCTTCCCTTATTTTACAAGGATGGAAAGAATATGACGAAGGTAATAAACATACTAAGAATGTGTTTAAGAAGGTAAGAAGATATCTAAGAAGATAATAAACACATTAATCTGTCACTGAAAAAGTGAATTTTGACTGTTCACATTTGGAGCATGCTGGAAGGCAAGTCTCATAGACACGAAGATACTAAAGAGCTGAAAACCAAAACAAATTCCATTATGCTAATAACTTTTCCGTTAATAAGAGGAGCACAAATGTTTGGGGTTTTTTTGCTTGCTCTTGCTTTCTCAAAGAGCAACACTGTGATACCAGTGGTTTGGCATCAAAGAAAAAGGTAAACTGAATACATGCAAGAGTTTTCAAATAATTCAGTTACTTCTTGAAGTGAACTTCATATTTTATATATAAAAGAAGAAAACATCAATATACTGCATTTTAAAAGCATTTTCCTTGCATTCAGTGCACATATTAAATTGCAAGAATTGAAAAAAAAATTAATTTTACCTGTAAATGTATACAAGTATGTACTCAGAATGAACACTTCACCCATCCCTCCTAGGTATACCAAAGAAGAGCATCGGATGGTCTTGCTTGCCCCAGAAGTAAAAAATCTTTCTGGACAAGGATAGCCCAGAAAATGTTTGAACAGAAAGATTCAGTAAATAACCTTGTGAGGTGAAAAGAAGTACAGTGACATTCAAACTACACTTTTAACATGTGAAAAAGCACTTCCCTTCTCCCTGCTCTTTTTCAGAGTCAGGTTGTTTGTACTCAGTGACTCCTGAGACTCTCAGAGTTATTGGGGAAATTTCAGCTGTGGCTTCTTCAAGTCCAAGTTTTTCCTTCCACTATAGCAATAGTGTCACAGCATGTGCAAAGTGCCCAGACTGATCCTTTGGGAAGTACATTAACTTGGGGTAAGGTATTGTTGAGATGCACCACCACATCACTCATGCACAAATGGTGCACTCCACTAAATGGAAACTATTTCCCCAAAAATGTTACCTGATGGCACAATGCTATCACAGAAAGCATCAAACAACCAGCCCAAACCCAGAGCTGATCACTACCTCCTGATAACAAGGGAGCAGAGTTGAGGAGGTTGCTCTCAATGACTAATGCACAAAGCTCTGTACCCTTCTGGATTTGACCTCTAGTAAACAAGCTATAAAAGAAAAGAAAATTCATTTAAGGTAGGCTGACATGACAGATACAGACCAAAAGTAAGCGTGGGCAAAATCCAGAGTTCTGATTTCCCTAAGGTACAGCCAATCTTGCAAACCTGCAGTTGTGAGTAGAAAGTCTCAGCTCAATTTTTCCTAATCATGCCTTGTAGATACCAATTCATTAGTCATGGTTACTGAAGCAGTAGAAGAAACAAGCAATACCTATCCTGACAAAGTAGCACAAGAATAAAAGAAATGAAAAAACAATGGCAAATCTCAAGAAGTAATAAAAACAGGTTAAAGAAATGAAGAAAATATGAACCAACTAAAAATGAATGGGCAATGAGCATTCCCTAGAACTCATCATTCAGGAGGTCTGTATTTCAAACAGGCTTCAGGGATTAATTTGTGACTCCTGTTTTGACTAGAAAGCCTTTTATACAAATTACATTTCACCTCTGAACCAGTCAAGATGTAATGCAAGTGATTGTATGCATCTGTCTTTGGGGATGCATTGACCTAGTTAGCCATCTAATGCAATTTTTGGCAATTGCTTCTTAAGTTTTTTTCTTTGTGTTGTTTAGTATTAATTTTTAAAGAGACTGCAAGAGTGTTACTGTGTCTTTGCAGGGCATCTCAGCTGACACACAGAGAGCACAGGAACAGGCTCCACTGATGGTGCTGGGTTTCTAAAACACCCAGGATGCATTACAGCCCCCAAGCTTGCGAAAGAACACACGTCAAAGCACCAGCCTCAAATGCAACAGTAAAGCCAGCTGGGGCAGATGTCTGAGACAGCCCCTGTCCACCCAATGTGGTTGCTTCAGTCTTGTGTGAGACCTACAGACCACAGAGAAATCCCCCCTACAGCATCTAGGATCCAACCATGACACGGAGACAATTTGTTATAGTTTCACCTGCATGGAGATTACCCAAACTAACCTCCAAACAAGGATGTACAACAGAATGTCACCCTGAATGAAGTGGGAATCTATTCAAGATCCATGGAATAACAGCCTGAACCCTGCTTAGTTTAGCAGCACCCACGTGGGCACATTTGACAGAAGTGTTGGGATGAAGCCAGCTTTGTCAACATCCATGCCTGGAGCTTCTGAAGAGCTCCCACCCACGGCTGGCACACACCCACTGCCCTCCCCTCAAAGCACACACGCCATGCTCCCGGACTCCAGCTTCAAAGTTTGAGAATGGTCTAGTACTGCCAGGGGGATTTGTGGGAATCCCATCACAAGCTTCACACAACCCTTAAAAACTTCCTTTAGTGCCAGACCCTTATCTGTTCATTCTCTGTGAAGTGGGATTAGTAGAACTTCACTGCATGAGGGATTTTGAAAATACAGTCATTCAGAAATCAAGAGATGCATAACTTTTATACAGAGGCATTTCCTAATCATATTGCAAAACGACAAATACTTTTTCTGAAACAGACTGAAGAACTTTGTTAACAGGAGACAAATACTACAAAAAAATATGTTCAAAAACCCCAAATTAGTTGCTGTAACTTTTGGGAAACTTAGTTACTAGCACAAAAAAAACCCAACCAGACTAAATGCATAAGAACACCTGAAAAGATGAAAAAAACCTCAGATTAAAAAATAAAATAGTTATAGAATTAAACACTAACATTCCATACTGGGAGTTAATCAACAGCTCACATCTAAGTAGGCATAATATACTAAAAGTTTACATATGGACAGACAGTTTCATGGATAATAAATTCAAAATCACCAGAAACTAATGTGTGTGTGTGTGTATATATATATATATATATATGATATTTATTTAGGTAAAATACAATACATGCTCAAGAAGTCCTATTCTTTCCTAAATACTTGCTGTTGATTCCTGCTGAACCAAGATACAGCTAATGGGACTACAGAAGCAAACACATGAGCAGAATTACAGACAATTTAATGCTCTCATGTCCATAAAAATGTGAACACTTCACCTCTGCTTGTCCTTCTAACATTACTGCTGAATGTTCTTTTGATGCTACCAACACATGCACTTTGTTAACTAAGAAAACCCAAATGTGCAACTATCTGCCTGCAGTCACTTGAGTCCCTTCATCATCTGTAGTAAATGAGACAAGAAGAGTCATCTAGCAGCACATTTATTGCCACTAGCAGATGCCAAGTAACACTAATAGTAAATGGTGTAGGCACATCCCATAGGTGACACTTACAGTATGTGAACTATATTGTGTCTCAGAAAAGTGCTGAAGTCAGAAGTCTTGATACATTGAGTCTATTCTCAATTCTACCAGAAATTAAATCACACTGCCTCAACTATTTATCCTGTAAAATAGCAAACTGATCTTCATCTCTCATGAATGAAACTGAGTAAGAACCACTACCTATAGGCTGCCCAGTACCCAGGGGAAGAGCTAAAAGAGGAACTGAAGCCTTTATTTCCAGCCCATCTTATACAGCCCCTGTCCAAAACACTCCAAATGGAAGAAAATAGGAGAAAGTGGTTTGCTTGAGACATTAAGGAGTTTGGTTCCATGCTGTGCTTCCCAACATTAGAGTTCAACAAGAAATGCTTTTTCTGAGAAGAGAAGAAAGGGCAAAATCCTCTGGTTTTAAGGCTCACCAGTAGCTCACAATTATAGGCTACTTTACTGAACACAAAAACTTTGCTGATGTATTATCACAGTGGTGGTGCAGTTACTGTAGTAACAGATGTTCTTACACATTGTTACTAAGAAATATAACATAGGAAAATATACAGAGCCCTTACAGCCTGCACCAAACATTTTCTGCTCTCACTACTCAGTAAAATGAATCACTGAAAAAACCCACACAGACACTCCATATAGAAAAACATGAGTCTGTATTCCATGTAATTAAATCTTAAGTAAGCCACTAGCAATTATTTTTCTCCCAATTGAACAAATATATTTAAAACCTTCCTGAATGAATTTAAATGTCAAATCCAAGTTTATTGTACAGGTAAAGTTTAGCTGTAATGCATTAGTACAATTCAGGCCCTAAAGGTACCTTCTATTATAAAATAAGTTTATATGTCATTCAAGGCCTATATTCTCAATGGAACTCAAGTTGCAGGTAACACTTTTCTCTTTGCAGCTACTTCAACTATTATAAGCTTCTACAAAAAAAAAATTAAAAACTACTGTGCCTATCACCATGACAACAAAATATTACACTTTTTCATACAATATAATATATACAGATTTACATAAAAGTGATGAGTAGTTATCCATTGTTATGTCTTACAATTAAAACTCACAAATTTTGTCTAATATCTCAATATCATTAATCACTAATGCCTCAATATCATTATTAGAAAATATAAGCAGAAATTGGTTCTACATCTGATTTCCGCATAAAATAATATTCAAATTTGCAAAAATATTTAAAAGTTGGAGGGAAAGTTTTATCACTAAATAAAATTAATACCTTTAGGAAAAACCAGAGGAGGAAAAGAAGACTGAAATGATCCAAGTCATGATAAAATAAATCTGCTTTGAAACTGCTGCTAAAATTGAACACTTCTCTTCAGATTCATTAGGTTCCAAAATACATGTAGGGAAAAGGTACATACAGGTTTTGCAGGTTAATTTTTCTTACTGAAGTTAGGGAAGAAAAGAACATAAGTTTATCATCAGGGCAGAAGAGTGCAAGCTTATTAAATCTACATTTTTTTAAAAAATCCTCTCAGTTGAATTTGAAAACCAGTTTCAGCTGATAAGAAAAATTTGTAAAATCAAAGCATATTAGAAGATCTAATTGAAAAATATTTTTGTGATGCCACATTTCTTAACATATCCATTATAAATTGCAGTCTAGTAAAATGCATCTAAATCCATGAAAGACCCATTAAGGTTTTTCAAAATTCATGTTTTTAATGTATCTGCCTGCATCTGAACAGAGACTATCTTGGCCTCCATCAGCCACATCTGGGAGGAGCTGTCAAAGACCGAGCTATACAGCCCAGATGATATTTTGTGGTTTGAGCCAGGCTCTCACAGCATAGCAGACCTGGCTGCAGACAGTAAGGAATGTTTCCTGGATCAGAACACTAAACTGTGTGAAAACATCTCAAATGTGTAAAATACAAACAATTTGCCTTAAAATAATTGAATAACAAAAATATAAATTCTATCTCCTCTGTAATGCTGCTGGGTCACACCACAGTTGCATTCAAATATAGAACAAATGAAGCTACATTTAAAAATGTATCTTTCTGTTCATTTCCAGGATTTACATCTAATACTGCATGTCAACATATTATCATGATGCAAGCCTTGGAGTATACACATTACTTCTAGGCTTAAAGAATCATTCATAAACCATAATTTGACGCATTTATTCACAGATTTATATAATATAAAACTGGCCGGTTTTCTGTGATAAAGTATTCAAAACCAAGCAGCTCAGCTATCCAAAGCCCTTTGCTTAGGTCTTGATTGTTCCTGCTGGATAGGAACTGGAGAACAAATCCACTATCCCAGTACCACAGGCAGCAATCAGGTGGCACAAACCTGTGTCTTCTCAAGATATTTCATCTATTGTATTTGAGTAGTTAACACCAATTATTTGAATTATCAAGGACAGCCACGTGAGCACCCACTGTGACAAGGCAAATCACTGTACCTCGTAGATAATACCAGAATCTCTGCAAGTTTAGGTTGATATTTTCACACAAAATATTCCCAGGCTATAACTTTAAGAAAATCTGACTGATGTTGCAAAAGAAGACTTTATGAAATCTGACATTAACTGAAAGATCCAGTTTCAACCTTGGACTAGTACCACATGTTCCCATCCTGCATGAATTTCTTCCCATCCTAAATTAATTTGAATCCTTGTAAAGCTCTGTCAAAGTACGGCACAAAAAAATCAAAATGTATGAGTGAGCAAAAAGATACCACTCGCTTTTTATGTATGCACACTATGCTTTAATAACAAGAAATTCTGGCTGCAAAATATCATCTTTAATTAGGCTGCCCATAGTCCCTTCTTAAAAAGACAAAATTTCACAGATACTGAATCTTGAGTTCTCTGTAGTTTAGCCTATGGATTTGGGGAAGATTTGGAGCACAAAAAAAGCAAACAGCTTGAATGATATACAAATGACAGATATGACAGGATGATTAATTTGAGGCAACTCACTCATGAATAGGTGGTATTTGGGTATTATGGAATGGATTGTTCTAATAATGTGCTTCAATGGATGTGAAGCCCTCAACAATCTAGTCTGGAATGAAATGGTGTCTCCATTCTCATCCTGACCTCCAATTAGAGTAGGATTACCACTTCTCATTATGTTCTACCCTATTTATTTGCAACCTGCTAGCCCCTACTCACCCCACCAATCTCGTGTTCTTTGGTGAATACTGCTTTAATTTATCTTCTGATAAAACAATCTCATGCCTCGTGTCTCTTGAGTACTACTAAAAATAATTATCACTTCACAAGCACTAAAAATTTTAAGTCTCAACAAATTATGGAAGATGCAAAGGTAATAAGTATCACCATTTAAAGATACTTAATAAAA
The DNA here is from genome assembly GCF_014805655.1 of Passer montanus. Taxonomy (NCBI): domain Eukaryota; kingdom Metazoa; phylum Chordata; class Aves; order Passeriformes; family Passeridae; genus Passer; species Passer montanus. The sequence continues at coordinate 618,991 of NW_024361053.1, read as the reverse complement.
TCTACTTCATAAAAGATTTGCATATATGCAGATTTTATATATATAGATATCTTTGCTACTACACATAGTGGAAAAAAGGAAAAATTAAAGGAGGGAAAAGTGTATATATAGCAGAAAGAGCTTACAATCAAAAAATTTTAAAAATTAAGTATAGGGTAATATAGTTGTATTTTTCTTTAATAAAAATCTTGGAATTTTTTGGCTGTGAAATGTACTATTCTGCAACTGCCACCTTTATTTTAGACCAGCAACAGTCAGAACCACCTACATTTTAAATTTGCTTCCATTGCCATAGAAACGTATATTTGCTTTAACTAAAAATGAAGTCTTCTGGCTCAATCATCTACTTTCTATATCATACACTACAGAAGACATAATTTATTCATTTACACATCCATACTTGCATCTTTTAACATAACCTACATCCACCTCAGCTACTATGAAAAATCACATGTGGTTTTTGTTAGATAAGATAGTTATAGAACATTTATATTAAAATTAATTACTTCAATCTATTCTATATAAACTCAAAAGGACAGAATTACTTTTAAATTACTAATGTTCTTAAATCAATCCGATTTTAAGTATGCTTTTGCTGACTTTTACTTCATTAGTAATGTTCAGAGCAATCATGCACCATTTTATTAAATAATTGTAATTAAACCTTTCTGTGCTCAATAAGAGATGGGAAAAAGGTCAAAACACATAGAAGAAAATGGTATTTTTGTTCTCTTTAAAGCCACTGACACCAAGGCGAATGCACACCAAAAAATTAAAGACATACAGTGCTAATAAAAACCCAAATTTATTCATGCAGTTTTAGTACCAAAAGAAAGATCTAAACTATTTCTGTAAATATATAAATATTGTTATTAAAATCCTTAAATCTATTTTCGAGTTTCTTCACAAGGTCTGAGAGCAAAGAAGCACCAAGATTATCTCCAACTTTTACTATGGAACCTGCTCCAAGAGCTAGCTCAAAGAACCATAGTACTAAGCTTAGCAAAGTGTTAAAAATATTCCTCAGCAGTCTGTAAAAAAATTTCCTCCTATACCCATTAACATTTTCACACAACACTATATTTTGTCTGAATCCCTGTTGCATGTAAACAGGAGGCTCAAGCAGGAGCATTCGACACAGAATTGTGTATTCAGTGCAGATGCTAGATTCAGCAGAGAAATGATGAAGAACCAGACCTCTTTTTTTCCCCCTTTTCTGATTAGCTGCTTTTGAATACCATTAGCAGCTCTAGAGGCACCATAATTTTATTACTCCTTAAGAAAGATATACATAAATAGAAAAAGTAGATCCACAATTTCAGATGAGAAACAAGTGTAACCATGCCAGCAATAAAACAAGTCCCAAAACACAAATGTACTGTGAAGGCAGTGTGTGCCCACCTCTCCCACAAGAGTCCACAGGAAATTCAAACCCCTGGCTTCCCACTTCTACCACACTGCTGGCACCCCAGTTCACACCCAAGCTGCCCTCCAGCACACTGGCAGACTCCTTTTAATATTTTTCTGTTTCTTTTACTATTACTCATGTTATACACATCCACTTTTCTTTTTGTTGATCAAGAATATTCCCCCCTCCCATCCCTTCAAGTTCAATTTTGCAGGAATCTTTTCTCCAGCTTTCCCAAAATTGCATCACACACCACACTATCTTGGGGGTTTTCCCCTGACTGAAAGGCACTACTGTAAATGTAAGAAATATTGTTTGAAGTTTATGTTGTTATATAGAAAACTTTTGATAACAGTCCAAGTTATACAACTAAGCACTAGTTCTAGAAAATCCAAGAAATGTGTCTAGCTTATCACTTTCCAGCACTGAACTGAGCTCTAAGATATGGAAACTGGAGCCAGAAGCCATTAGCTTCTAGCAACTGATCTGGTCAAGTCAGTTGGAACAACTTGCTTAAGTCCAAAAACAAGTAGCTTTTGTATTAAAAGAAATAGATACTTTTCTAGAAATATAAATTTCTGTAGCTATCCCTAACAGACAATAAACATGTAACAGAAATAATTTTAACACTTGAGAGCCAGACAAAAATGTCTAATTTTGGCTGCTCATATTGGGAAAGAAAAATAAACTATTCCATTTTAAATTGGCCAAGGGGCAGGGGGAAGAAGCATAGGGATTTGTTACTTTTTGTAGCACAACTTACAAATTCCTATTCCCTTAGACTTGACTGAAGCACACTATCCTTATTCACTGCCTCTTCTTTAGACAGTTTTTGATTTAGAAGAACCACCTTCTCAGATAAAAGGATGTTAGTTAGTAGTCTTATTCTTCCAGCATTTTTTCACTCTGAAACCTATTTTTTCACAAAACAGATACCTGTTCCTGAACAAAGCATGGGGTGCAGCACAATGTTCAGTGATGCATTCCAGTACAGTTTCCAAACATGCAGTCCCACAATCAAGCTTAGAAGAGAAGCAGTGCTGAACTATACAAACATCAGCAAATTCAGGTTCAATCTGTGAATAATGTAATTTGGCTTAAAGCAAAATCATAATGCTCAAATCTATTGTTGAACTGATAAGAGATGAAGTATTTTAAATTTTATTTTCCAGACTTGTAGCTTGATTTTTCTGTAGGCTTCAGAAACTGTGACTTAATAAAAAGCTTATTAACACTGTCAATAAAAAGCTAAGTGTATTTCCAGAAATTTCATAGTGGATCTAACAAAACTAAAATAAACAAAACTAAACGTGAAAGTATCCTGCCTTTCAGTGCTTCCCTATACCTAAAGGAAATTTTACCAAGTTTTAATTTCCCTGCCCTTTAGGACTACCATACATGAAATCTGTCTGGAATTCAGGCAAAGCAGAGCTTGTTCCAAAATACACAGCTGATCTGTGATTTTCAGACTGGCCATTAACCACCATTTCCAGCTAAATGTTCACTTTATGCCAGTACATCAAAAACAGAGGTGAAAGATTAAGGGATTGGTTTTGGTTATAAACCACTGAAGCAAGGCCAACTTGAAACACCCTGCCAGGTAAACACACTCACAGCAGGATTCTTAAAGTATAAGCAGAACTCTAAGATACCAAACAACTTACTGTTTTTAAAATATAGCAGTCACATTTTTGTACAAGGCAAAAAACAATTATGGTTTTTATAAATTACATGTCTCAAAGGTCATATTTCCAAGATAAGTTAGCTGTTTAAAAGACGTTAAGGATAAAAGGGAACCAAAAGTCTTATCTCTCTCTATTAATTGTTACATACAATAATTCATACTTTCAATATTCTTTGCCAAGTTGTGTAGAAAGTTTTTTCCTGTTTATCTGATTGTACACTAAATATAGTTAGTATACTTTCTCAAGATCAAATGTCTCCGTGTTTTATTTGCCTGCATTGTATGAATTTTAATTACCCAGGCATGCTTTTTTAAAATGGGTTCAACTCCAAACAAACCCTAATGAAGACATACACAAAAAGAATTTTTGTTCTTGAGGGAACAAAGTAATACTTCTATATATAAAATGGTTAAAGTACAAGAATGAGACCAAGACATTCCATTCAGGTACCTCTTGCATCAGCCAAGTGTCCCACAAACCTAAAGACAAAACCCACTTGGAACTGATGCTGGCATTTGGTTTGCCAGAAGCAAGAAGTTCAGGCTGACATGACTACCACCCATTTTGTATCTGGGGACTTCTTTAATAAATCTTAACCCAAATCCTTTGTTGCCTCTTGTCCCACAGTCTTCCATTTAATTTCATGGTTACAGGTAACAAAAGCCACTGATTATCAGAAAAGAAGAATTAACTTCAGATAAGGATTTTAGTGCCTGGAAGTGGCATTATTCAGACACCTGCACAGTCCTACCAGAGCATCACAGTATTACCACATTTCATTAAATACAATTCCAGCTGATGTCCAATAATAATAGGCATGACTATCTCTTTTTGAACATCAAGCATGTCGGGCAATGGCCTTGGGATAAAAAGGACTCCCAGAAGCAAGAAGAGAATTATGCATAAGAATGAAAACACTGCAAGCTTCCAAGTATCCCCCTAGAAAGATGCATATCAAATGGTTCCAGCCAGAGACAGGAATACTAACAAGTTAAAATACTACTTAAGAAGAAAAGGTGCAAGAAATAGAAATACTGGAACCAGGAAAGACTGAGGGTCCAGATTTCCTGCCTCATAATGTCATATTTTAAATTTCCGTTAAATGGATAAAATTACAAGCTGAAACCTAAAAGCAATGAGGTGGTTTTACCTTTCTGTCATAACACATTTATCTCCAACAGGGAAATACAAAATGTTAAAAAGGAGACTGACTCACTGCTGAAATAGGAAATACAGCAAAAAGAATTTAAGTGAGTCAAGCCTACAAGACTGAAAGAGTGGCATCTTTCTTGGTGCCACAAAAAAAGCTCGGCTATCACAAAACTGCATTAAAATAATGAAAACACAGGAAAATGTCTAATCTAGAAGCAGTGCCCATTACATAACATTCTGGTACAGACACAGAAAGGAAGGTTGAACAATATTACATTGTAATGATCAATTTTATACATGTCTCACTGAATTTTACAGAAGCAGCATGGTTCCATGCACTGCTGAGCCCCAGTAGTTTTACATAGCAAAATCAGCAAGCATAACATGTGCAAAAAAAACATCTTCTTGATCAGAAGGTGACACACACATACATGCATAACAACAGAGAACAAAAGGCAAAGGTCCACATGCAGAACAGATAAGTCAAGAATCTCAACCCTAATTCACAGGTTAGAGAAATGTGGGAAAAATAAGGCTGTGGGAGATTACACTGCTCTCCTAATTACAATTCACAGTTACACATCCTTCATCTACACAAAAATAAATGTCTAGTCTTAATGCAAATGACGCTCATTTCATCAAGATGCCAAGTTAGTACCAAACACATCACTTCTGATTTTGTGTGAAATACCATCCTGGCACTTCACAGCTGAGGACAGCTACATGGAGGGGTGGGAGGAAAACCCATGCAGTTTGCAGACACTTTTCACCCAGAAAGACAGTAGAAATGGATACTTTTCTGCAATTTGTATTGAACATTGTAGTACTGTCCGGCATATGGAAAATTAACAATCTATTAAAAATGTCTCAACTGGATTCTATAATGATTTCTTTCCAGTCAGAAGTGACTACTAGACTGGCAGCCAGTAAAACTTTTACAAAAGGTCAGCTAAACAGCTTTATTTTCATGCACAAACCACCACATTAAGTTCACTCCCAAGTGCTTGCTCTAGAACTAACATTACAAATTCCACACTGTAATTTGCTTAAGAGCACAAGCTGCTTCCTCTATACCCATGGCCTGACAAATTTGGTGGTCTTCTAGGATGGGCTTTCAGCAGTGGTGGATAAGGGAAGGGCAAAAACTATCATCCACCTTGTGTAAAGCATTTGATGTGGTCCTGCATCACACCCTTGCCCAAACCTGAAGAGACACGGATTTGATGGATGGACCACGCAGTGGATAACAACAGGCTGGGTGGTCACACTCAAAGACTTGCAGTCAACAGCTCAATGTCCAAGTGGAGAGAAGTGATGAGTGACAATCCTCAGGGGTCAGTACAGTGACAGCTCTGACAGCAACATGGACAGTGGGATGAGGTGCACCCTCAGCAAGTTTGCTAACAACACCAAGCTGTGTGGTGCAGCTGACACTCTGGAGAAAAGGGATATCATCCAGAGGGATCCTGACAGGCTTTACGGGTGGGTGTGTGAGAACCTCATGAAGTTCAACAAGGCCAAGTGCAAGGTGCTGCAGCAGGGTCACAACAATCTCAAGCACAAAGACAGGGTGGAGAATGGATTGAAAGCAGCCCTGAGAGAAGGACTTTGTGGGTGTTGGTGGACAAAAAGCTGGATATGAATCAACAGTGTGTGCCAGCAGCCCAGAAAGCCAACCACATCTTGGGTTGCATCAAAGAGATGTGACCAGCAGGTCAAGGGAGGTGATTCTTCCCCTCTACTCTGCTCTCATGAGTACCTGGAGTACTGCAGCCAGCTCTGGGGCTCCCAGCACAAGCCAGATGTGGATCTGGAATGAATCCAGAGAATCAGCTGACTGCAGAGAGCAGCCTTCCAGTATGTAGAGGGGGCTTGCAAGAAGGCTGGAGAAGGACTTTTTAAAAGGGCATGTAGGGACAGGATGGGGAGAATAGTCTTAAGATGAAGGAATATACAGTTAGATTAGATATTAAGAGAAAATTCTTTACTGTGGGGGTGTTCAGGCACTGGATTAGGCTGCCCAGAGAGGTTTTGGATTTCCCATCCCTGAAGGTGTTCAAGACCAGGCTGGATGAGGCTGCAAGCAGACAGCTTCCTGTCCTCGGCAGGGGGATTGAAATTAGATAAACTTTAAGGTCCTTTCCAGCCCTAACCATTCCATGACCTTCGACTGAAATTAGATAAACTTTAAGGTCCTTTCCAGCCCTAACCATTCCATGATCTTCGATTCTGCAATTAAGCCCCTGTGCCAGTGCTTACCTGCATTGCTATGATTTGATTGCCTATTTTTAACCAAGGTGCACAGAACCTCTGCCTTAACTGTACTAAAAACTACAATTCAGCAGCAGTGTGAGTCAGGCTTGTTTTGCTAGGAAGAGTTGTGCCAGAATGCTCTCCCAGCAATGTCTTTGATCTTTCTCTCAACTGCAAACCCCTTCTGACCATTCTCTCCTCTTTCTCTCCATGAGGCTTCAGAACCTAAGCCAAGCAGTGGGGAATCTGTGAGATCCACAGCATATTTGAGGGGGAAGGTCACTCTGCACCTTACCTCTTGGGGAACACTCTTTTTCTAAAATCTTCCTCATTCAAATTTTCCTATCAACAGCCTGTTTTTGCACTACAGCATCTGAGAGATGATGTTAACAGATGATGACCAAGGTTTGACCTGTCTTGCAATGTTACTGCAGAATTCAGTGCCCTCCCCTCCACTTCTCAAAATGCAAGGGTACAGCACCAGAAGTCACACTGCAAGTACATAACAGGGCACAGAAAAGCAGTATCCACAGCTGCCAGAAAAAATGTCATTTGCATAACCAGTCATGAGGAAAGTATTTGTCAAAAAGATACATTATTTTCCCGATGCCGATCTCAAAATGCTAAAATGTAAGCTGCTTATCAGTATCAGCAGCACTGATTTGATTGAATGTATTGGAAAGGATACAGAAATGTGAATCATTCACTGAACAGGTATCCCATAACTGTATAAAGGACTTCTGAAGCAGAAGTTTGTTGCTGAAGGCATTTTTGTCATTTTGAAGAGAGAAGCTGCTTGATGACCACGTGAAAAATGCAATTAAGTTCTCTAGTTTTATCACGCACATTTAAACCAAACTTTAAAGTAGCTTGAACAAGATGAAGTTTCGGTATGATTCACTCCTCCGTCATGAGAGCAGTTGATGAAACAGTTACAAAAGGCATTACAGTTCTTTAGTGTGGGACTGGAGAATGTGTTATGGCTACATTGTGTTACTCCCTTGCAGAGAAGGAGTCAAACACAGCCTTAGTTTCACTTAGAAAGTGATGCCCTAAGGAAATGGCAAAGATGCTTGTGTATCAGTCAATGAAAAAGAACATCTGTCGTTTCTCAAGAAAGAAAAAGACAGCAAAGGAAAAGGCACTTCTACCTAAAAGTAAGCCAGATGATTTTCAGTATGCAAAGTCATCTTTCCTTGAATGTCATGTACACACACTGTCAGTTCAGGTTTATTAAAGTTCTTTGTAAAACTGGAAGGAGGTTCAAAATGTCTGATAGGAATTACAGTCATCTGTCATTGCTATTAACTAGCACTGCCTGCCACAAATAGGAGAAATTAATAAAAAAAAGTTTCATTAGTATAGATAACCCCCCCCAAGAAAACAAGAAACCATCACCCCTGATTGTGTTACTCCCTTGCAGAGAAGGAGTCAAACACAGCCTTAGTTTCACTTAGAAAGTGATGCCCTAAGGAAATGGCAAAGATGCTTGTGTATCAGTCAATGAAAAAGAACATCTGTCGTTTCTCAAGAAAGAAAAAGACAGCAAAGGAAAAGGCACTTCTACCTAAAAGTAAGCCAGATGATTTTCAGTATGCAAAGTCATCTTTCCTTGAATGTCATGTACACACACTGTCAGTTCAGGTTTATTAAAGTTCTTTGTAAAACTGGAAGGAGGTTCAAAATGTCTGATAGGAATTACAGTCATCTGTCATTGCTATTAACTAGCACTGCCTGCCACAAATAGGATAAATTAATTAAAAAAAGTTTCATTAATATAGATAACCCCCCCCAAAAACAAAACAAAAACCCCCACCCAAACTAATATACCCATAGCAAAATAAAATGTAAAGTCTTTGCAGATGCACATGTTTAAGTTGTCAATACCTGAAAACCTGCCAGTGAAACCATGAACAGAAAGTTGCTTTTGCACTACACAAGCAAAATTTGATACTGGGGATCCAGACAACTCCTCACAGAAGTGAAAGCAATTTAACACAAATTTACCACCTGTAAATACCACCTATAAGTCACAGAAAGGTAACAAAAGCAATATATGTCGTGATGCTGACATACAAAGTACCTCTTTATAACAATGAAGAGCTTGAGTTAAATGAGATGAAGTACAATTATAATCAAAATCAAAAGTGACCATAGCTATCCAATGCTTGTCTGCTAAGCATTTATAACAAATGGGATAGCATATACTTGTAACTACCCTCATTTTTATAATGCCCTTGGGTAACAACTCTGAAGCTGTAGATTACCTGAGAGCAAAACACTGATTGTCTGTAACCAAGCTTTCTCCTAGGAAATGTGATTGATTTAACTGAACTCCAGGAACACATTAAGCTTTTGGGGAAGTTTGGCAGGGGAACCAAGAGACCTGCATATCCCTGACAACAATCTCATTGACTGATGACACAATCAGTGTCCCAGTCCAAGCTACAAATATATAAAGGATTTATTTAACAATGGAGTCAATCCTACTGCACCTACAACACCACATTTGATTCATAATTGTCAAAAAGCATCGTGACAAAAGATTTAAGAGTGACAAGCAATGTCATACCCTATAGCCCAGTGATAGAAAACAAAAGGCTGAGTAGACCAAATGCCTGCTCCTTTTATTTCTACAAAGTGTTAAACTTTAGTACTAGACATTAAGTGGTTTTCCACAGAAGTCAATAGCCCAATCCCTAATTAGAATGAAGAACCTAACCACAGGACTCAAGCCCAAGCTGTTCTATGAATACACACTTCACCCTTTTTTAAAATTAGCTTTAATGAACTTCATTTCCCAGCCCCAAAGAACTGGGAAAAAAAGGTATCCAAAGCCTCAAAACTATAATGTGAGGAAAAAAAACCCAGCCCTGCTTCACACTAGTGATGAATATTTTAAAAATCCTTCAACTATATGTTATATAACTTTTTCTAGACTCATAATTATTTACTGTAAGATTCAAAGACAAATTCGATAAGGCAGTAGTGAGAATAGGTATTATCAGATGCTGAATCTCAGTTTACACAGATATAAAGTAACATCCATTTTTCTTTCCACCAGCTCTGAGAAGTTACAGTATTTTCCTATCAAGGATAACTCTTACTTAAGATCCTTACTTGACATTCCCAGGTCAACACTTCCAGCAGAAAGGAAAGAAAAAATATGCAGAGTACAGAAAGTCAATCAAATGGTAATCTTGTTTTACAAGTACACACATGAACACAAAGTTTTGAGCAAATATGACACAAAGATTCAAAAGATTAGAAAAAAGGATTTGATTTAGGTGCCTTATTCTCTTGAGAACAGATCAAAAGGACTTTCAGCAGTTGCTTTTACAGAAAAAGAATCTGTATTACAGGCCTTGTTTTGTACATCTTTTCAAAGACTTCTCGCCTAGAATGCAGTTTGCTGGATAACTGAGCCATGTACAATGGCTTCTGACCTCTCTCGTGTCTGTTTGGCCTTTTCCACTGATGAAAGAAACCAAACTTTATTTTATTTATTTCCACTCTTGGAGATGTGCATTCCTAAACTGATCCATCTTCTGAAATCAATTCTCACATAAGCGTAGGTGGTGTAAACTTAGAATCCTACATAACTTTACTTTTCCCTCACTTAAGAAATCAAACCTAATTTGAAAGTGCAGGATCATAGAAGTATCTCCATTTTTAAAGCTACCAGTACATTAAATATTTCAAAGAGCAAAACTGATACAGATAAATAAAAGCTCCCACAAGTTACAGCTTCAACATTTCTTCTGATTTTTATCTCCTCACCAATAGACAGGGTGGCCAACAAGTATTCAGCATACCTGCTCCAACCTCTTTTTCCTCTTCTTCAATGTTGTTTTTGATGCTGTCATACTCTTCATCAATTGCCTGGTTGCCACGCATTTGAGACAGAATTCTCCGTGCCCTCTGGGTCTGGCCTTTCTGAATGAGCCAGCGGGGACTTTCAGGAAGAAACAGGAACCCAAGAATCTGTATTACAGGCCTTGTTTTGTACATCTTTTCAAAGACTTCTCGCCTAGAATGCAGTTTGCTGGATAACTGAGCCATGTACAATGGCTTCTGACCTCTCTCGTGTCTGTTTGGCCTTTTCCACTGATGAAAGAAACCAAACTTTATTTTATTTATTTCCACTCTTGGAGATGTGCATTCCTAAACTGATCCATTTTCTGAAATCAATTCTCACATAAGCGTAGGTGGTGTAAACTTAGAATCCTACACAACTTTACTTTTCCCTCACTTAAGAAATCAAACCTAATTTGAAAGTGCAGGATCATAGAAGTATCTCCATTTTTGAAGCTACCAGTACATTAAATACTTCAAAGAGCAAAACAATACAGATAAATAAAAGCTCCCACAAGCTACAGCTTCAACATTTCTTCTGATTTTTATCTCCTCACCGATAGACAGAGTGGCCAACAAGTATTCAGCATACCTGCTCCAACCTCTTTTTCCTCTTCTTCAATGTTGTTTTTGATGCTGTCATACTCTTCATCAATTGCCTGGTTGCCACGCATTTGAGACAGAATTCTCCGTGCCCTCTGGGTCTGGCCTTTCTGAATGAGCCAGCGGGGACTTTCAGGAAGAAACAGGAACCCAAGAAACTGTATAACTGCTGGTACAGCCGACAGGCCCAGCATGTACCTGGAAATAAATCAGAAAATAGATAAATATCTACTATTTGCCTACAAAAACACACTATGAGAAGATTCAGTTACAGCTATTCAAACTGTATTTACAGATTAAATCTCCCACTCCTCGTATTCCTTCTCACTGTAAGTTAATGGGGGAAGAATCATATTCTGCAGGTATTTTAGAAAACATGATCTTTCCTTCATTTACAGGAAATCTCAGTGACATGGTGACTGTTCTGCCATCACTGATTCTAGCCACTGGTCCTGAGGACACTAAGTAAGACTAAACAAAAAACCTGAAATATTACACTAGTTTGGAAACTGATAAACCCTTCAGTGACAATAATCAACAGAAAGAGAAAGCACATGCATGGACCAAGTACTGTTGATGACAAAGATGAGATTGAAATCTACTAATCATTTCACCAACATATTAAAAACAAACAAACAACAACAAGAAAAAAACCAGCAGGAGAACAATGCATAATTTGGTCAGTAGTACATACACACAGACACATTTGCCAGTGTTAATTTTGAAAATTTCTGACTATAAGCAGAAACACTGAGAAAAATTCATTTCACCAGCACAACAACTTACATGTGATCTTTCAGAGAGCCTGCTTTGAAATCTTCAGTCAGATGCAGTGTGAGGTTTTAAATCAAAACTGCATTTTAGATGCCCAAGGGTTACTATGTGCACCATTAACGCTTTTTCTCTACTCAACAGAGAATTACCACTGGTAAAAGCACAGTTATGGTTCCAAGAATCAGCACTGACACCTGTGGCAACACCCAAGCAGGGTTATTTGCTCCATCCAAAGTGGGGGAAAAGGCTGTGGAAGACACACATACCACCAATTTTCATGGGTGGCTCTGGTCTATACCCACCACATTTTTATATTTCTTCAGTAAAACAATAAAAGGATAAAAATAATTGCAGAACAAAATAATTTTGTCCTGCTTTTAAAATCTGACCTTTTCCTATTTACACTTCACCCAGATTCTTTTCACTTTCATTAAAGACTTTAAACAGTGCAGGTGTCACCTGTACATCACTGCAGTTGTCACAGGTTTCACATCATTGGATATAATCATTAAAACACTTCCAGAAACCAGTCCTTCTGAACATTGAGGTAGCCTGCACTCATAAACACCTTAACATCAGTCAGGAGACTAAGGAGATTTGCTAATCTTTCCTCTAGCTCCTCTCTCCATAAGCCAGGATGTGTGCTTTCACAGGTGACTCTGCAGCCTCTTACCTGGATCTTTTTATAAAGCATGCATCACATTGCTAATTGAGTAGGAAGGAGAGAATAACTATTATTGAAAACCTTATCTTAGGGGCAATGAACCAAATGCATTTATCAAGTCCAAATGCATTTTGAGTAAAAATGGAAAAATACTTAGAGGCATTTGTAGATTTAACGAAGAAAAACATGGGCAGTACAACAGGCAGAAAACTGGAGAATGGTAAAAAGAACACTCAAAAGGCAATGAAAAGAGGATGGCCATGCCAGCACTATGTGCATGCAGACCAGTCTTTCCACCCCCAGCTGAGGACTGAAGTTCTTCTTAAAACCAGTCAAAATTTCCAAAGGCCATACAAGCAAAACTTGGTCTAGAAAGAGCTCAGTTAGCAGCTCTTTTTTTTTGGTAACACTTTAACAATTATATAGTTCATTATTAGTCAAAAAGAAAAGCATAAGAAAGAAAATAAATTCAAACCATAAAGTCAGTGGAAGGCTTATTAGCTGAGTAGTCTTCAGTCAACATATCTAACAGTGTCACTAATCCACTAATGTTCTCATTTCTCATTCACTAATGCTCTCATTCATTAATGGCCTAATTTATTCCTACACTCTTCCTCCTCCACAAACATTTTGGTAGCTGTGTACAAAATACATTGACCATTGAAGCTCACTAAATTGTAGATTCAATATCTTTATTGGAGTGATATTTAGAAAGCCTTTTGTATTTCAAATGAAAAGTAAAACAAACTCACAGAGATCTAAAACTGCTGTATCCCATCAAAGTACATGCTGAAGTATGTTTTCATGTATCTAAGTATGCAGATTGAGTCCTTCAGACTCCTATTGCTTAAATTTCTGCTCCTCCAAAGCCCTTCAGTTACTTAAATGCAGCAGAGCCTCCAGAGCTAAGCAGCTGGGTGCCTGCAATCATCTTAGGAGGCAAAATCAATCAAGGCTCCTGAAAGCTTGATTCATACCAGTTGGACTATTGGATTGTTTATCACAGGCAAGACAAGAAAGAAATGTACAGACAGTGCTCCCTCACTGAAGTTAGTTTGACCAGAATTTTGCAGATTGGAAAGTTCAATAAAAGGAGCAGGCCAGAAGGAAAACGTTTAGTTGAGAGGGAACATCCATTGCAAGTTCTAGAGTTGGTGTAACTTTCAGAGCAAGCCATTTTGATATAATCAATTTAGAGTAAAAGCAGGCAATTTTAGACATTTCACACAGTGAGCCAGCTTTCAGAAATCTAATATAGTTCTTTCCTATACAGATTACAAGACTTTGTGTTTGAAGCCAGATGTCTAGCAGACCTGAAAAAATCCAGCATGAAATTTAATAAGTCTGCTGTAACATTTCTCCTTCTCTGACATACTGCTGCAATACTATTAGGATGGCATTAGCAGGGTTTATAAAGCTAACCTAAGGGTCATGTTAAAAATTTTTTTCTTTGGTTTATTTTAATTTAATATCCAGCATTTCCAAGAATAAGCAGAGCCAAGAAAAATTAAAGTTCTTTATTGTTACAGCACTCCAGTGCTCAGCCATTCAGTCAGTAAGAGATACAATAATTGCTGTAATGTTCCTTCTTCTATATAATGACTCAGGACTAGACATTTGTGATTTCTCTCCACACGTTTGCTGGCCACTCCTTTCAGGTGACAGAAATCTGTACTCTTCCCTGCTCAGCCTTAGGTTGCAATGAACTAGCTGAGGACAGCACACCATCCTCAATTAACAGCTCCAGCATTGCAGCTGGAATACTTGGATACTCATCACTGAGCAAGTAGCCTACTTCTTCACTCCACTCAATCCAGCAGAGCAGTACTTGGCACATGCATAAAACACAGCACTACTGCAAAAGTCACCCAGCACGTACCAGCAGGCTGCAGAAACTATTGCTCTTCACTACTGCACACACCTTCTGCAGTAGGACTACAAATACAAGAGAAAGCCACAAACCAGGAATAACCATGGATCACTAAGATGAGTTGCACAACTGGGGCATGTGACATAGAAGAGGCTGAGAGAACTGGGTTTGTGCAGCCCAGAAAATAGATTTTTATTATTTTATAACATAAATGTCTAACTATAAATTTATGCTACAATATCCTTCAATTCTGATACATTACCACTGCTCAGATTAAGAATATTCAAAGTTCACCTCTATCTTGGACATAGAGCATATTACTTATTGGAAATTTGCCTTTTGAAAAATCAGCATGTAATTATGGTAAATGCAAAAGGCAAGCTACCTTCATAAATATCAGGACAATCATTCATGCTTGTGATGTATATTTATTACTCTCCCACTTCAGTGTTTAGCAAAGTCAAAAAACCTGTGCATACTGCGAATATTAAGCTTAAGCGAAAGCAGTAGGGATCTATTTTGGAAGACATTGAAGCTCCATTTTAGTACACAGTTTTACCACTTTCTATGTAAATTCTGTTTTACCAACAAGAATTATAATAGCTGTCAACCAAATCAGGACTATAGCAGCTTGCTTTTAGCAAGGAAGGCTCACAAACCTCCATCCATCCTTGGCGAGGTAGCTGAAGATTCCATCGACAACGCTTGCGAAAAACTGCCCTCCAGTGATGAAGAGAGTGTTAATGGTGACTAATCTGCCTCGTAAGTGTGGTGGAGCCACTTCTGCAATGTACACTGGCACAGTCATAGATGCTACACCTACAAAAATAAATTCAGTTACAGTTATAAAATCGAAAGAGATACTACATTGCTTTTTCATCATATAATACTATTTTGGGCTTGGCTGAGACAGAGTTCATTTTCTTCATAGTAGCTAGTATAGGGCTATGTTTTATATTTGTACTGGAAGCAGTGTTAACTATTCAGGGATGTTTTCTTCATTCCTTACACAGAGTCAAGGCCTGTTCTGCCTCTCACCCCACCCCACCAGCAAGGCTGGGGGTACACAAGTGGTTGTGAGAGGACACAGCCAGGACAGCTGACCCCAACTGATCCCAGGGATGTTCCAGACTACATGGAATCATGCTCAACATACGGAGCTACGGGAAAAGGAGGAAAGGGGGGACATTCAGAGTTGTGGAGTCTGTCTTTCCCAACAGCTGTAACACTCTCTTGCAAGTGGTTCAAGACCTGCTTGCCTGTGGGAAGTGGTGAATGAGGTCCTTGCTTTGCTTTGCTCATGTGCGTGGCTCCTGCTATAGCCACTAAACTGTCTTTACTCTAGCCCACGAGTTTTCTCACTTTTACTCTTCCAGTTCTGTCCCTCACCCTACCAGCAGGGATTGAGCAAGCAGCTACACAGGGCTGAGTTGCTGACCAAGGCTGGGCCTGACAAGCAGAGACCCGAACTGAGCTGGCTTTGGTGCCCAGTAACCCCACAGAGAACACCACCTCTCCTGCCCTGAGTGACCACCCCAACATATGGAGCCCAAAGTCATGGACTAAAGGAACTCAATGGACATTTATGGGTACTTTACAGACATTCCACAGGGGTGGTCCATAGACTATGGGAATGATATCTGTGTATTATATCAAGGAATGGGAAGGGAGTTCACGGGTAATAAGAATGCACTGCATCTAGATGGAATAAGGGGTGGAGAATGTGCTGGTTTCAGCTGGGGTAGAGTTACTATTCTTCATAGCAGCCACTACAGGCTAGATTTTGGAGTTAAAATTAGGACTTTGTGTTTACAAAATTAACTCTATTCATGGTGAAACCTGCATACACTTAAACAGTGTAAGCTGGACAAATTTGATTTCTGACTTTCAAAGGATGAAAACAACAAAAATGCAACTAATGAACTCTAGAAGCATACAAAAAGCAAATAGTTGCTAGCAACTGTATTAGCATTTCAAGGTTTGATGTAATGATACAAAGAATAAATTTCTTCAATTCACATTGCATGTACACTGAAATTAAATAAAAGGATAGATAAAACTACGGTTTTGAAAGAAAGACATGCTATGAGCCAAGTAAGCACACATAAGTCAAAGTGACTAACTGAAGACATCAGGTGTTCACAAAACTCTATTCAAAAAGAACTTTAGCATGGTTTCCACATGAAACAAAAACAAGGCCAAGCATTATTGTTATGATTATTATTATTGTGCAATTTCATTACTGCTATAGAACAAATTGTTTCTTGACTTTGTTTAAAAATATTCCATGTGCTATTTCAAGTACAGGTTGGCTGGGCCCTGAGCGACCTGATCTAGGGAGTGGCCTCCCTGCCCATGCAGAGAGACTGGAACTAGATGAGGCTCCTTCCAATCCAAGCCATTCTATGAGTCAATGCAAAAACTCTCTCACTATAAGGAGACAAGGACTAATGCTAAACCACAGCTGCTTTGTATTCTGTCTTAAGTCCTACTAACTAGGCAATGAGTCATTTGTGCAAAAGACACTTCCTTCCACAAGGAACACACACAAACTGTAAAAACAGAGTTCAACAGTGTATGAAGAGCACACCTGGGTGCAGCACATGCTTTGGTGGTCGAAATCCCCATTTCCTTACAAGAACCATCACTGAAAAGCAACAGTGATTTATTTTGTAGTTAAACTAGAAGTACATTGGCAGCAGCCACCCAAACCCATATTTTGACTGAAGTCAGCTGAGATACAACTTGAGCACAGCCAAGCACCATCAGACACAACACATCTTCCAGCCTGGGGCAGCTCCACCAGCTCCACACAGACAGCCCCACACCAGCACAGGCCAGTGCTGGAAATGGGGTCACCAGCAGGAAATGGGGTCACCTAAAAGCAAGCACATGGCTCTTGAAGCACAGCTATTGTTCCTGGCTTGTGTCACGGTAGAAGGGATTTATCATGGGATGGCAGAGGCTTCAGGTAGCCTGGCTGACTCGCCAAACTAAGAGCACAAAATCATCTTTAGCAACAAGGTTAGCCTGACATGACTGCTGGGAGGCTCCAAAAGCTCGAGCGAGGAGTATAGATTATTCAATAATAAAATGGCATGAGAAGATCCTTTGTTGTGATAGGTAAACAATCACAGCAGCCTCTCAGCGTGATAACCCAGTTCCCAGCAGGGCCTCCAAGGACATGCCAATGCTTCCTTCTTTATCAACTGAGCAACCAGCACGGAATAAAAAATCCAAATAAAAATGTCAGGGGGAAAAAAAAAGAGCATTAAAAATTTATTCAACCAATTTTCAAAGCCAATCAGAATGCACCATGGAAAGAAGCATTCAAATAGTCCTTTGTGTATTTGACAGAGAAGTGAATTTTCAAGCCAGCCCACCATTAGGAGTATTCCTCTTTCATATTTCATGTCAGTATTTGAAATAATGATGATTAAAGTGATGGAGATATATGCACACATATAACAGCAAATCCTTTTTGGGAAAGCACAGGTGTGTGTCCACATGCTGCAAAGAAAAGCCACTGAGTACCCAACGAGGCAGCAGCTGCCCCTGGAGCAGAGGGGCAGAGCCCTACAGCTGAGGCAGCCCTGGCCTAGTGAGGCTGGGAATTCCTGCTCCCCCAGCCACCCTTCTGCCTTGGGCACGTCATCTCCAATGCCCAGGCTTGTTCCCTACTGTGGTGTGGCCATCTTCCCATAGGATGCTTGGGACTGTAGGCTAATATGTATCTTTGACACACATAATCATGTAGTGAAGCTAATTTGAGAAGTAAAGGTGGCAACATCTACATGTGGTTTTTACTAGAAAGCAGTTAGAAAGGTGTGCACAACCAAAACCAATACATGCTTTGTAAAAATGCTACCTTTTACCCCTTTTCAACTCTCGATGAAGACTGATTCTACCAGGACGTGCAGAGGAATCTTGTTCAAAGCATGCCAGCCGAAAATGCTTCTCAGGCATCCACACAGCAGAGCCACACCATTGTCCAGACCAGCAGCTCTCACTCATGCTCAGAGCACACCACCAGCCCTGAGATGCTGCTAGAACCACTGGGAGCCACAGCTACAACACTTGCCTCTTACAGGTGAAACTAAAACCTGGTGCATAACATAGGGGTGGTATGAAAGTTAACCTGTATTTGTAAAAAGTCTTGAACAAGAGGTGTCATGACAACAGATTTATTGTTTCTGCTGTGTTCTTCTCACAAGTTGATGACTACAGGAATAAACAGAGAAAAGGAAGCTTGCACACCCCAACAGTCCTATCACAAGCTAGCCAGTGGTATCAGCTATTCAGCTGGCATTAATACAATAGCTGAAATTATTTATTATCAAACCTGCAATAAATAGCACAAGATTTCTCAAGGAAAACTAAGGATTTAGGGTATTAGCTCAAAATCACACAGAATTGCTTAGATTGCCAGAAACATTTGAAGATCATCCAGTCTAACTGCTGTTCAAGCAGGGGCAGCTAGAGCAGGCTGCCCAGAACCACGCTCAGTTAGGCCCTGACCATCTCAACACATCAATCTCTAACCAAAACGATCATCCAGTCTAACTGCTGTTCAAGCAGGGGCAGCTAGAGCAGGCTGCCCAAAACCACGCTCAGTTAGGCCTTGACCTAACACATCGATCTCTAACCAAAATTACTCTAATTCTGCAGCTTCCATGGCAGCTTTCTCGCCCTGAGAAATGTGTTCACAATGTTGCTGTCTAAAACAG
>NW_024361052.1:0-247 GCF_014805655.1 Passer montanus | reverse complement strand
GCAGGGCTCCTGTGGGTGCCACGAGGGCCCAGGGGTGGCAGCCAGGGCCTCGCCGCTCCCAGCATGAGCAGGGGGTGCTGGCACTGCCGTGCCTGAGAGCTGCCACTGCACAGTGAAGCTGAAGGTGGGGCAGCTCTTGGCTGCTGGGCTCCCTGTAGGGGTGGCACCAGGATCTGCTTGCTGGTGGCTGCCACTGTGCTGTGGCAGGAGCCCAAGGAGGTCCCAGCTGTGGTGAGGGCCAAAAGGG
>NW_024361051.1:0-247 GCF_014805655.1 Passer montanus | reverse complement strand
TTTGTTGTTTTAGTTTTTATATTTTTTAAATATTCTAAGCCAAGGCCAGGGGTTGGAAATTGAGGGTCCTTGTGGGTTCTCTCCAGCTCAGGATATTCTACGATTCTGTGATTTCCATTCTGAATTTAAACTTAACATGTAATATTGTGCATTCAATTCAAAAAGTGGTGTTGAATGAAAAATCATAGAATCACAGAATAATGGAAAGGTTTGGTATGGAAAGGGACATTAAAAATCATCTTATTCC
>NW_024361050.1:0-247 GCF_014805655.1 Passer montanus | reverse complement strand
CCCGCGCCCGGGGAGCCGCGCTCCGGGCCCTCCTCGGCGCCGCCGTCGGGCTCGGGGCCGCGGGCCGCCTTCTTCACCTCCACGAAGGCGCTGCGCTTGGCCTCGCCGGTCTCCGGGCTGGGCGGCGCGAAGAGGCGGCCGCCCTCCTCCAGCCCGCAGTAGGAGCCGGCGGCGCGGTACTGCTGCTGCGGGGCGCAGCCCGGCTCCTCCTTGGGCGCCGCCGGCAGCCCCGGCCGCTCCGCCGGGA
>NW_024361049.1:0-248 GCF_014805655.1 Passer montanus | reverse complement strand
TTGGGTGAATTTTGATAAATTTTGGGTGATTTATGTGAATTTTGGGTCCAATTTGCTTCCTTTTGGGCGATTTTGTTTGATTTTGGGTGATTTCAGTTAATTTTAATTAGTTTTGCCTGGTTTTGTCTGATTTTTGCTGATTAATTTTTGCTAATTTTGGCTGATTTTGGGTGGATTTTTTGGATTTGGGTGATTTTGGGTGGAGTTTTGTTAAAATTTGGCTGATTTTGGATCAATTTTAGGTGAAT
>NW_024361048.1:0-248 GCF_014805655.1 Passer montanus | reverse complement strand
ATATGCAAATATATAATATGTAATATATAGATATATATGTAATATATAAATGAAATATATAAATATATATGTAATATATAAATGTAACATATAAATATATATGTTATATATATTTATATGCAAAATAAATGTAAATATATTATATTAAATATATAATTTATAAATATGTGATATATAAATATATAATATGAACTAAAATAATATATATAATATAAACTAAAATAATGGATTTAATCATTAATATAAGA
>NW_024361047.1:0-248 GCF_014805655.1 Passer montanus | reverse complement strand
ACACCCCTCTTCATCATGGCCCCGCCCCCTATATTGGATGACCACACCCCTCTCCATCATGGCCCCGCCCCCGGCTGTGGTGACACTTCTGACTTCTGGGATGGTTCCGCCCCTTTTTGCTGATGCCCCGCCCCCTGCCACGATGGCCCCATGTCCCCTCCAGGCACTGTCCCCGTGTCCCAGGTGACCTGGCCACTGTCCCCATGTCCCCGTGGGTGCTGTCCCCATGTCCCATGTCCCCGTGTCCC
>NW_024361046.1:0-248 GCF_014805655.1 Passer montanus | reverse complement strand
GGGGTGGGAAACCCAAAAACTGGGCAGAATAACCCAAAAATTGGTGAGGAAACCCCTAACCTGGGGAGAAAAAAACCAAAATTTGGCATGGGAAACCCCAAAACTGGGGAGAAAAACCCAAAACTGGGGAAAAAAATCCAAAACTTGGGGTGGGAAACCCAAAAACTGGGGAGAAAAACCTGAAATTGAGGAGGAAAACACAAAACTGGGGGGGGAGTCCCAAAATTGGGGAGAAAACCCCAAAATTT
>NW_024361045.1:0-248 GCF_014805655.1 Passer montanus | reverse complement strand
CAGATCTCACTGGCTCAAACCAGATAAAATGAGTTTAAACTGGTTTTTTTCAAACTGGATCGGACAGGATATAACCAGATCCCACCAGTTCAAACCTGTTGGATCAACCTGATCCAACAGGTTCGAATTTGATCCAACCAGTTCCAAAGTGGTTAAGACTGAATCCAATCACAATCAAACCAGATTGAACCAATCAAACTGGTTCCAACCAGTTCAATCTGAATTTGGTTCATCTGGTTCAAACTGGA
>NW_024361044.1:0-248 GCF_014805655.1 Passer montanus | reverse complement strand
GCGCAGGATTGGCGGCGCGGCCCCAGCAGTGCCGGGTTCCGAGGGCGGTCAGTGCCCGGTCCCGCGGGTCACAGCGGGGCCGGCACAGGCCCCGTTCCCCCGGCCTGCGGGGCCCCCTGGGCGCGGTGCCGGCTCTGCGCGCCAGCGTCCAGCGGCATCGGGAGATGGCAGCGAGATCCGCGACTCTAAAACCGAAACAAACCCGCAGCGAGTGTTTGGTTTGCTGTATAGAGTGTAGCGTTGCAGGG
>NW_024361043.1:0-248 GCF_014805655.1 Passer montanus | reverse complement strand
TTTGGGGAGATTTTGGGGGATTTTTCTGGAGATTTTGGGGGGAATTTGGAGAAATTTGGAATTTTGGGGATTTTTTTTTTGAGATTTTGGGAAATTTTGAGGATTTTGGGGGAATTTGGGGATAATATTGGGAATATTTTGGGACATTTTGGGATTTTTGGGATATTCTTGGGATAATTTAGGGGGGTTTGGGGATTTTTAAAATAATTTTGGGATTTTTTGGGGATAATTTGGGGTAATTTTGGGAT
>NW_024361042.1:0-5035 GCF_014805655.1 Passer montanus | reverse complement strand
TCAGCATTCCTGTAACAATCTTATATTGGCTACACCAGCTCAATTCCCATCCTCTGGACGAGCAATTGCACATAAATGGGCTTTGAAGTATTCCAATGGCATCAGGGGGCAATGTGGACAAGGAGCATATACCCAGCTATGCTTTCCTCCTTCCGTATCAAAAGCAAGCCAGACCCACAGAGCAATTTTAAAACTGTTCAGTTGTTCTTAACCTTTTAGTTGTTCCATAACCAATAAATCCTTCCTCTGCAGGACAGCAGAAGAACCACTCCAGAGTGAGGTGGGGTCAGGATAGGGTATTATCAAGCCAAATGCTACACAAGCCTCCATGACCCTGGGGCTCTTAAGAAATTTTGTTCACTCCACAGTCTATGCACTGTGAAATTTTCACCTTCTTTTTTCAACATATTCTTCATTCTAGTCCTGTACCTGTAAAAAACTTTAGAACATGGATATACCTGCTAGTTATTCAATGCTCTAGTACTGTTAAGCAACATTCAAGCAGTACACCTTAATAAAAGATACATTTCTTTTCAGTTTTTACACTCTTTTTGTTTTGCAAGTCCTCAGTTACCCTTGACTAATAACGACCTCAACATTGACAAGCACTGGCCACAGGCACTTTTTCTTCTTTCCCAGTACTTAGTGATACTACTTTTCTTTCTGAGGGTCCAAGCTCTCAGATACTTTTTCAGATAAGCAATACTATCCCCAGATACTTCATTTATTTCCAAGCTGTCACACCCCTTTTGGCATCTTCCATACAATTGTGTTGTGCTAAGTCTTGGAATCCTGAACTGCAGCTGCTAGCACTGAATGTGACCGTGGTTATCAACGCCTGCCAACAACATTTGTGGGACAAATAATTTTCTCGTTCTTAATCACATCAGTAAAAGAGATTTCATCTCCTGAAGAAAAAACAACATAGCAAAGGATATTAGACCACTAATTAAAATGAAGTCTAGCAGACATACAACTAAAAAGCCTTTCTAATCCAAGTTTTCTGTAACAAGACAATTACAAATTAAAAGTTGTTATGATACATACATTAAAAAATGTTTGAGCAAGTTGGGATCATTCCAGTTGAATGGGAAACTATAGAGAAAACTACAGAAAATAAGTCTATATTGACCCTGAAAACAACAGGATGACCAAGACCAGCTGTGCAAAAGCAGTAAGTCAGAGCTCTAGCACCTGTAATTCACACTCATATAAGTGCTTTGCATTAGAAAAATTTAGAAGTTGGTATTATCTCCAAACTATTATTGTAAATTCCTCTGCCAGCTGTAGGTACAGACACTGAAGTGAAAAAGGCAATACTTAGTTTTTTGCAAAAGCAGAGCTATTGTGTAATATGTGAACAGGCTTCTTGAAGCCTCTATCTAATAATCTATTCACCATTAAAATATTTTTAGTACTCAGCTAACAACATACAACATTCTGCAGTTTTGTCTTCCATGAAAGACACTAACATCCTTTAAGGCATTTAGAGACAGTTCTCTAAATGACCTATCACAAGATAAATGTATAATAACTGAGACACAAGAAGCAAACACGCAACAGTCTCTCACACTCAACCTGAAAATATGACATAAGGACACGAAATACAGCATATAAGAAATTTTTGTACTTTGGCACATGCTCAAGGAGGAAATAATTCCTTCCTGTACCAAACACATTTTGACGAAATTAAGAAAGAAACAAGCAAGGACCAATCCTGACTGGGGGAAGTTGATGAGGGAAGAACTGGGCACATGTTTCTTGTCAAAAGTTTTTGCTTTGAGAGTTTTTGCCTGTTTGTATTCAGAAATGTGTAAAAGAAAGACACATCTGGCCATATCTACTGGAAGCCTTGAGCTCAATTCTCTCCCCTATTATTCATTAGCTGCATGCACTTTTCAGTTCAAATGTTTCATGGCAGCAGCCATGCCCTGAAACTACTCCCTCAGCTGCAGCCAGTTCCCATCCCTCAAGCAAAAAATGGCCAAGACATTGATAACACATATCAGGATTATGCAGCAAACCTCACTGAAGTTGTCTCAGTCTTGAGAGCACTTTCTTTCAAAACAAGGTCAGACATCACCAGATGTCCTCTTAAAATTAAAAAAAAAAACAACACTACCACCATCACACAAACAAACACACAAAAAAAATTACTACCTCTCACGCACTTCCAAATTCTTTCCTTATAAACCTTGGTGAGAAACATGGAATACTCATTTCCTCAACTTCTCACTACCCTTTCACAAAATTTCATAGGTATATTATGGGGAAAGCAGTTTACAGCAGCAGGCGCTTGATTTACGTATTGTTAACAATGCAAGATTCTCCTATACATTTCATTTATTTGAAGACATGAATTAGGATTATTACTTCTATTTTACTTGCAGATACTCTCCAAATGCCAAAATTAATAGATTTGTTTCCTGTAGCACGTTATTCATCTCAAAAGAGTAATGGAACAACAATTAATACATTAATAGAAAATTTAAAATTCTGTAACATAACAAGCACCTTTCAAATGCTGCAACTCTGATTTTGCCTCATACCTCGTAGTTACTACTCATTACATTTCATTTGGTTTATTACATAATAACTCTCTATCAGTGTTCACTAAAAACCCTTGTGAACAATTAACATATTGGCAAATGAAAAGTAAGAGAAAATAGCATCTTCAAGGAGGGTGTTTTTAAAACATTTTAAGTCTAACATTGCCAGAAATCCCTCAAAGAGATACTAGTCCACTATTCAGCACTGTGTCGAACATTGTAAGATAAACATTCAAAAAGTCAAGTTTCTAAAGAAATAGTTAGCACATTTGATCTTTGTTGCAATACTTAACATTAAGATTTACTTTCATCATTTCACATGATTGTATGATTTAGTGATGATTTTCCACTATAAAGGCACACAACATGATGCTAAAAAAATACTTAGTTAAAAAAATCTGATGTGTTAAGAAATCAAATTTTTTCAGTTACACTTCTTGCTAGACTTATAGACAAGACAACAAATTGTGTAAGGGTACAGAGGAAAAAACTTTTACTTACAGCAGCTTGCTGTTGTTTTAGTTTGTCTCTGTACTCTTCCAGTTCTTGAAGACTAAGTACTGGAGGAAGCCTCTGCATTTAAATAATAAATTAAAATCAGTGAGAAATTAAAGTTTGTTAACTCACACATAGCATTAGCTAGGCAATCAGTTTCATTAAAGAAACATTCTGTAATCTAATCTGGAAGCTCATTGAAACAAGCATACTCCTGGCCTTCATTTTTTGTTATGTTGCCATTTTATCTTTCAAGATGACAGCTTACCTCTAACTCATACTTCACAATATCAAAGGAGTCACTGGAAAAATAAACTTCCTCAATGCTGTTAATTATTTCCTGTTGTGCCTGAGGATCAGCTGGTTCTTCATGTAGTTCTCTGAGCTCCTCCTGCATGAAATAAAAAAGAATTTCCATAATGTAATAACACATTCAAGGAAGAACGGCCTTTTAACAAAACTAACATCTTCCAAAAGGCACTTCCAATATTAGCACAAGAAGCAATGGCAAAATACACAGAAAGATCAGTACACTGTGGCTTGTACTTCCCATTAGGGAGAGCAAGACATTTAAAACTTTTCAAAAAACACAGTGTAGACTTCAATGTTGCAGCCCACTTAAACATTCACTGATTTATGGCGCCAAGTGCATATTGAGTTCAGTTTTTTCCTCCTCACCTTAAGAAATTCTCATAATAAACTAAAAATAAACTGGCAAACTATTTCACCAGAAGGAGAAAAAAATTGCACAAAACAAAACAAATGAAACCTGAATTTTTAAAACAGAAGAACCCTCTTTATAAATGACATGTAGACAGTGTCATTTCAAATGCATAACTTTTCAGTTCAGCCCTCATATTCACTGAAATAAAAGTCATGACATTAAACACTTGATTTCTACAGATAAAACCTGAACAGATCTGCCTTCTTTGCACAAGATTAACAGCTCTCGCCAAGTGCATATTGAGTTCAGTTTTTTCCTCCTCACCTTAAGAAATTCTCATAATAAACTAAAAATAAACTGGCAAACTATTTCACCAGAAGGAGAAAAAAATTGCACAAAACAAAACAAATGAAACCTGAATTTTTAAAACAGAAGAACCCTCTTTATAAATGACATGTAGACAGTGTCATTTCAAATGCATAACTTTTCAGTTCAGCCCTCATATTCACTGAAATAAAAGTCATGACATTAAACACTTGATTTCTACAGATAAAACCTGAACAGATCTGCCTTCTTTGCACAGGATTAACAGCTCTCAGATGTTAGCACAGTGGTCTAAGCAGAGATGTGCTGTCAGCTTTCTGAAAGCCAATATTCCAGAGATAAGCATCCCCCTCCTTGCTGTCACGATCTCCTCTGGAAGGTCTCCCCGGCAGCCCAGATGCTTCCAGTGGCTGAAGCAAACCAAGGACTGAGCCTGAACCTCCTCCTCCTCTGCTTCACTGGACACTGCAACTAACACTGGCCCTCAGCTGGATGTCGTTCACTCAAAAAAAATGAAAAATTCTTTATCAGAGACTCAAAAGGGAAAAGTGTTAGAATACTCTTTCATCAAAAGTAAAGATAAAATGGATTAAATTGCTTGATAATGAAATTAAACTCTGGTGAAGCAGTCCAGCAGACTGAAGAGTCCCATAATGATCCTGAGCCTCCCAGCAGTGCTGAGTTATTCCAGAGGGGCAAGGTGCTGGTATTTTCAACCCAAAGAGATCAAAGATTTATTTCACCAGCTAATGGTATCCAATTTTAGATTAAATGACTGAACAACCACTAATTTGCTTATTTTGCACGTCAGCTGAGATAAGGTCAACGTGCAGACGTCCCGAGGCAAAGTGACCCTTACAGCACACAGCAAGGCGCTGTTTCTCCATGCTGTAAGAGGCAGCCACGGGGTCACAAGTGGGCAGTTTGGAAGAGCATCAGAGGAGCCGCTGCTCCTCTGAAATACCTCTCACACGAAAAATAAAAAAAAATCGGGGGAAAAAAT
>NW_024361041.1:0-248 GCF_014805655.1 Passer montanus | reverse complement strand
TTTTCTGCCAGGTCCCATTTATTCTAGAGTTGTGGCTGCTGGAGCCCTGCAGGCACAGGACAGCAGGGAGGGGTTTGTCCCCGAGCTCCTGGGGACATCTAGGGAGGCTGGTGGTGGCAGGACAGCCGTCTGCCCGCAGTGAGGGGCTGGAGGAGCCCCCCAGGCTGTGCAAAGGTGGGATCTGCTCCGTGTGGGGCTCCAGGAGCAGCAGGGAGCGGGGACAGCCCCGTCCCTGCTCTGTCCCCACC
>NW_024361040.1:0-248 GCF_014805655.1 Passer montanus | reverse complement strand
TTACATGAAAGTGAGAGGACTCCTGATTCAAGACCATCTTCTGCTGGAAAAGAAAGAAGAAGAAAAAAATCCCCCAGGAAATGTTATTTGCAGCTCTCTTGGTCCCTGTTGAAATAGACCGGGGTTACCAGTACTTGTCCAGTGTCAACAACGAATTCCTTGCAGAGAGTTGGGAGGGCTATGCTAAGCAGTGGTACTTGCTTGTGCTCTCCTTCCCACCTATGTGCATGGTGTTGTCTTCCACTGTT
>NW_024361039.1:0-248 GCF_014805655.1 Passer montanus | reverse complement strand
AAAATCCCAAAATTCAGCCCAAAAAATCCAAAATTCCGAACAAAAATCCAAAATTCTGAACAAAAATCACAAAAACAATGAAATTTAGCACAAAAATAATGGAATTTAACACAAAAAAAACCCAAAAATCCCAAAATTTATCGGAAAAAAGTTTCCTCAAAAATCCAAAATTCGACCCAAAACTTATCCCAAAAATTCCAAAATTCTGAACAAAAATCAGAAATTCGGACAAAAAATGTGAAATTTAT
>NW_024361038.1:0-248 GCF_014805655.1 Passer montanus | reverse complement strand
GCATAGGGGGCAGACTTTAGAACAATATGCTCACGCATCCTTTAGCTCAAGATTGTATATTTATCTACCCCAGCTTTTGAAGACTTGTTAGTGGCAAGACCTGAAGAAAACAAACATTTCTCCCCTGTCTCAGGTTAGGATTTAAAATACAGGCACCAGGTGGGTCTTTAGTAAGTAGTCTGTCAAATAAAACAGTTCTGTGTTTTTGTTTGGTGGGCTTTAAGTAGTTTATCTGAAAGTTTTGTTCC
>NW_024361037.1:0-248 GCF_014805655.1 Passer montanus | reverse complement strand
GGCTGTGAACACCTTGCTGAGCATCTGTCCCTGTGAATTAGTGGAAAAACACCTCAAGGGCTGTGTTCTGAAGGGGGGAATTACAAAGCTGATGTGGGAGACTTTCCCAGATTCTGGGATCTCCTTTTGCCTGCGGTGGGTCCGTTCTGACAACAGCCACAACTCAGAGCCCCCACAGAGGCTGGAAAATGTAACTGGGAATTGGGATAGCCCTACAGAGCTGGAAAATCCAGCTGGGAATTGGGAGA
>NW_024361036.1:0-248 GCF_014805655.1 Passer montanus | reverse complement strand
GATATCTGGGCCGAGCTCCACCTCCCTGGTCACCTGCGGGACTGGGGGAGGCTGATGCTCCCAAGGGTGGGGGGACTGAATTCAGAGAGTGCTCAGCCTCATGGCTTGTTTTACTTTTCTTGATCCTGCTTTGTTCCTCCTCCTCCTCTTTCTCCTACTTAAACCCACGTCCTTCTCCTACTTCCATCCCTTCTGATGCTTCTTCTTCATCCCTCCTCCACTTCCCCCCAGCAGCAGTGACACCCTCG
>NW_024361035.1:0-248 GCF_014805655.1 Passer montanus | reverse complement strand
TCCGGAATATTCCTCACGCCCCTCTGCTCCATCTCTGCATCGCGGCTCCTGATTGGCCAAACACTGGATCCAAGGCTGCTCCTGATTGGCTCCAGGCCTGATCCCGCCCCTCCTGATTGGCTGTACACCAGATCCGGCTCCCACAGAGCCGCCCCTATTGACCAAAGCCCAGGCCCCGCCCCCTCCTGATCCTGCCCCTCCTGATTGGCTCCAGACACTGGATCCCGCACAGACCAGTAGCTGCTGAT
>NW_024361034.1:0-248 GCF_014805655.1 Passer montanus | reverse complement strand
GGGGCTTGGAGCTGCTGCGTGCACGGCGGGACCATGGCTCGCAATGCGGAGAAGGCCATGACAGCCTTGGCAAGATTTCGGCGAGCACAGCTTGAGGAAGGAAAAGTGAAGGAGCGAAGGCCTTTCCTCGCATCAGAGTGTAATGAGCTGCCCAACGCTGAGAAATGGAGGAGACAGATCACTGGGGAGATTTCTAAGAAAGTGGCACAGATCCAAAATGCTGGATTGGGTGAATTCAGAATTCGGGA
>NW_024361033.1:0-248 GCF_014805655.1 Passer montanus | reverse complement strand
AGCCGCGGGGCCGGGGCCGCCTGCGGCAGCTGCTGGCCGAGCTGCGCCGCCTCTGCCTCGACCGCCGGGTGAGCTGCCGGCCGCGCGTCTCCTTTATTTTGTGTCTCATAATGTATATCATGTTATCTAGACAATATGTTATATAGGTTATAAAGAATATTATGTAAAATATATTAAAATACACAATATATATTTTATATATTATAAATATATTTTTATATATTATAAATCTATTATATATTTTATTA
>NW_024361032.1:0-248 GCF_014805655.1 Passer montanus | reverse complement strand
CTAACCCCAGGCATTCCCAGCCTTTCCCCCGATCACCAAAGCCTGGCTTTAATCACAGCTCAGGCCCCACCGTCGGCGCTGCAGCGACACTTCCAGCTCTGATTGATTGGGATTTAAGTCCTGATTTTCTCTCCCAGCATAATCAGGCCTGGATGGGGAGATTTTGCCGGTGACAATTAAAATAATGAAAATGAACTTTAAGTGACATTCAAACACCGTCACCTGCTCCCGGCTCCGCTCTCCCCCCC
>NW_024361031.1:4021-5012 GCF_014805655.1 Passer montanus | reverse complement strand
ATTGATAATGGGATCAATAACGGGATCAGCAATGGGACCAGTGATAGGATCAATGGGATTGATAATGGGATCAGTGAAGGGATGAGGGATGGGATCGGGGGCAGGATCAGTGATGAGATCGATAATGGGATCGATAATGGGATCAATGGGATCAATCATGGGAACAGCAATGGGATCAATGGCATCAGGGACGGGATCAATGATGGGATCAGCGATGAGATCAGGGATAGGATCAATGGGATTGATAATGGGATCAATAACGGGATCAATCATGGGAGCAATAACGGGATCAGGGATGGGATCAATGGGATTGATAATGGGATCAATAACGGGATCAGTCACGGGATCAGGGATGGGATCAATGGGATCAATGATGAAGTTTTGGGATCTGTGGGGTTTTGGGATGGATCCCAGGGGATTTGGGGATTTTGGGGCGGATCCCAGGGGATTTGGGGATTTTGGGGCAGATCCCAGGGGATTTTGGGGCGGATCCCAGGGGATTTGGGGATTTTGGGGCAGATCCCAGGGGATTTTGGGGCGGATCCCAGGGGATTTGGGGATTTTGGGATGGATCCCAGGGGATTTGGGGATTTTGGGATGGATCCCAGGGGATTTGGGGGTTTTGGGATGGATCCCAGGGGATTTGGGGATGGATCCGAGGGGCCCAGGGGATTTTGGTGCAGAGCCCAGGGGATTTGGGGGTTTTGGGGCGGACCCCAGGGGCTTTGGGGATTTCGGGGCGGGCCGAGGGCAGGGGGATGCGGGGCTCCTTTCCCCCCTCGTTAAGGACCCCAATTAACGGCGGGACCCAGCCCCCGCCCCGTACCCGAGCGCCGGCTCCGGATCCGAGGGCAGCTCCCGGCGCCGGCTCCTCCTGGCACCGAAAAAACGGGGTGAAAACGGCCAAAATTGGGGTTTGGGGAGGAAAAGGGAAATTTGGGAAGGAACGGCGGCTCTGGGGGGGAAATGGGGAGGGGAAATTGAGGGGAGG
>NW_024361031.1:2031-2916 GCF_014805655.1 Passer montanus | reverse complement strand
CCCCCCCTCACGAACGGGACGAGCCCATTCCCTCCCTGCAAAAGGGGGAAAACGCGGCGCCCCCCCCCGGCGGCGCGCGGGTGGTGCGGCCCGCGCTGCCCCTCAGGGGAGCCGGGCGAGCCCATTGCGCGGCGCGGGGGGGTTGGGCCGGAACCCTCCTCTC
The DNA here is from genome assembly GCF_014805655.1 of Passer montanus. Lineage (NCBI taxonomy): Eukaryota > Metazoa > Chordata > Aves > Passeriformes > Passeridae > Passer > Passer montanus. Next base: position 2,753 of record NW_024361031.1, on the reverse strand, counting down.
ACCTGTCATGGACGCCGCAGGCCCGGCCGGTTCCGGCCGCTCATCCCGGGACCCGCGGGGGTTTTTATTTCAATTTTCCTCCCCCCCTGTCCCGGTTCCGTCCCGGAAGCAAAAACAAAAAATTAAAAAAAAAAATTCGGCGGCGGAAGGAAAACAGCGCGGGGGGGAGGGGCGGCCGTGAGGGGAGACCCCGCGCGCGCGCCGGCCCCGGGGGCGTGGCTATGACGTCACAGAGGGCGGGGGTAACCAGCGAGGGGCGGGGCGGAAAGGGCGGGGCTCCCCGTCCGCCAGGGGGCGCCAACTGCCCCCGCCAATCAAAGCTCATTTGCATAGATCTGCATAAATTAGCGTTTATTAACACTTTCACTCTTTTATTGCCGCAAAAAAAGCTCCCGCGAGAAGCGGAAAAAACCGCGAGGATTCACCCGAAGCGCAGTGAAATTCCCACCCGGGAATTTGGGGGGGAAAAATCCCAAATTCGGGGGAAAAGCCAAAAAGTGGAGGGGTTTCACTCTTTTATTGCCGCAAAAAAAGCTCCCGCGAGAAGCGGAAAAAACCGCGAGGATTCACCCGAAGCGCAGTGAAATTCCCACCCGGGAATTTGGGGGGGAAAAATCCCAAATTCGGGGGAAAAGCCAAAAAGTGGAGGGGAAAAAAATCCCAAATTTGGGGAAAAAACCACAAAGTGGAGGGGGAAAAAAATCCCAAATTTGGGGAAAAAA
>NW_024361031.1:0-1491 GCF_014805655.1 Passer montanus | reverse complement strand
GCCAGGATCCCGGTGGTGATCCCCTGGGATCCCCTTTCCAGGAGATCTGGGCTTGTGGGATCCCCCTTTCCCCAGGGGATCCACTCGATTCCTACAGGATCCCTTTTCCCAGCATGGTTCCCATTTCCAGGGGGATCCACCGGGGATTCCAGGCGGGATCTGCCCTCGATTCCCGAGGGATCCACCAGGATCGATCCCAGCGGGACCCCCCAGGATGGATCCCAGTGGGATCCCTCAGGATGGATCCCAGCAGGATTCCCACTCCCAGGATCCCTGGGCTCCCAAATCCTGGCGTAGATCCCAGCAGATCCCCATGAATTCCAGGGGGATCCCAGTGGATCCAACGGGATCACCACTCCTGGGATCCCCTGGCACCGATCCCAGCAGGATTCCCATCCTTGGGATCCCCTGGTGTTGATCCCAGCGGGATTCCCATTCCTGGGATCCCTGAGATTTAGATCCCAACTTGATTCCGATTCACGGGGTCCTTGGGATCCACTGCTGCCAGGCCCAGCAGATTCCCGCTGATTCCAGGGGGATCCCAGCGGATCCAGCAGGATCCTCACTCCCAGTAGATCCCTGGGATCCCAGGTCTCATTGTCAGTCCCAGCAGATCCACGTTTATCCCAGGGAGTTCCCAGTGGATCCCTGTCCCAGTGGATCCCAGGATTCCCATTCTCAGTCTCAGTCCCAGCAGATTCCCGCTGATTCCCGGAGTTCCCAGTGGATCCCTGGGATCCCCGTCCCGCCGTCAGTCCCAGCAGATTCCCATTTATTCTGGGGGGTTCTCAGTGGATCCCCATCCCTTCATCAGTCCTTGTGGATCCTGGTGGATCCCAGCGGATCCCTGGGATCCCCGTTCTTGCTCAGTCCCAGCAGATTCCTGGTTATTCCAGGTGGATCCCGGTGGATCCCTGGGATCCCCGTTCTTGCTCTCAGTCCCAGCAGATTCCTGATTATTCCAGGTGGATCCCAGCGGATCCCTGGGATCCCCGTTCTTGCTCAGTCCCAGCAGATTCCTGGTTATTCCAGGTGGATCCCGGCGGATCCCTGGGATCCCCGTTCTTGCTCTCAGTCCCAGCAGATTCCCATTGATTCTGGGAGTTCCCAGTGGATTTCCAGGATCCCCGCCCCGCCGTCAGTCCCGGTGGATCCCGGTGGATCCTGGCGGATCCCGGCGGATCCCGGTCAGTCGGGTTTGCGGCCCAGCCTGCGGAAGACGCTGCGGGCCCCGCGGGGCTCGGCGCCGCCGCCGCTGCTGCTGCTGACGTGGCCGCAGCCCCAGGCGCCCCCCGAGCTGGACACGGCCCCGTCCTGCGCCGCCGCCGCCGTTCCGGAACATTCCCGGCGCTTCTTCAGCACGCCGGCGTACGGCAGCGCCTCGGGATCCGCCGCGTCGCCCGCGGGATCCGCCGGATCCGCGGGATCGGGGCCGTCCGGGGCGGCGCCCAGGCGGCTGAACACCCCCGAGGGCTGCGGGAGGGGAGGGGA
>NW_024361030.1:0-248 GCF_014805655.1 Passer montanus | reverse complement strand
TCTTCAGGTGTCCTCACCTGTCCCCTGTCTCACCTGTGTCCCCTGTGTCTCACCTGTGTCTCCCCTGTCCCCTGTGTCTCACCTGTGTCCCCTGTCCCTCCCCTGTCCCTCCCATGTCCCTCACCTGTCCCTTGTCCCCTGTCCCCTGTGTCTCACCTGTCTCACCTGTCCCGTGTCTCACCTGTCCCTCACCTGTCCCACCTGTCCCCGTGTCCCTCACGTGTCCCTCACCTGTCTCACCTGTCCCT
>NW_024361029.1:0-248 GCF_014805655.1 Passer montanus | reverse complement strand
CAGCCAGTCCTACGAGGAGATCGGGGTGATGTTCGCCTCGCTGCCCAACTTCGCCGACTTCTACACGGAGGAGAGCATCAACAACGGCGGCATCGAGTGCCTGCGCTTCCTCAACGAGATCATCTCCGACTTCGACGCGGTGAGCCAGCCCCCGGAATTCCGCGCGGGATCGCGGGCAACGTCCGGGTGGGAATGGTGGGGAATGCCCAGGTGGGATCATGGTGGGAATCGTGGGGAATGTCCCGGTG
>NW_024361028.1:0-248 GCF_014805655.1 Passer montanus | reverse complement strand
ATGCTGTAAGGCAGCTGTCATGGCTTGGTTATAAACCACCAAAAATCCCCAAAGCACCCCCAGACTCATTTAGGGCCTGGACTGCACATGACCCACACTGTTATATCAGACAGTGGGAACCCCACCCCTTCAGGGGAGGAACCTGGGCACATTCCCACCACACCTGGATACTCACCCAGTGAACTTTTGTGCTTCAGGGGCTCCCCAACCTCCCACAGACCAAGACTGTGACCATCACCTAGACGAAG
>NW_024361027.1:0-248 GCF_014805655.1 Passer montanus | reverse complement strand
TTTTTTAAAGAAAATAGTTAAATTTATTTAGTTCCCCTCTGTTTTTTCCTTCATCTGTACTTGTGTTTTTGTCTACTGTAAGTATAATCTCTCTCCTTATAACAGCTGTGACTCCTATGCCTGTCTCTTTTCTCACCCTTGGTCCTCTCCCTACAGTGTTCTTCATGCTTTTGGTCAGACTTCTTCAATTTTTTGGTCCTCTTGTCATCTTCTTCAGAATGGTGGTGCTTTTTCTTCTTCTGTTTTTT
>NW_024361026.1:0-248 GCF_014805655.1 Passer montanus | reverse complement strand
TAAAACAGGCATAATACCTGAACAATTTGATTTGAATGTCTTCTACACACAGACGTCCTGAAAGCAAGTTCATGAACTATTTATGAGTATATAGACTTATTTACACAGTACAAAGGCAAGACTAAAATGATATAAGGCTAAGCATCAATTTCTTCAAGACCCAAAAAAAGGCATTTGGGGAATGATTGTTGGTCACTGATGGCAGAGAGGTCAGCAGGAAAGTGTTGGATTCCATCACTCATTGGAAA
>NW_024361025.1:0-248 GCF_014805655.1 Passer montanus | reverse complement strand
CCTCTCCCCCGCAGAGTTCTCCATCAGCAGCTTCTGCTCCGTGGTGGACGTCGTGAACTACTCGCGGCTGCAGGTGCTGCGCCTGGACGGCAACGCCATCAAGCGCAACGCCGTGCCCCCGGACGCGCCGCTGTGCCTGCGCCGCGCCACCGTCATCGAGATCTGAGCCCCCCAGGACTCGTGCCCCCCACCCCGGGGGGATCCCCCCTTTCCTGCTTTCCCGTCCCACTCGGCTCGGCGGCGGAGCG
>NW_024361024.1:0-248 GCF_014805655.1 Passer montanus | reverse complement strand
CTGCTTGGGCCATCTGAGCCTCACTTTCAGTGTTAGGGGAGTTTTGCTGGAGTCTCTGCCTTATGTGGTTTCCTTGGGTGCAGAATGAGTGGAAATTAACAGATCTCTTATACAAGGAAGTTCAGACTATCAAATGTGGGGAAACTGAGTGTATTCTAAATAAAAAAATGTTCTTGCAGAAGTGTAATGCTACCCCCTGTTGGAATTTGGGATGTATGAAACATAAACCAGAATACATGGAATTGAAG
>NW_024361023.1:0-248 GCF_014805655.1 Passer montanus | reverse complement strand
GAGGTGGCACTGAGGTGGCACTGAGGTGGTGGCACTGAGGTGGCACCTTGGTGGCACTGAGGTGGTGGCACAGGGGCAATGGCAGGGTTGGGGTGACAGGGGTTTGGGGGTGGTTGGTGGCACCTGGATTGGCTTTGGTGGCACCGGGGTGATGGGGACACTCACCCAGTGACCCCAGTGTCACCCAGTGTCACCCAGTGACCCCAGTGTCACCCTGATGCTCCCAGTGCCACCCTGGCCATGGGGAC
>NW_024361022.1:0-248 GCF_014805655.1 Passer montanus | reverse complement strand
TTTTTTTCCTGAGGGTTCAAAGTTGCATGTTTCTATAGTGAAAGTAAAAAAAAAAAACAGGGATATAGTAAAAATATAATATCACTGGAAAGATTTTTTTTTACTTTAAGACACTAAAAAATGCATAATATTTCTTTTTTTTTTGTTATGAAACTGATTTAAAAAATATTAATGTTTTCATTATAAGAAAATGGAATTATATTTTATTTTATTCAAACGAGTTTGAAATTTTAAAATTCACTGGAAGT
>NW_024361021.1:0-248 GCF_014805655.1 Passer montanus | reverse complement strand
TGGCCTGGATCATGGGAATAGCACAAGGAGAGTCTATCATAAACATTCTGTAATACTTTGAAATGTCCCTTCTTCTGAATTTGCCTTGATGACACTTCTGAGGTTTTGTTTGAAACATTTTGTTTCCTTTTTTTGGGTCTTTTTCTTTTAGTGTTTTGTTCTGAGGTTTTTTTTTTTGGGGAGGTGGAGGGAAATTCCAGTAAGCACCAACTTTCCATGTATTTCAGATGACTATTCTTTGGTTTTGC
>NW_024361020.1:3831-4949 GCF_014805655.1 Passer montanus | reverse complement strand
AGTGTCCCCGGTGTCCCCCCCATCCCTCCCCAGTTTGGGGGTCTCCCTGTCCCCCCGGTGTCCCCTTGTCTCTCCCCAGTTTGGGGGTCCCCTGGTGTCCCCGGTGTCCCCCCAAGTGTCCCATGTCCCCTCTGTCCCTCCCCAATTTGGGGGTCCCCTCGTGTCCCCCCCCCTGTGTCCTGGTGTCCCCTCGGGTCCTTCCCTGGTTTGGGGGTCCCCCCGGTGTCCCCCCCTGCTTTAGGGGTCCCCCCGGTGTCCCCCCCCGGTTTGGGGGTCCCCCCTGTCCCCCCGGTGTCCCCACCTGGTTGGTGGCCTGGATCAGCTCCTGGGCCTTGGCCCTGCTGGCCAGGTTGGCCTCCTCCATCTTGAACAGCAGCGCCGTCACTGCGGGGGGGACCCCAAAAACAGCCGTGAGACCCCCAAAAAACACCCCAAAATCCCAAAATCCCAAAAACAGCCCATGAGGGACCCCAAAACAGCCGTGAGACCCCCAAAAAACACCCCAAAATCCCAAAATCCCAAAAACAGCCCATGAGGGACCCCAAAACAGCCGTGAGACCCCCAAAAAACACCCCAAAACCAGCCGTGAGACCCCCAAAAAACACCCCAAAATCCCAAAATCCCAAAAACAGCCCATGAGGGACCCCAAAACAGCCGTGAGACCCCCAAAAAACACCCCAAAAACAGCCGTGAGACCCCCAAAAAACACCCCAAAACGCAAAAAACCACCCCAAAAACAGCCGTGAGACCCCAAAAACACCCCAAAATCCCAAAAACAGCCTGTGAGGGAACCCAAAAATCACCCCAAAATCCCCCAAACCAGCCTGAAAACAGCCCGTGGGGGACCCCAAAATCACAAAAACACCCCAAAACCACCAAAAAACAGCCCATGAGGGACCCAAAAAACATCAGAACACCCCAAAACCATCTGAAAACAGCCCATGAGGGACCCCAAAACAGCCAAAAACACCCCAAAAACCCCCTAAAAAACATCAGGACACCCCAAAACCCCCCACCCAAACCCCCTCAAGACACCCCAAAACCCCCTCAGGACACCCCAAAACCCCCCCAGGACCCCCCCAGACCCCCTCACCTATGTGCCCGCACAACCTCCAAAC
>NW_024361020.1:0-2339 GCF_014805655.1 Passer montanus | reverse complement strand
CTCGGCGACCCCCCCAGACCCCCCAGACCCCATCACCTACGTGCCAGCACGCCGCTGGTGGCGCAGTCCACGCCGCCCTGCAGGCTCCAGCCCGTGGCCGCCCCCGGCACCGCCGGCACCCCCGGCACCGCCGCCGCCCTGGGCGCCTCCTCCTTCCCCTCGCAGTGGCTGTCGGCCTCGGGCTCCCCTCCGGGGGGGTCCCCCGAGCCCGTCCCCTCGCCCCCCGCCGCCTGCGGGGGTCCCCCGGCCCCCTCCTCGGGCAGGAAGGACACGTCGGGGGTCTTGCAGCTGCTGTCCACCGTCTGCGAGTCCGGCGTCAGCTCCCGCTCGGCCGCCGCCGCCGCCGCCACCGGCGCGGCTTTGGGGGCGGCGGCGGCCGGGCAGAGCGGGCTGGGGGGTTTCGGGGTGCTGCCCCCCGTGGATTTTTCCGAGCCCGACCAGGCCGGGTCGGGTTTGGGGGGCAGGCGGAGTTGGGGGCTGGCGGCGCTTTGGCTGCAGCTGTCGGCTTTGGATTTCTTCAAGGCGGCGCCGCCGTTTTTCGCCTTGGTCTTCCTCTTCTTGCGCGCCTCGCCCTTGGTTTTGAGCTTGACTTTCTTCACGCCCCCCTTGGTTTTGGGGGGTTTGGCCTTGCGGGGTTTGGCGCCCGCCTCGCGGGGCTGCCCGCCGTCGTTTTTGGGGGTCGCTTTTTCCGCCTTCTCCTCGGTTTTCAGGAACGCCGCGCGGCTCTCGGCGTCGCGGGCGAATTTCACCCCGATCCCGGCGCCGCCGCTTCCGGCTCCCTCCTTGGCGGCGCTGCTGGTGCTGGTGGTGGTGGAGCTGACGCCCTCCCGGATCAGCACCGACACCTTGGACTGCAGCTTCACCTTCCTGGGCGCCGCCGGTGCCGCCGGCGTTTTCGGCGCCGCCGCCTCCGCCCCGTCCTTGTGCCCGCCGCCCGCTTTCCCCTTGCGCCCGCTCTTCTCCCGCGCCTTCTCCTTGCTCTTCCCGGCCTCGGCCGCGCCGGGCTCGGCGTAATCCTTGAATTTCTTCTTGTACTTCTCCCTCCCCGCCGGCCTCTCCTCGGCGCGGCTCCGCTTCCTCTCCTTCTCCTTCTTGCCGGGCTCCGGCGGCGCCGGCCTGGCCTCGGTTTTGCGGGCGGGGAACTCGGCGTGCTCGCGGTCGGAGAAGCCCTCGAAGCTCAGCCCCTCGGAGTCGTAGAGCACCTCGCGCTTGGGCTCGGGCGTGCCGGCGCGCCGGCTCACCGTGATGGTCCTTTTGATGGCGAACAAATCCGAGTCGTTCAGCTCCTGCACCGACGGCGGCACCACGGCCCGCGGCTCGCGCCGCCGCGCCGCCTCGCTCTTCTCCGATTTCAACCCCAAAATATCCCATTTCCACCCCAAAATTCCCCATTTCCAGCCCAAAATCCCCATTTCTAGCCTAAATCCCAGAGAGAGCACCCCAAAAAATCACATTTCCACCCCAAAATATCCCATTCCCACCCCAAAATTCCCCATTTCCAGCCCACATTCCCTCCATTTCCACCTGAAATCCCAGAGAAATCACCCCAAAATACCAAATTTCCAGCCTAAATTCCCCATTTCCAACCTAAACCCCCCATTTCCACATTAAATCCCAGAGAGAGCACCCTAAAAAAATCCCATTTCCAGCCTAAATCCCAGAGAAAGCACCCCAAAATGTCCCATTTCCACCCTAAATTCCCCCATTTACAACCTAAATCCCAAATTTCCACCCGAAATTCCAGACAGATCACCCCAAAGTATCCCATTTCCACCCTAAAGTCCCCAAAATCCACCCAAAACATCCCCAAATCCCCCAAAATCCCCCAAAATCCTCCTGAAATCCCCCCCAACCTCCCCCAAAATCCACCCAAACCTTCCCAAAATCCGCTCAATGCCTCCCAAAATCTCCCCAAACCCTCTGAAATCCCAACCAAAATCCACCCAAATCCCCCACTCAAATCCCCCCAAAATCGACCCAAAATCCACTCAAAATTTCCCAAAATCCACCTAAAATCCCCGAAAATCCACTCAAAACCTCCCAAAATCCCCCTAAATCCCACCGAAAATCCACCCGAATTCCCTCAAAATCCACCCAAGGCCTACAAAATCCACCCAAAATCCGCTCACTACCCCCCAAAACCTCATCAAACCCTCTGAAATCCCGACCAAAATCCACCCAAATCCCCCCTCAAATCCCCCCAAAATGCAACCAAAATCCCCCGAAAGTTCCCAAAATCCACTCTGAAGTTCCCAAAATCCACCCAAAACTTCCCAAAATCCCCCAAAAATCTCCCCAAAATCCACACAAATCACCCCAAACCTCTTCAAAATCCCCCC
>NW_024361019.1:0-248 GCF_014805655.1 Passer montanus | reverse complement strand
CTGCACCCCAGAACTGTCCCTTGAACCCCTAAATCCCCCCCCACCCCGAAATCTGCCCCGCACCCCTGAACGCCCCCTGCACCCCTGGGTGCGGCAGGTGCTGTGCGGGCGCTACGTCGGGGGGCACATGCTGACCCACGGGGGGGCCCGGGGGCACCCCCTGGTGCTGAGCCTGCGCGACCTGGCGGCCTGGTGCTACGAGTGCGGGGGCTACGTCACCCACCCGGTGGGCACGGGGGGCACGGGGG
>NW_024361018.1:0-248 GCF_014805655.1 Passer montanus | reverse complement strand
GGCTGTTTCCTCTTCTCCTGTTGCTTTTTCCTTAGGAGAGGATACCAATCTCCACCTGTCTACAGGCTTCTTTCAGGAAGTTGTGGGGAGTGATTAGGTCTCCCTTGAGAAATTGATGTATGAGCAGCTACAGAGCCTTAGGGAAACAGGACGTTTCTATATTGCTTCCCAATCTGCACCAGCAATAATAAAAATGTTTCACATGGTCTTGGTTTTGTATGGAATAGAGTGAATTGTGTTCCTGGTAG
>NW_024361017.1:0-248 GCF_014805655.1 Passer montanus | reverse complement strand
ATTTCCCTGTTTTCCCCTCACATTTCCCCTCATGATTTCCACCCTTTTTCCCCTCACAATTCCCACCCATTTTCCCCTCACATTTCCCAGCCCTTTTTCTCTCACATTCCCCCTTGTTTTCCCTTCACATTTTCCTCCCTTTTCCCCTCATGATTTCTGCCCTTTCCCCCCTCACGATTCACAGCCTTTTCCCCTCACAGTTTTCTTTTCTCCTCATGTTTCCCGCCCTTTTTCCCCTCATGATTCCC
>NW_024361016.1:0-248 GCF_014805655.1 Passer montanus | reverse complement strand
CCCAAAACTGACCCCAAACCCGACCCCAAACTCCCCAAAACTGACCCCAAACAGCACAAACCAACCCCAAACACCCCAAAAGTGACCCCAAATCCCAAACCCGACCCCAACCCCAGACGCGCTGTCCGCGCAGCCCTGGGGTGGGGCAGGACCCCAAACGGGAACCCCAAAACTTTGGGATCCCCAAATGCGGACAGCCCAAAGCCCAGGAGCCCCAAACCCCACCTGTGACACGTACCTGTCCCACC
>NW_024361015.1:0-248 GCF_014805655.1 Passer montanus | reverse complement strand
GTGTGCATGTTTTCTGGTGTTTGTTTAAAAGTAGCGGTGCACAGGATATTTGGAATTCTGGAGCTGCCTTCTTTGCACTGGCAAACAGAGGAAGGGTTAGGAATGCAAGCCTTTTTAAGAGAACACAGGATGATCTAGGCATTCTCTCTGTGGAATTGGCACGCAGCAGTATCAATCCAAACCTTTTGGTCCCTGCACCGTTCCAAGCTAACCTCATAACACACAGCACTCTGCAGACTAGAAATGTC
>NW_024361014.1:0-248 GCF_014805655.1 Passer montanus | reverse complement strand
GAGGCTGACTGGACAGTAGTTTCCAGGGTCCTCCTTTCCACCTTTATAGATGGGTTCAATATTCCCTTTTCAAAATTTTCTTTTTTTAGTAACTTGGGACTGCAATGACTTTTCATGGAGAGTGACTTGGCAACTACAAATAGGAAGGTTGTGGAGTCTCCTCTGAAGATCTACAGATTACACTCATAAGCACACACAGACCATACAGATAAATTCAGATTCTTTTGGCCTGTTGAAGTTCCCTCAGG
>NW_024361013.1:0-248 GCF_014805655.1 Passer montanus | reverse complement strand
ATGTACCCCAAAATGGGCCCCAAAACCACTCCAAAATGGGTCCCAAAACTTGCTTCAAAACCTGCCCCCAAACCCCCCAAATGTACCCCAGAACCCACCCCAAAATCCCCTGGGATTCACCCCAAAACCTGCCCCAAAACCACCCCAAAACCTGCCCCAAAACTCCTGGAATTCACCCCAAAACCTGCCCCAGAAGCACCCCAAATGTACCCCAAAATAGGCCCCAAAACCTGCCCCAAATGTACCCC
>NW_024361012.1:0-248 GCF_014805655.1 Passer montanus | reverse complement strand
CCTCCCCCCCTCACTTCATGGCTCCCGCCGCTGCCTCGCGCCGCCGCCGAGGCCCCGCCCCCTCCGCACCGCGCGCTCCCATTGGTCAGCACTGAGTCCTCCCCCTCCTCTCATTGGCTGACAGAGCTGCCAATCACAGCCAGGAAGAAGCGGTGACAGGGAGGAGCAGTCGAGCGCAGAGCGATGGATCGGGGGGGCAATTTTGGGGGGAGGGGAGAAAAAATTTGGGGGGTTTTGGGTTTTTTTGG
>NW_024361011.1:0-248 GCF_014805655.1 Passer montanus | reverse complement strand
TGCCAGGCGCCCACCGCCTTCGGCCGCTGGCGGGCGCTGCCCCCCGGCCCCCCCGGCGCCCCCCGGCTGCGCGTGGCCTACGAGGTGCCCTGGAGGGACCCCTGGGAGCCTTTCTTCGTGGCCCCCGCCCGCGGCGTGCCCCCCTTCGACGAGGGCTTCGTGCAGTACGGCTTCAACCGCATCAGCCAGGTCTGGGGGGGCTTGGGTGGGCATGGTGGCCTTGGGGGTCCTGGGGTGGCCATGGTGAC
>NW_024361010.1:0-248 GCF_014805655.1 Passer montanus | reverse complement strand
ATAATTTAAACAATCCAAACCCACACCATATCCACCACCCTGTCCCTCTTATAGATAGATAGATTGCAGAATCTGATCTGCAGTCTTCAAAGAGGTCTTCCAGTAATAATAAAGAAAAGCAATTCCTGTTCTTTTCTATATCTTTGGGGGAACATTTCTTAGGAAGTTATGATTGTTTCCCCTAGTTTCCAGAGTGTGTTTTATAGTCAACCCAGTGTGTGTCCTGCGTTGACTATATGATGCTTTTA
>NW_024361009.1:0-5046 GCF_014805655.1 Passer montanus | reverse complement strand
TTTGGGAATTTTTGGGGCCATTTTTTGGGTGATATTTAGGAATTTTTGGGCCCATATTTGGAATTTTTTGGGATCATTTTCCTGAAATTTTGGGGTCATTTTTTTCAATTTTTGGGGCAGTTTTGGGATCATTTTTAGGAATTTTTTGGGCCATTTTTAGGGATTTTTGGGGTCGTTGCTGGGAATTTTGGAGTCATTTTTTGGGGTGATTTTTAAGATTTTTGGGATCATTTTTGGGAATTTTGGAGCCATTTTTTGGGTTGATTTTTAGGAATTTTTGTGCCATTTTAAGAAACTTTTTTGGCTCAGTTTTTGGAATTTTTGGGGTCATTTTTGGGAATTTTTGGAGCTGATTTTTGGGGTGATTTTAAGGAATTTTGGAGCCATTTTTTGGGGTGATTTTTAGTATTTTTGGGGCCATATTTGCAATTTTTTGGAATAATTTTTGGGGTCATTTTTGGGAATTTTGGAGCCATTTTTGGGGGGCAAATTTTTGGAATTTTGGAGCCATTTTTTGGGTGATTTTTAGGAATTTTTGGGCCCATATTTGGAATTTTTTGGGATCATTTTCTTGAAATTTTGGGGTCGTTTTTTTCAATTTTTGGGACAGTTTTGGGATCATTTTTTGGGAATTTTTGGGGCCATTTTTAGGGATTTTTGGGATCATTTCTGGGAATTTTTGGAGCCATTTTGGGGGTTGGATTTTAGGATTTTTGTGCCATTTTTAGGAATTTTGGAGCCATTTTTGGTGTCATTTTTTAGGGCGTTTTTTAGGATATTTGGGCTTATTTATTGGAATTTTTGGGGTTATTTTTGGGGCCATTTTTGGGAATTTTGGAGCCATTTTTAGGGCCATTTTTAGGAATTTTTGGGGCCATAATTTTTAGGATTTTTGGGATCATTATTTGGAATTTTCAGGGTCGTTTTTGGGGCCATTTTTGGGAATTTTTGGGGCCATTTTTTGGGTGATATTTAGGAATTTTTGGGCCCATATTTGGAATTTTTTGGGATCATTTTCCTGAAATTTTGGGGTCATTTTTTTCAATTTTTGGGGCAGTTTTGGGATCATTTTTAGGAATTTTTTGGGCCATTTTTAGGGATTTTTGGGGTCGTTGCTGGGAATTTTGGAGTCATTTTTTGGGGTGATTTTTAAGATTTTTGGGATCATTTTTGGGAATTTTGGAGCCATTTTTTGGGTTGATTTTTAGGAATTTTTGTGCCATTTTAAGAAACTTTTTTGGCTCATTTTTTGGAATTTTTGGGGTCATTTTTGGGAATTTTTGGAGCTGATTTTTGGGGTGATTTTAAGGAATTTTGGAGCCATTTTTTGGGGTGATTTTTAGTATTTTTGGGGCCATATTTGCAATTTTTTGGAATAATTTTTGGGGTCATTTTTGGGAATTTTGGAGCCATTTTTGGGGGGCAAATTTTTGGAATTTTGGAGCCATTTTTTGGGTGATTTTTAGGAATTTTTGGGCCCATATTTGGAATTTTTTGGGATCATTTTCTTGAAATTTTGGGGTCGTTTTTTTCAATTTTTGGGACAGTTTTGGGATCATTTTTTGGGAATTTTTGGGGCCATTTTTAGGGATTTTTGGGATCATTTCTGGGAATTTTTGGAGCCATTTTGGGGGTTGGATTTTAGGATTTTTGTGCCATTTTTAGGAATTTTGGAGCCATTTTTGGTGTCATTTTTTAGGGCGTTTTTTAGGATATTTGGGCTTATTTATTGGAATTTTTGGGGTTATTTTTGGGGCCATTTTTGGGAATTTTGGAGCCATTTTTAGGGCCATTTTTAGGAATTTTTGGGGCCATAATTTTTAGGATTTTTGGGATCATTATTTGGAATTTTCAGGGTCGTTTTTGGGGCCATTTTTGGGAATTTTTGGGGCCATTTTTTGGGTGATATTTAGGAATTTTTGGGCCCATATTTGGAATTTTTTGGGATCATTTTCCTGAAATTTTGGGGTCATTTTTTTCAATTTTTGGGGCAGTTTTGGGATCATTTTTAGGAATTTTTTGGGCCATTTTTAGGGATTTTTGGGGTCGTTGCTGGGAATTTTGGAGTCATTTTTTGGGGTGATTTTTAAGATTTTTGGGATCATTTTTGGGAATTTTGGAGCCATTTTTTGGGTTGATTTTTAGGAATTTTTGTGCCATTTTAAGAAACTTTTTTGGCTCATTTTTTGGAATTTTTGGGGTCATTTTTGGGAATTTTTGGAGCTGATTTTTGGGGTGATTTTAAGGAATTTTGGAGCCATTTTTTGGGGTGATTTTTAGTATTTTTGGGGCCATATTTGCAATTTTTTGGAATAATTTTTGGGGTCATTTTTGGGAATTTTGGAGCCATTTTTGGGGGGCAAATTTTTGGAATTTTGGAGCCATTTTTTGGGTGATTTTTAGGAATTTTTGGGCCCATATTTGGAATTTTTTGGGATCATTTTCTTGAAATTTTGGGGTCGTTTTTTTCAATTTTTGGGACAGTTTTGGGATCATTTTTTGGGAATTTTTGGGGCCATTTTTAGGGATTTTTGGGATCATTTCTGGGAATTTTTGGAGCCATTTTGGGGGTTGGATTTTAGGATTTTTGTGCCATTTTTAGGAATTTTGGAGCCATTTTTGATGTCATTTTTTAGGGCGTTTTTTAGGATATTTGGGCTTATTTATTGGAATTTTTGGGGTTATTTTTGGGGCCATTTTTGGGAATTTTGGAGCCAAATTTTGGGATAATTTTTAGGATTTTTTGGGTTCATTTTCCTGAAATTTTTGGCATAATTTTTAAATTTTTGGGGTAATTTTTTCAATTTTTGGGGCAATTTTTTCAATTTTTGGGGCAGTTTTGGGCTCATTTTTGCAGTTTTTGGGGGGAATTTTTGGGGTTTTTGGGAGGAAGTTTTTGGGGTTTTTTGGGGAATTTTTGGGGTTTTTTGGGGAATTTTTGGGGGGAATTTTTGGGGTTTTTGGGAGGAATTTTTGGGTTTTTTGGGGGGAATTTTTGGGGTTTTTTGGGGGGAATTTTTGGGATTTTTTAATAATTCTTGGGGTATTTTGAATTTTTGGGTGAATTTTGATGGATTTTGGGATTTCCAGGCTCTGGCTCCTCCTCGGGGGCCGAGGACGAGGCCGGGAATTTCCTGAAGCGCCGCGAGCGCGACGAGCCCAGGAGCCGCTACAAGGTGGGAAAATGGGGCAAAAAATGGGAATTTTGGGCAAATTCGGGGGGGAAATGGGGGAAAATTTGGGGGAAATGGGGAAGAAAATTGGGAAAAATTTGGGGGAAAATTTGGGAAAAATTGGGGGGGGAAATAGGGAAAAAATGGGGGAAATGGGATTTAAATGGGAGGAAAACGGGGCAAAAAATCTGAATTTTGGGTAAATTCGAGGGGAAAAAATTGGGGAAAAAAATTGGGAAAATTGGGAAAAAATTGGGGGGAAATTTGGTGAAGAATGGGGGAAAAATGGGGAAAATTCAGGGAAAAGTGGGATTTAAATGGGGGAAAATGGGGCAAAAAATGGGGCAAAAAATGGGAATTTTGGGCAAATTTGGGCAGGGAAATTTTGGGTAGAATTGGGAAAAAAATTGGGGGGAAATGAGGAAAATTTGGGGAGAAAATTGGGAAAATTTGGGGAAAAATGGGATTAAAATGGGGGAAAAATTTGAATTTTGGGCAAATTCGAGGGGGAAAAATGGGGGAGAATTGGGAAAAAATTGAGAAAAAATTGGGGGGAAAATGAGGAAAATTTCGCAAAAAAATGGGGAAAATTTGGGGAAAATGGAATTTAAATGGGGGGAAAACGGGGCAAAAAGTCTGAATTTTGGGTAAATTCTGGGGGGAAAATTGGGGAAAATTTTGGGGGGAAATGGGGAAAAAATTGGGGAAAAATGTGACAAAAATGGGTGAAAAATGGAATTAAAATGGGGGAAAATTTGGGAAAATGGAATTAAAATGTGACAAAAAAAGGGATTAAATTGGGAAAAATGGGGGGAAATGGGATTAAAATGTGACAAAAAATGGGTGAAAAATGAGATTAAAATGGGTGAAAAATTGGATTAAAGTAGGAAAAAAATTGGGAAAAATGGGATTAAAATGGGACAAAAAATGGGAAAAAAGTGGCGTTAAAATGTAACAAAAATGGGGAAAAATTGGGAAAAATGGGATTAAAATGTGACAAAAAATGGGACAAAAATGGGATTAAGATGGGGGGAAAAATGGGATTAAAATAGGGTAAAAAATTGAGATGAAAAATTGGGGTAAAAAAGTGAATTTTTGGTGTTTGGCAGGAGGAGGAGTCGGAGTCCGACGAGGACTGGGGAGGGATTAAAACAGGAAAAAATGGGATTAAAATGGGACAAAATATGGAGAAAAAATGGGATTAAAATGGGGAAAAAATGGGGAAAAATGGGATTAAAAAGTGACCAAAAATGAGTGAAAAATGGGATTAAAATGTGATAAAAATGGGTGAAAAATGGCTGAAAAATGGAATTAAAATGCGAAAAAAATGGGATGAAAATGTGACAAAAAATGGGATTAAAATGGGAAAAAACGGGATTAAAATGGGATTAAAATGTGACAAAAAATGGGATTAAAATAAGGTGAAAGTGGTAAAAAATGGAGGTTAAAAATGGGGTAAAGAAGTGAATTTTTGGTGTTTGGCAGGAGGAGGAGTCGGAGTCCGACGAGGACTGGGGAGGGATTAAAATAGGAAAAAATGGGATTAAAATGGGATTTAAATGGGAGAAAAATAGGAAAAAAAATGGGGAAATTGGATTAAAATAGGGAAAAAATGGGATTAAAATGGGATTTAAATGGGAGAAAAATAGGAAAAAAAATGGGGAAATTGGATTAAAATAGGGAAAAAATGGGATTAAAATGGGATTTAAATGGGAGAAAAATAGGAAAAAAAATGGGGAAATTGGATTAAAATAGGGAAAAAATGGGATTAAAATGGGGGAAAAAGGGGAAAAAATGGGGTAAAAATGGGGAAGACTGGGATTAAAATGTGACAAAAAATGAGCGAAAAATGGGATTAAAATGGGGAAAACAT
>NW_024361008.1:0-248 GCF_014805655.1 Passer montanus | reverse complement strand
AAGCCCGCCCGACAGAGACAGTATTTGGTAACAGGGGGGATTCCAAGTGGTAGAGTTCGAATCTGCGTTCATCCAGTGGCAATCCCAGGCTCAATGCTGACCCTTTGATTGTGGCTATCACAGATCTAAACTTGGTCATGAAATAAAAATATTTTTATTGATTTGGCTTTATCATTAATTATCTATCACACCTGGAAGGGTGCTGGGGCCCTGGCTCAGGTTGCCCACAGAAGCTGTTGCTGATCCAT
>NW_024361007.1:0-248 GCF_014805655.1 Passer montanus | reverse complement strand
TTTTGCGCTCACTCGTGCAGCAGCGGGCGCACCACGGTGTCGCCGCGGGCGCGGGCGCGCTGCAGCAGCGTGTAGAGGTGCGGCAGCAGGCGGTAGCGCAGCCGCAGCACGCGGCGCGACAGGGCCGCGAAGGTCGCGTTCCAGGCCACCGGGTCCTGCCGCTGGAACGGGGAGAAAAACCGGGATTTTGGGTCACCGGGGTGGAAAACGGCAATTTTCGTTTTGGGGGGAAAAATGGGGATTTTGGG
>NW_024361006.1:0-248 GCF_014805655.1 Passer montanus | reverse complement strand
AGTATGTCCAAGACTACTTGTGAAATAGTGGAAAGAAGACTTTGGTTTGAGCCATTTTTTACCAATTTTGGAAATAAATTTTTTCATTAATTTTTGCTCTGTGTTCTGTATCGGATAAAATCAAAAATAGCAGGGGATATTCTAGTTATTGCTATATTTCTAGAGCATGAATTCTTAAAGATGCCCAAATATGGTGGCTTTATATATTTAATAATAAGATATTTTTACTGCTTGGCACATAATGCATT
>NW_024361005.1:0-248 GCF_014805655.1 Passer montanus | reverse complement strand
GCCCCCGAGCTCCGGTACCGGGTGCAGTGGCGGCCGCTGGAGCCGGGCCGGGGCCGCTGGGCCGAGGCCACGGTGGGGGAGCCCCCCCTGGTGGTCCGGGACACCCCAACTTTCAGCCCCTACGAGATCCGCGTCCAGGCCGTCAACGAGGCCGGGAAGGGCCCCGAGCCCCCCGTGGTCATCGGCTACTCCGGGGAGGACCGTGAGTCTGGGGGGGACCCCAAATAACCCCGGGGGAGGGACCCCAA
>NW_024361004.1:0-248 GCF_014805655.1 Passer montanus | reverse complement strand
CTGTCACTAGTGGGGTTCCACAGGGCTCCTCCTTAGGCTTGGTGTTCTTCAATATCTTCATTAATGATCTGGATGCAGGACTGGAAAGGATACTAGGCAAGTCTGCAGAAAATGCAAAACTAGGAGGAACTGTTGGCTGTCTTAGAGGCAGAGTGCTCCTACAGAAAAACTAGGTGAAGTGAAGGGCTGGACAATCACCAGCTCTATGAAGATGAACAAGATTCTGCACCTGGGATGGGGCAGCCTTG
>NW_024361003.1:0-248 GCF_014805655.1 Passer montanus | reverse complement strand
GGGGGGGGGAGGGGCAGAGCAATTAGTGCCCAGGACCCCCCAGGTGTGCCCCCAGCCCCTCCCCCACCCTGCCCGCGTGACCCCACCCCCGTGACCTCGGGTTGACCTTGGGGGCGGGGCACAATGTGGGGGGGGAGGGGTTTGCACGCCCCGGTGGGATTTGCACGCCCTGAACTTCGTCCTGGAGGGGATTTGCACGCCCCGAGGGGGGGTTTGCACGCCCTGTGCACGCCCACAGCCCTCACGGC
>NW_024361002.1:0-248 GCF_014805655.1 Passer montanus | reverse complement strand
CCACGTGGGTCTGAGCCCCTCTGAGGGTCCCAAACCCCCCAAAAAGGGATCTGGAGGCCCTGTGGGGTCAGTGCCACTCAGATTGTTCCAGAAGCTTCTCCACTGACCCATCAGCAAGAGAGAGTTCAGGGTGATCATCCCCGCAGCACTGCTGCCCTAAAATCCCGCTTATTAAACCCAAAATTACTCACCACGGGCAGAAGCATTATTTCGCGGGCAGAAATACTAAAAATTAAACAAAAAAAAAA
>NW_024361001.1:0-248 GCF_014805655.1 Passer montanus | reverse complement strand
TTTTTTTTTTTTTTAGGAATGTTGGGCAATTCCTTGAAAGTAAAAAAAATAAATTAGAGAAAATAAAAACCAACACAAACCATTAACTGAGGCAGTGGAAAACTAAGGGGCTGATTTCTATTAATGTATTATGTATTCATCAGAAACACAATTAATGGGTTAATTTGGCTTTGGGTCAGGCCATTCCTTCCTTCACACAGGATTCTCATAGTCAAATCAGGCCTATATTGTGATAAAATCCTTGACTT
>NW_024361000.1:0-248 GCF_014805655.1 Passer montanus | reverse complement strand
GCTGCCCTGTACCTGCTGGGACCCCCTGTACCCCCCCTGTACCCCCTGTACCCCACATTGTACCCCATTCTCACCCTGCTGTGCCCCCCCAGGCCCGCGGGGGGCTGCTGTGGCTGGTGCCCCCCGTGCTGGTGTCCTGGGGGGCCGGCACTGCCCTGTACCTGCTGCCCGTGCGGGGCCAGGCCGTGGCCACCCAGCACTTCCCGGTGGGCGAGGCCGAGGCCGTGGTGCTGGCCCTGATCGGCATC
>NW_024360999.1:0-248 GCF_014805655.1 Passer montanus | reverse complement strand
TCCCTTTTTCTTCTTTTGGAACAGTGTCCCTAAAGACATAAAGCTTGTGTGCTGCATAAGCTTTTTCCTAACAATTGTAATGAATAAACTTTTCTCTGCAGATTGTTTCTAAGCTGAAGGATGAAATTACTCTGATGGAGAGAGAGCACAGTGACCTTCAGCTGCACATTGCAAGAACAGACTGGTGGTGTGAGAACCTTGGCATGTGGAAAGCCTTCATTGTCTCAGGAGAGGTAGGGGATTTTTTT
>NW_024360998.1:0-5049 GCF_014805655.1 Passer montanus | reverse complement strand
TTTCCTCTAGGGTGCATTGGCACTGGGCATTCCCCTGAATCTTTGTCTTTTGCCATCTCAGCCACAAAAGAGAGCTGCTGCTTTCGCCTGCAGTGAGCGTGCCACAGAGCTGCTCTGCACACTGAGCCCTTCCGGGCCTTGGCACAGCAACTTTGCCTTGACAACGCCGGGATGCGGCCGCTGACATCACAAGAGCGGCCGCCCTAGTCTTGATTGTGAATTCATGCATAGAACCAGACCTTCTCTACACCTAATGCCAAAAAAAGCCTGCAAAGTTCTCCTCTGCTACAAAGCAACACACAAAGCCCTCCTAGTCCATCACCTGTTGCTCAAGGCATCTAAGAGTAGAAACACACTGAGCCTGTGGAGCCCACACTGTGAAGCTGAGCACTGAGAGGGGACCAGGATGTGAGGAACCACATTAGTGGTCTTTGGCCGCTATTGCTGATGAGCAAAAGCCAGAAGGCTTGTTCCAGCTGGACCTTCCTTCGTTCTAGAAAGCAGCAAACAAGGAGAAGCACTACTGTAATTACATTTAGGGGTTTCTCCTAGGTACAGAGACAAGGTCATGGATCCTTCAGCAGTCTTTATTCAAAATATTTTACATCATAGCCATGGGTGGGATTTCAGCAGGGAAATGCCATGACAGGAAATGCAGGGAGGATCGTTCTGTCTGACTCACTCTAGCAGGGAGACCTTGCAACCGAAGCACCACCACCATTTTTTCCCCTATTTTTATCCTTCCACAGTATATTTTGGGACAATGAGCTGAGATGGGTGGCACGGAAATGACAGCTCTGACACACAGCTGAAACCATCAGGGCCAGGGTGGCATGTGGGACTGGTTTTCCACTCCAGCAGAACAAGGCAAGCCAGAGTGATGACATTGATCCCAAGTGAGTTCAGCCAAGCCAAAAGGGAGACCAACCAGGCCAAGTGGAGCCCAGCAAGGTGGTAGGAAGAGGCAGCGAAGCAGCAGATCCCATTCCCACACACATGCCCCGTGTGGCAGACTGATGTCAGTGGCAGTGCCAAACAGAGCTCTGCAGGGACAGAGAGACACCCATCACCATCACCACTGCCACCATCCCTGCTGCAGAGAGGGAGCAGGAAACTGCCACTGCAGGTGCACAGCTGCTCCAGGCAGCACCAGCAGCCCCCATCTACCATCAGAACCATTCTGCAAGCCCTTGCCATCCTGTCTTTGTTCCAGGGTCCCCATGTGACACTTCACCTTTGTTGCTTAAGCCGTTATCCATTTTGCACAATTTTCTTCTTATTGTTGTGCATTGCTTTTTCTTTTCCACACTACTATGTAATGCTAACATTTTTAGCCTCTCATCAATTGTTTTTTCCATTGTCCCCCTCTGTAGCAGGCCTAGGGCCTGCAAGGACTCCTTGGCGGTCAGAGGCCTGAGCTAGGAAATGCCAAGTCAGCATGACTGGACCCTAGCAGCCCCTCTCTTCTGCCTTTCGGACCCTGCTTATCTCTCTGTAAGCCCAAAGGTTTCTTTTCCCGGACCCTTACTATTGAAGAGTTTTCAAAACCCCTGTAGGGTATAAAAACCCCTGATTCTGCCTGATTCGGCAGAAGAGCTGTCATTGGGAACCTTCGCGAAACATCCGAATAAAGAATCCTGTGGAACCTCATACGGCCTTCTCTTCTCTCTTCCTGCGTCTGCTGCTGCGGCACCTGGCAAGCTAAAGAGCTGATAATCACTGAGCTGGTAATCACTAAGAGCTGAAAATCACTATAGCTTGCCTAGGTTGCTTGAGCTCCCGCTGAGTTATCCTGGCTCCGGCACCCCCCGCTGGGCATCAGCCCGGTGGGTAACTGCCATGATAATCTGGCACCCAAACTGAATGCTGGACCTGGCACCTGAACTGAATGCTGGACCTGGCATTTCAGAGGAGCAGCATTTCTTCTTGAACTTGTCATTGCCTTCACTCGCCAGAAACCCTGGAAGGAGAAGCCCTCCATTTTAGCAGGACTCCTCTGAAAGGCTGTCAGTCGACCCTCTAACTGCTGACATCGGGGCTCACGAGTGCTCGAGGAGACTGACTCAGTAGACTGCCTCCAGCAGATCTTTGACCCACATCTGGCTGAAGAAGTGTAAGTTTTAGTACAGCCCTTCTTGCGCGCAAAAAACTTTTTTCCTTGGGTCCTTTCTTTTTGGTTTGTTTTTTTTTTTTCTCTTTTTTCTGCTGGCAGGGAAGGGTAACATGGGATCGAAGCTTAGTAAATTAAAATGATCCCAGAACGAGAGGGATTTATATTTACTAATCCTAGAAATCCTATCTTCCAACAACTTTTCTTTCTCTAAAGGTAATCTTTCAAAAAGTACCCTGAAAATTTTTTTAAAATGGATTCTTTCCCACTTTCCAGATACTAATACACACACTATTACTTTAGACTCCTTTTGGGATACAATTGGGACCATGATGTATATGTTTCAAACTAACCAAGATTTTTCTGTAACTCAGTTTATCCCTATATTTCACAGTATAACCAAAGCCGTAGAAAAAACTAACAAAAAAACTGTAACTTCAGTGCAAACTTCTATTGAACAAAGTGCTAACATCCTATCTGTTTCACCAAACCACTTTCCTTCAAATGCTAATCGCACTGATAACATTCCTTCGCCCTCCAGCCTGGAATCCAGTGCCCTGCTCCTCCCCCCGTCCCTGCCGCAGCCCCCCCCACTCCCTCTCCCATCCCTCCCGCCCTTGCTTCCTCAATCCCACCTACCATCCCTGCTGCCTCCCCTCCCACCCTCGCGTCCTTCCCTGCTCCCAATACCGTCCCTGCGGCAGCAGGGGATGTCTCCGCCTGCGTACCTGCCTCAGACCCAAACCACGCTGTATCCGTGGCACCCTCTTCCAACCCCACCACCTCCACTCCTCCGCTGATCCCTTGCTCCATCCCCAAGCTTTGCAGCCACACACCCACCCTCAGGGACCCCCAGAGGGAACCTCCCAGACCCCCCATGGTACCACCCCACTTCCCCACGTGCCCCAGTCCTGTGCCTGCTGTGCCACGCATTGCACAGCCACTCCAGCCCTGCTGCCTCCCTCTAGCCGCGTTCTGCCATGTGCTGCCTTACACTCTCTACAGCCACATGCACCTCTGCAAAATGTTGCTCCAACACGCCATAAAAAGCATAAGGCACTGCCTGCTAGCTCTCACTTCTCTTCTAATGACAGCAGTGACAGTGATTCTGATTCAGATATAGAATATATTGATCCATGGGCAAAAATAAAAATGGAAGCGACACAGGCAGGGGACTGCCTTTCCAGTAGATTATAAAAAGGGAAAAAGAGGGGGTTCTACCACGAGAAAGACGTGGGAACCTATTACTAATAAAGAACTTGTACAATTAAGAAATACCGCCAAAAAACATGGTAGAAATTCACATATTTTTAGAAATTTCCTAGAGGCTACGTTCTCAGCACACGTTCTGGTACCCCACGATATTAAAAATATTGCCCAGTGCCTCCTTTCTCCCGCCAAGTACATGCTTTGGGAAAGGCATTGGAAAAAGCAATTAAAAACATTATCAGACACCTATGCTGCAGATGCTGATAAGTCAAACTTTACAGTCAAACAGCTGGCTGGTGAAGGGGATTTGCAGAAACCCTCTGACCGAGCTGATACCTTACCTAAGGCAACACTACAAGACGTAGCTATAGCAGCAAAAACCTCCTTACTTCTTACCCCTGATGACTCTATTCCTACCCAACACTTTTCTACTATTAAACAAGGAATAGATGAAAGCTTTATCAAATTTGTGGATAGAATTAAGGATGCTCTGCAAAAACAGATAGAGAGCACAGAGGCAAGAAAAGAACTGTTGTGCAAGCTTGCCATGAGTAACTCGAAAGAAATGTAAAACAATTCTGAGAGCCTTACCCTTAGACACAGAACCTACCATAGAGCAAATGCTGGAAAGCTGTACATGCCACTTGTCCACTAAAGATACAGTGGCCCAAGCAATTACTAAGGGTATTGCAGAAGGAGTTTCTAGTGTATATGCAGTAATAGTTTCTAAAGACCAGGTCCGCTGCTACCACTGCGGAGACTTTGGACATTTTATAAAGGACTGTCCAGAGAGGTCACCTACCAGGTACCCTCGCAACATCTACCATAGGCCCCAGAATCAGCAGTACTATCCGGGAAACTTCCAGCGTTTCCAGCGGTGGGGCCCCATGCAAAGACACCAAATCAAAGGCCACCCAGATCCAGTCACGCACCATCCCAGGAGATTCCAGACCACATGAGGAGGACCCAACACACGGAGCAATACCGAGGGGAACCCGTCGCCAACTGGTAACTGCACTGACCATTGACTTTAAAAATGACAATGTTTATTGTGTTCCCACAGGCAAAAACATGGGCCAAAATGTGGTCCTTTTAACATCCTAATTATAGGTGATACTCTCCTTAGCCCAAAGGAAATATTTGTTGTTCCAGAAGTACAAACAGTGCACTCGGGACAAGAAATTTCTGTTCAGGTGTACTGCACAGACTTACCATTTTTTCTTCCAAAGGGAACTCCAATTGCACAAGCCTTTTTACTCCCTAAGAATCACAGGGAACAGCTTCCTCTCAACCCAACAGCAATGAGGACACAAGTTGTGGGACCAAGTAAGCCTATCATCGAGTGCGGTCTTACCTGCAGAGGAGAGAAGATCCACCTACCCGGGATGCTGGACACTGGTGCAGATGTGACCATCATCGCTCGCTCAGAATGGCCAGCACACTGGGAACTACAACCTGTGGCAGGCATGATTTCAGGGATCGGTGGAGCTATGACACCGGCATTTATATACAGACACGAACGGAACGGGACCACAGCTAAATAGCGTCGTGAGCTGTTTATTTAAGAAGCATCAGTCTCATTACATGGCTATGGCAATGGATCGGCGCAAGCAGCTCGCTATCCAGACAGAAGGCCAAGGAAACTTAATGTTGCAACATATTATAAGATAGTTTCAGACCCAGTTTCAGCCAACTATATAGAGCAAAAGCATACTGACAGTCATTCTATC
>NW_024360997.1:0-248 GCF_014805655.1 Passer montanus | reverse complement strand
GAAAAGGGGCAGGGGGGAAAAGGGGCAGGGGGAAGGCGATGCCGGAGGGCGCGCAGCCCTCACGGATCCCTCACGGAGCCTCCCGGAGCCCCGCTCAGCCCCCACGGATCCCTCCCGGATCCCTCCCGGTTCCCTCCCCGAGCCCCGCTCAGCGCTCCGGCCGCCCGGGCAGAGCGGGCCGGGCCTCCCGCGCGGTGCCGCAGCCCGGAGCGAACGCAGCCGCTCCCCCGCACCCAGCCCGGCCGCGC
>NW_024360996.1:0-248 GCF_014805655.1 Passer montanus | reverse complement strand
CCTGCTGGAGCAAGTCCATGAAGGGCATGAAGATGATGAGTGGGCTGGAGCAGGCTGAGAGAGTTGGGCTTATTCAGCTGGAGAAGAGAAAGCTGTGGGGCGACCTTAGAGCACCTTCCAGTACACTAAGGGAGTCTACAAGAAAGCAGGAGAGAGACGTTTTACCAGGGCATGGAGGGGAAATGGCTTTAAACTGTAAAAGAGCAGCTTTAGGTTATAAAGAAATTCTTCACTGTGAGGATGGTGAG
>NW_024360995.1:0-248 GCF_014805655.1 Passer montanus | reverse complement strand
CCCCCTGACCCCCCGTGTCCCCCCCGTGTCCCCGTACCCTCTCGGCCACGCCGGCCTGCACGGGCTGTCCCCTCCTGTCCTCGTTGCCCTTGCCGTGCCAGGTGACCTCGGCGGTCTGGGCGCCGCCGGCCCCGAAGGCCACCCAGGCGTGGTCCTCGCTCAGGGCCAGGTGCACGTCGGGCAGCCCCAGCACCTGGCAGGCCCCGACCACGGCGAAGGCCACGCCCGAGCTGTCCAGCTTGGTACCT
>NW_024360994.1:0-248 GCF_014805655.1 Passer montanus | reverse complement strand
CCAGTTGTTGGGTGTGGTGGTCTCTGGTGGTCCCCACGTTGGCTGTGGGGTCCCTGGTGTTGTTGAGGGGGTCCCTGGTGTCCCTGTGGGTCTCCGGTGTCCTGGGTGTCCCCGGTGCCAGCAGTGTCCTGGGTGCCCCTGGTCTCCCCATGGGGTCCCGATGTCCCCGGTGTCCCAGTGCCAGCAGTGGCCCTGGTGTCCCCATGGGGTTCCGGGTGCCCCGGTGCCAGCGGTGCCGTTGCAGGGCC
>NW_024360993.1:0-248 GCF_014805655.1 Passer montanus | reverse complement strand
TCTTCTACCTGTCCTAGATTTAGTGTGGACAGCATTCCTGTGGGGCTTCCCAAGGATCCTCCTGCCTGTGGATCTTAAACATCCTGACTGCCCATCATGCTTTAGAAAGGAGCAAATGAGGATGGAATCATGGAATGCTTTGGGTTAGAAGGTGTCCTGGGGTGAAGTTATGATGTTTGTATCCCCAATATCTGTTTATGCTGGATATTATTTCTGTGGCTTCAAGACTGGCTCTGAAGAGCGAAGCT
>NW_024360992.1:0-248 GCF_014805655.1 Passer montanus | reverse complement strand
TTGTACGGAGCAGACAGTGGTGTTTCAGCTTGGTGGCTGTTTTGGAGCTGCCCTCTGCAGCTGCTCCACAATCGCACAGTCCTGAGATGGAGCTCAGGGCCCGCTGAGGTGTCTGCACCCTGTCTGCCCAGGGTGCAGACAGACAGGCTTGGCATGGGCCAATTCAGAGCTCACCATCCATAGCCAATATACGAGCCAGCCACCCCGGTACGGGCCTGAGGCTTCTCTGAGAGGGACTGGGTTGTCTC
>NW_024360991.1:0-248 GCF_014805655.1 Passer montanus | reverse complement strand
TTTTGGGGCATTTTCTGGGAATTTTGGGGGATGTTTTGGGGATTTTTTACAGATTTTTGGGGCATTTTCCAGAGATTTTGGGCATTTTCCAAGGATTTTGGCGACTTTTTGGAAATTTTGGGGGATTTTCAGGAATTTTGGGACATTTTTCAGAGATTTTGGGGCACTTTCTAGGAATTTTAGGGGATTTTTCAGAGATTTTCACAGATTTTCCAGAGATTTGGGGCATTTTCTGGGAATTTTGGGGC
>NW_024360990.1:0-248 GCF_014805655.1 Passer montanus | reverse complement strand
CCCCTCCCAAACCCCCCTAATCGACGCCCAGCACCCCGAAGTAGGCCTGGCCGGGCCCGTGCAGGTCCAGGAAGCGGCCGGCCGAGGCGGTGGCGGCCAGCTGGTCCCCGCGGCGCAGCTGGAACACGGCGCCCTGGTAGAGGGTCTCCGCCCAGAGCCCCCCGAGCCCCCCGCGGCACACGGAGCGCGCGGCCCGCAGCAGGGGCACGTCCCGGGGGTACTCGGGGGACAGCCGGGACACGGCCAGG
>NW_024360989.1:0-248 GCF_014805655.1 Passer montanus | reverse complement strand
GCCGCCATTGGCGGCCCGGCCGTGCCACTCAGAGCCGCCGGGGCGTGGGCGGCGGCGGCGCGGGGCCGGGGGGAGCCGCGGGGCCGGGAGCGGGGTAGGCTGCGCCCGTACTTAAGCGCGCTGCCCGAGCCGCTGACGTCTTTCGAATTGGAGACGGGCTGCCCCGCTCCCGCCCCGGGCTCCAGCGGACACGGCCGGGGACGGAGGTGAGTGCCGCCGGCGGCGACCCGCGCTGTGCCCGCCCGCCG
>NW_024360988.1:0-248 GCF_014805655.1 Passer montanus | reverse complement strand
TGGGAAAAAAGGAAAAATTGCGTTTGCAGGTGGTGGATCTGCTGAACCAGGCGGCGCTGATCGGGAACGAGGGGAAAATCACCATCCTCAAACAGGTGGGGTGGGGAAACAGTGGGGTTTTTGGGGGAAAATGGGGGTTTTGGGGAAAAATGGGGTTTTTGGGGAGGAAAATGGGATTTTGGGGCAGGAAAATGGGATTTTGGGGGAGGAAAATGGGGGTTTTGGGGGAAAAAATGGGATTTTGGGGG
>NW_024360987.1:2061-5050 GCF_014805655.1 Passer montanus | reverse complement strand
GGGGTTCGGGGGGTCCCGGGGGGTTCGGGAAGGTTCCGACGGTACCGGGGGGGTTTGGGGGGGTTCGGGGGTCCCGGTCGGGATGGCACGGAACCGGAACCGAACCCAGGCAGGAACGGGACCGGACCGGAACCGAACCGACACTGACCCCACACAGGAATGGGACCGAACCAGAACCGAACCCAGGCAGGAACGGGACAGAACCGGCACCGAACCGGCACTGACCCCAGACAGGAACGGGACAGAACCGGAACCGAACCCAGGCAGGAACGGGACCGAACCGGAACCGGACCAGAACCGAACCCACACAGGAACGGCACCGAACCGGAACCGAACCCAGGCAGGAACGGGACAGAACCCGGAGTGAGGTGGAACCGAACCGGCACCGAACCAGAACAGAACCGGCACAGAAACGGAACCGAACCGGCACCGAACCGGCACAGAGGAACGGGACCGAACCCACACGGGGACGGCACCGAGCCCAGAGCAGCCCCACACAGGAACGGGACCGAACCGAACCGACACCGAACCGGCACAGAAACGGGACAGAACCGACACCGAGCCCACACGGGAACAGAACTGAACTGAACCGACACCGAGCCCAGACAGGAACGGGACAGAACCGAAACCGAACCGGCACCGACCCACACGGGAACAGAACTAAACCGAACCAACACCGAGCCCAGACAGGAACGGGATGGGAACAGCACCGACCCCACACGGGAATGGGACAGAACCGGCACCGAACCGGCACAGAAACGGAACCGAACCGGCACTGACCCCAGACAGGAACGGGACAGAACCGACACCGAACCGGCACCAGCCCCACACGGGAATGACACCGACCCCACACGGATCCCACAGCGACCCCGCACAAGAACAGCTCTGAACCGACACCGAACCCTCGCGGGAACGGGACCAAACCAGCACGGGAATGACACGGAACCGACATGGGAGTGACACCGACCCCACACTGACACCACACCAAACCCACACAGACCCCAGACAGATCCCACAGCAATCCCAGACAGACCCCACAGCGACCCCACACGGGAACGGGACCAAACCGGCACGGGAATGACACGGAACCGACATGGGAGTGACACCGACCCCACACTGACACCACACCAAACCCACACAGACCCCACACAGATCCCACACCAGCCCCACAGCGATCCCAGACAGACCCCACAGCGACCCCACACGGGAACGGCCCTGAACCGACACTGAACCCACACAGACCCCACACAGATCCCACACCAGCCCCACAGCGATCCCAGACAGACCCCACAGCGACCCCACACGGGAACGGCCCTGAACCGACACTGAACCCACACAACCTCACAGTGATCCCACACCGATCCCACACAGCAATGGCACCGACCCCAAATGGGAACGGCCCTGAACCCACACCGACCCCACACAGACCCCACACCGACCCCACAGAGAGCCTGGACACACCCCACAGCGACCCCACACAGAATCAGAACCGAACCGACACCGAGCCTGCACCGACCCCACACGGGAATGACACCGGCCCCACACTGACCCCACACAGGCCCCACACAGACCCCACACAGCAACGGCACCGACCCCACACGGGAACGGCCCTGAACCGACACCGACCCCACACAGATCCCACACCAGCCCCACACCAGCCCCACAGCGATCCCACACAGGAACGGCACCGACCCCAAACGGGAATGACACCGACCCCAAATGGGAACGGCCCTGAACCGACACCGACCCCACACAGAAATAGCACTGACCCCACACGGGAATGGGACCAAACCCACAGCGACCCCACACAGGAACAGAACCGAACCGACACCGAACCTGCACCGACCCCACACGGGAATGACACCGACCTCACACAGGCCCCACACCGACCCCACACTGACCCCACAGCGGCCCCACAGAGCAACAGCACCGACCCCACACGGGAACGGCCCTGAACCCACACCAAACCCACACAGAGACCCCACCCACAGCGGCCCCACAGAGCAACAGCACCGACCCCACACGGGAACGGCCCTGAACCAACACCAAACCCACACAGAAACCCCGCAGCGATCCCAGACAGACCCCACATCAATCCCACACGGATCCCACACGGATCCCGCATGGATCCCACACAGATCCCACACGAATCCCACATCAATCCCACACGGATCCCGCCCAGGCGCGGCCCCACACGGAATCTCTGCAGGCTCTGACCCCGATCCCGCAGCCCCGCGGCCCCAAAACCCAGGACAGCGTGCACACGTGTGCCAGGCGTGTGCCAGGCGTGTGCCAGGCGTGCCCAGGCGTGCCCCAGGCGTGCCCAGGCGTGCCCAGGACATGTGAGCAGGCGTGCAGGGCGCAGATCACACGTGCAGGACACGTGCAGGCGTGTCAGTGCCGCGTGCACCCCAACACGGATCACACGCGTGCAGGTGAGCCAGGACACGTGTGCGGCAATGCGGGGCACACGTGTGCGGCGGTGCGGGGCACACGTGAGCAGGGAGCAGGGGACGCGTGCAGGTGTGCAAGGACACGTGAGCGCACACGGGTCACACGCGTGCAAGGACACCTGCGCGGCCTCACAGGTCACGCGTGCAGCTGTGCCAAGGACACGTGAGCAGCAAGGGAGCACGCGCACCTGCAAGGGCACACGTGGGCAGGTGTGCAGGGCACACGTGAGCACACACACGGGACACGCGTGCGCAGGTGTGCAAGGACACGTGCACGGCCTCACACGGCACACACGTGAGCACACTCAGGGCACACTCAGGGCACACGTGAGCTCACACGGAGCACACGCGTGAGCTCACGCAGCACAGGTGTGCAGGGCACACGTGTGCCCCGACACAGGGCACGCGTGAGCACACACGGGGCACACGCGTGAGCGCACACAAATCACACGCGTGAGCTCACGCGTGAGCGCACACGGATCATGCGTGCACCCCTCCCCCACCCCAAAAAAACCGCCCCGGGACCCCTCCCCACC
>NW_024360987.1:375-770 GCF_014805655.1 Passer montanus | reverse complement strand
GGGGCTGGGGGAGAAGGAGAGAGGGGGAATTGGGGATGGGGGAGAGGGGAAATTGGGTCTGGGGGAGATGGAGAGAGGGAATTGGGGCTGGGGGAGAAGGAGAGGGGAAATTGGGTCTGGGGGAGATGGAGAGGGGAAATTGGGGCTGGGGGAGATGGAGAGACGGAATTGGGGCTGGGGGAGACGGAGAGGGGAAATTTGGGATGGGGGAGGGGAGAGAGGGGGAATTGGGGCTGGGGGAGATGGAGGGATCGGGATTGGGGGATCGGGATCGGGGTCGGGATCGGGAAGGGTCTGGGGGATCGGGATCGGAGGAACAGGGAAGGGTCTGGGGTCTGGGGGAGACCGGGAGGGGTCTGGGGGCGCGGGGGGAGGGGTGGAGAGACCGGGAAGGA
>NW_024360987.1:0-342 GCF_014805655.1 Passer montanus | reverse complement strand
GGGATTGGGGGATCGGGATCGGGGTCGGGATCGGGAAGGGTCTGGGGGATCGGGATCGGAGGAACAGGGAAGGGTCTGGGGTCTGGGGGAGACCGGGAGGGGTCTGGGGTCGCGGGGAGAGGGATGGAGAGACCGGGAAGGATCGGGAAGGGTCTGGGGTCGGTGGGATTGGGATCGGAGGGACCGGGAAGGGTCTGGGGTCTTGGGGGAGACCGGGAAGGGTCTGGGGTCTTGGGGAAGCGATGGAGAGACCCGGGGTGGAAGGAGGGGAAGAACCGGGATCGGGGTCCGGGAACCGGGAGGGGGGAGCGGGGAAGGGGGGCTCGGGAAGGGAAGGGGAGG
>NW_024360986.1:0-248 GCF_014805655.1 Passer montanus | reverse complement strand
GGGGAGGGGGCTCACGCACGTGGGCAGCTCCAGCAGCAGCGTCGCCCCGGGGGCCGCCAGAGCCCCCAGGCCGGGGGTCAGCAACGGCAGCGCCCTGCAGACCCCAGACCCAATTGGGGAGATAGGAGACCCCAGACCCAATTGGGGAGATGGGACAGACCCCAGACCCAATTGGGGCCTCTGGGACACCACAAGGACCCCCCCAGACCCCTCTGAACCCCCCAAAACCTCCCTGGGACCCCCAAAAA
>NW_024360985.1:0-248 GCF_014805655.1 Passer montanus | reverse complement strand
TGGGGCTGTTTTCAGGCAGTTTTGGGGTTGTTTTAGGGATCCCAGCTGGTTTGGGGATTATTTTCAGGTGTTTTTGGCGTTGTTTTCAGCTATTTTTGGGTTGTTTTCAGGTGTTTTTGGGAATATTTTCAGGTATTTTTGGGTTGTTTTCAGCTGGTTTAGGGCTGTTTTTAGGTATCCCAGGTGTTGGGATTATTTTCAGGTATTTTCAGGTGTTTCCAGGTGTTTTTGGGATTATTTTCAGGTAT
>NW_024360984.1:0-248 GCF_014805655.1 Passer montanus | reverse complement strand
AGAGCTGAGAGAGGCCACCAGCTCCTTCATGTAGCTTTCCCCTGCATGGCTTCATTATGTGCATTATTTCAGTGTATTTGAATTTAAATACAGATCCTGACTGATGTGCAACTTGTGTGTGTGTGGTCAGGGAGAACAAATCCCCACGTGGGTCGGTACGATCTGAGCCCCAGAGATAAAAGTGATGCTGTCACAGGTCACTGGTGTCTCTGCTGCCCGGCAGCAGCAGCGGTGTGCAGGAGCCCAGC
>NW_024360983.1:0-248 GCF_014805655.1 Passer montanus | reverse complement strand
GCCCGGGACGGCCTCTGGAGTGGGGAAAAATGGGGGAAAAACATGGAAAAATTAGGAAAATGGGGAAAACCAGAGGAAAATGGGGTCAAAGGGACCCCAAAAACCATCCCAATGACTTTGGGTTTTCCATGATCCCAGTGGATCCCAGACCCCAAAACTCTCCCTGGACTGAAGTGGGGAGGGGGGAGACCAAGACCCTGGGGATTTGGGGTGGATCCCGAGGGTTTTGGGGTTCCCACGATCCTGAT
>NW_024360982.1:0-248 GCF_014805655.1 Passer montanus | reverse complement strand
CAGGAATGAAGAGGTTGAAAAACTACCCTTTCTGCCCACGGGGCAGTCCTGTCCCCGCCCCCGGCTGTCAGTGGCCTTCAATGCAACCTCCCTGTTCCCTGCAGGCTGTCCTCAGTTAGGCTGCCTGCAGACAGAGCTCCTGCTCTCTGCCATCAGCACAGAGACACTGGCACTCCTCACGGAAAGAGACTGGGTTGTGCACTTTGGGTTGTGGCTTCTTCAGTGCACTCAGCCCTTTGAAAATTGTC
>NW_024360981.1:0-248 GCF_014805655.1 Passer montanus | reverse complement strand
CTTTTCCATTCCCATTTCCCTATTTGCTTTTTTCCTTTCCCAATTCTCCTTTCCCCACTTCCCAATCCCCTTTTCTCTTTCCCCACTTCCCAATCCCCTTTTCTCCTTCCCCGTTTTCCCTTTCCTTTCCCCGTTTTCCCTTTTTCCCTATTTCCTTTTCCTTCTCCTGGGCCCTTTTCCCTTTCCTTTCCCCCTTTTTGCTCTCCCTTCCCCTTTCCTTTTCCCCAATTTTCCTTTCCCCTTCCTTT
>NW_024360980.1:0-248 GCF_014805655.1 Passer montanus | reverse complement strand
GAGGGTTAATTAACACAAAAGGGAGGGGGTTGATACACGAAGGATTGATAAAGCAGATTTTGGTAGCTATCAGGGAGCCCGAAGCAATCGCTGTGGTCTATGTGAAAGGACACCAAACAGGAGCACAATTTAGAACAAGGGGAAACAACTTGGCAGACCAAGAAGCCAAACACACAGCACTCCTACAGATAAGTACCCAGAAATTTGTGAGGGTGAGGCACGGGAATTTCCCCCCTGCCCCCCCCCCC
>NW_024360979.1:0-248 GCF_014805655.1 Passer montanus | reverse complement strand
CGCAGGCGAAGGCCGCGCCGCGCTCCCACCCCCCCCCGGCTCATTAACGCCTCCATTAACGACCCCGGGCCCCTTCCGATCCCTTAATTAGCGACCCGAACCCGGCCATTAATGACCCCTAATTGGGTAATTAGGGCTAATTAGGCTGATTAGCGAGGTTTTGTGAGCCAAAAAAGGCAAGAACCCCCAAACTGGGCCGTTAACGACCCCAAAATCCCGTTTTTTAATGGAAAAATGCCCAATTTCCA
>NW_024360978.1:0-248 GCF_014805655.1 Passer montanus | reverse complement strand
AAGATAGGGGAGTATAACTTCTGAATGTTTCTGGTAAAGTATCAGACAATTTTTTTAATAGAGAGAATACATTCTGGATGGCAATCAGTGGCCATTGGTCAACATCATTAATCAACAGGCATGGGGTATCTTGGCTTATCATAACAAAAAGTAGAAAAAGATTGCTGTTGGTTTTACAGAAGTTAATCAGGCAAATTTTTTTGAATGAAGGATAAAAATCTGTTTGTCCCATAACAGCCATATTTAAA
>NW_024360977.1:0-248 GCF_014805655.1 Passer montanus | reverse complement strand
CCTCCCCTCCCCCTTCTTTCCCCCCATTTTTTTTCCCTCCTGTTTTTTTCCCTTCCTCCTTCTTTCCCCTCCATCTTTTCCCCCTTCCTTCTTCTTTTCCCCTCCCCTCCTCCTTTCCCTCCCCCGTTTCTTTTTTTCCCCTCCTGTTTTTCCCCCTTCCTCCTTCTTTCCCCCCCCTTTTTCCCCTTTTCTGCCTTTCCCCCCCCCGTCCTTGTTTTTCCCTCCCCCGCCTTCTTCTTTCCCCTCCT
>NW_024360976.1:1214-5058 GCF_014805655.1 Passer montanus | reverse complement strand
CCCAACACCCAGACCCCCATTTTCCACCCCAAACCTTTTGCTTCCATGAACCAAGATCTCTGGGATCCCCCCACCCTACACACCCCAAACCTCCCCAAACCCCCCTCACCCAGCAGCCAGACCCCCTCGGGCCTGCTGCCCTCCATGAGGCGCGCCAGGGCCGAGTTCTCCAGCACGGTGGCGTTGGCGCACGAGCCGGGGAACTTGGCCACCACGTTGGTGATGTGGCCGCGGCGGTCGCACACCACCTGCATGTTGATGGAGTGGAAGTTGGCGGCGTTGCGGAACAGGGGCTCGCGGTCGGCCGGCGCCCTCAGCGCCACGTGCATGGCGCCCACCAGGCCCAGCACGCCAGGCAGCGCCGGGGGGTCCCCGGGGGGCGCGGGCGCGGGCGGGAAGGCGATGTAGGCCGGCGCCCGCCGCTGCAAGGCCGCCAGGAACTGCGCCAGGCAGTTGGACATGGCCGACTGGCTGATGCCCGTGCTGAGGCGCGACGCCGTCTGGAAGGATCCCGAGGCCAGGAAGGCCAAGGCCGAGGTGACCTTGACGGCCACGGGCAGCGCGTGGCTGCGCCCGGTCAGGCTCTGCAGGTCGGCGCCGAGCTCCCGGCACAGCGCCGCGATGGCGGCGCGGTCCAGGCGGCAGCGCCGCAGCGCCTGCTCGTCGCTCAGCTCCAGGAAGGAGCAGCGCGCCCGGTAAACGCGCTGCGCCGGGTACGGGCGGCAGCGGCCGCGGCCGCGGCGGGGGCTCGGGGACGGGGCAGCGGGGAGGGAGAGCCGGGAGGGCGGCGGCGGCGCGGGGTGCCGGTCCCGAGCCCCGGGCTGATGGCGGTCACCATCGTGGGGCTCGTCCCGGTGCCGTTCCTGGGGTTCGTCCCGGTGCTCCCGGTGCCGTTCCTGGGGGTCATCCCGGTCCCGGTGCCGTTCCTGGGGTTCGTCCCGGTGCTCCCGGTGCCGTTCCTGGGGGTCATCCCGGTCCCGGTGCCGTTCCTGGGGTTCGTCCCGGTCCCAGTGCTGATCCCGGTCCCTGTCACACTCCTGATCCCGGTGCCGGTCCCGGTCCCTGTCCCGATCCAGACCCCGATCCCAGTCCTGTTCCTCGTCACTCTCCCGGTTTCGTTCCCGGTGCTGGTGCTGCTCCCGGTCCCTCTCACACTCCTGATCCCGCTCCCGCTCCCGGTGCTGCTCCCTGTTGCTGTCCCGGTTCTGCTCCCGGTGCTGATCCCGGTCCCAATCCCAGTCCTGTTCCCCGTTGCTCTCCCGGTTCCGTTCCCGGTGCCGGTGCCCCTCCTGGAGCCACTCCCGGTCCCTGTCGCACTCCTGATCCCGGTGCCGGTCCCGGTGCTGATCCCGGTCCCTGTCCCGATCCCGATCCCGGTCCTGTTCCTCCTGGGACATGCTGGGGGCGGGGCTACGGCGGAATGGGCGGGGCCAATGCGGGAGGGGCGGGGCCAGAGCCGGCCGGTCCCGGTGAGCGCGGGCTCCGGTTGGTGACCGGGCCGAAGCCGCTAGGGGCGGCCAGCCCCGGTGCCGGTGGATCCCGGTGGCTGCGCTTGGTCCCGGTCTGCCCCCGTCGGTCCCGGTGCCGGTGGGGGCAGTCGGTCACTGTCCCTGTCCCTGTACCGGTGGATGTCGGTGCCGGTAGGGGCGGTCTGCCCGTGTCCCGGTGCTGGTTCCTGTCGGTCCCGGTTCCCCGCTCGGTCCCGGTTTCCCGTCGGTCCCGGTTCGGTCCCGGTGTGACCGGGCCGAAGCCGCTAGCGGCGGCCAGCCCCGGTGCCGGTGCCGGTGGATCCCGGTGGCTGCGCTTGGTCCCGGTCTGCCCCAGTCGGTCCCGGTGCCGGTGGGGGCAGTCGGTCACTGTCCCTGTCCCTGTACCGGTGGATGTCGGTGCCGGTAGGGGCGGTCTGCCCGTGTCCCGGTGCCGGTTCCTATTCCTGTTGGTCCCGGTTCCCCGGCTCGGTCCCAGTTTCCCCGCTCGGTCCCGGTTCGGTCCCGATTTCCCGGTTCGGTCCCGGTTCGGTCCCGGTTTCCCGGCTCGGTCTCTGTTCCTGTCGGTCCCGGTTCGGTCCCGGTTCCCCGCTCGGTCCCGGTTCGGTCCCGGTTCGATCCCGGTTCCCCCGTTCGGTCTCTGTTCCTGTCGGTCCCGGTTCGGTCCCGGTTCCCCGCTCGGTCCCGGTTCGGTCCCGGTTCACGGCTCCGTCTCTGTTCCTGTCGGTCCCGGTTCGGTCCCGGTTTCCCCGCTCGGTCCCGGTTCCCGGCTCGGATCCTCCCGACTCCACAGCACCGCCAGGCCACGCCCCTCCCCCGCGCTCTGATTGGTCAACACTACCGGCACGTGCCCTAAAAGCCCCGCCTCCCTCCTCACTTCCGGCGCGCCGCCG
This sequence comes from Passer montanus, assembly GCF_014805655.1. Classification (NCBI taxonomy): domain Eukaryota; kingdom Metazoa; phylum Chordata; class Aves; order Passeriformes; family Passeridae; genus Passer; species Passer montanus. The sequence continues at coordinate 2,678 of NW_024360976.1, read as the reverse complement.
CTCCCCATTGGCCGCCGCGAGGGCGGGAGCGCTTTGTACCAAACGCTGTCCGGGCCGCCGCTGGGCGGGGCTTCGCGGACCCTCGACCAATCGCGTCGCACTTTCCGCCGCTCACGGCCAATCATCTCGCTCGGTGGGCGTGGTCTCGCGTGAGGCGGTCACCGCCATTTTGTCGCTGTCACCGAGTATCGGGTGAGGGGGGACGCGGTGAGCCCCGGGGAGCCCCGGGACGGGCACGGGGAGAACGGGAGGGGCTGGGGATGAGCGGGCAGGGAGCCGTGGCCCTGCTGTCTGTGGGGGAGGATGGCACGGGGTCCCGCAGCCTCGGGAAGCCGCCTAGGAGGGAGCTCAGACCCGGGATGGGAGCGGGGTGAGGTCTGGGCCAGACGCGGGTCCCCGTCCATGGGCTGGGGGCTCACGGAGCAAAACCGGGGCGGAGACTCCGCTCGGGACCCTGAAGGTGTTCCGGCTCATTGTGAGGAGCCCGGGCCTGGGGGGTCTCTCCTGAGGGGGGGTCTCTGCTTCAGGGTTCCCTGAGGGCCCCCCCGCCCTTGGGGGTGAGAGGGGCTCCCATCGGGAATCAGCCGGAGGAGGATCTAGGAAAGGTGGGGGGAACCTTCTCCATCCCCTTCCCCTCCCTGGAGCGGCTCCGACCCCTCAGAGGAAGCGGGGGTTGTGCGGGGAGGGTCTCACCGAGCCCCCCTTCCCTGCCACCCCTCAGGCGGGTCGCGGTGGTGAAGCTGTTCATCGCCGCGTCCCCCCGGAGCCGCCGCGTCCCAGCGCCCGCGTGTCCCCCGGCTCCCCTCGCCTCTCTGCTCTCTTCCAGGGGCAGCGGCCTCGGATGGAGCCGCGTCCCCCCCGCCTGGGCCCCCCCTTTTCCAGCAAAATAAACTTTTTCACCGATTTCTGTCAGAATTTCCGTACTTGGGCCGTGCCTGGGGTGAGGGGCGGGGTCTGCGGGAGGCGGGGCCGGTTCTGTCCAATCAGCGCAGCGCCTGCGGCTTTTTTAAAATCCCGCGCGAAATATGCAAATCAGAGTGGTTCGAGAGGGAGGCGGAGCGAATGTAAATCATGGGCGCGAGCGGCCAATCAGGTTGCCGGAAAGGAAAGGAGGAGTCTACGCCAAGAGAGGGGCGTGGTTATGCAAATTTAGCCGCAAGGGGGACCCGACCCCATTTCAGTCGCGGACCGTGGGACTTATTTTCCCGCCCGGAACGTTTTTCACAAATTCGCGTCGCTGTTTCTGCCCGGAACTTGAGTGGCCCTGTGACGTCACTTCCTGCGCGCCGCCGTCTCCGGGGCTACCATGGCGCTGAACGGCGGTGAGGCCCCGGCGGGACCCCCGGGCCCGGAGCCCCCCCGGGACCTCCCCTCACCACCGGGAGTCACCCCGTAACCCCCCACCCGCCACCGGGGCCGCCCCGAGCCCTGAGGATCCTCCCGGTGACACCCCCCCGGTAACCG
>NW_024360976.1:0-150 GCF_014805655.1 Passer montanus | reverse complement strand
GGTGGCGGCGGCGCGGGCGGCCGTGCTGCACAAGCTGCTCTGGGCCGCGCGGGAGCTGCCGCGCAGCGGCTGCGCCGAGGGCAGCGCCCGCCTCTGCCGCCTGGTGCGGGACTGCGCGCTCGCCCTGCGCGAGCTGCGAGAGCTCCAGGG
>NW_024360975.1:0-248 GCF_014805655.1 Passer montanus | reverse complement strand
CATTAACTAACAATTACTACTCTGAAAAAAAAGCTCCCGTGTCCAGGGTTTCACTTCTCACAATATTCCCGCTCTTTCCTTTTGATCAGGTTTAAACCCGCATCAATTTGTTATTTCTGTTTCTTGGGAATAAAACTTCCATAACTTCTGATACTGGTCATAAACTCTTTTATCTGACTTGTGTTCTCTTTCTTGGCTTTCAACCATCATTATTTTGGTTTGGGCTTGAGTAGTTGTTTCTGAAATGT
>NW_024360974.1:0-248 GCF_014805655.1 Passer montanus | reverse complement strand
ATACATCCTCCTTTTATTCCTAAGTTCCTACAAGACCTCGTTGTCCATCCAGGCTGGACGTTTGAGTCATTGAGTCATTTTTTGGCACACAGGGACAGTCTGTTAGGACAGTTAACAGGGCAGTTACTGTGCCCTCAAGAGCTCTCTTTTGAAGCATGCCCATCTCTCCAGAAGTCCTTTGTTTAAAGGTCTGGTTCCTGAGGAACTCTCTGAATAATCTCCTGCATCGGCTGAAGTCTGTTCCTGTT
>NW_024360973.1:0-248 GCF_014805655.1 Passer montanus | reverse complement strand
CGATGGCGGCGGCGGCGTGAGGGGCCCGCGCCATGTCGTGCTCGCACAGCGCCGTGTTCCTGCTGGACACCGCGGGGCCCGCGCGCCGCCAGCGGCTCCAGCGCGGCGCCCTCCGCCTCCTCGCGCTCCTGGGCTGCCGCTTCGGCCTCTCCCGCCTCCGCTGGGCCTTCCGCTTCTTCGACTCGCTCGGCGGGCGCGGCGGCGCCTCGCGGGGCGGCGGGTTCCGCCCGCCGGGGCCCCGCGCCTGG
>NW_024360972.1:0-248 GCF_014805655.1 Passer montanus | reverse complement strand
CCCCAAAATATCCCATTTCCACCCCAAATCCCAGAGAGAGCACCCCAAAAAATCCCATTTATAGCCTAAATCCCAAATTTCCACCCAAAATCCCAGAGAGATCACCCCAAAATATCCCATTTCTACCCTAAATCCCCAATTTCCAGCCCAAATTCCCCATTTCTAGCCTAAATCCTGGAGAGATCACCTCAAAATTCCCCATTTCCAGCCTAAATCCTGGAGAGAGCACCCCAAAATATCCCATTTCC
>NW_024360971.1:0-248 GCF_014805655.1 Passer montanus | reverse complement strand
GCTCAGGAATTTTGAGGGGGGCAGAATTTGGGTGGGGGGCTCAGGAATATTTGGGGGGGGGTCTCCCGTCCCACACAATTTGGGGAGGGGGCCACCCACGAGCGTCACACGGGGACGGCGTCACCAAGGGGGGGCTTTAATGGGGACCCCCAAAACCCCCAGGGACATTTTGGGGGGGGGTCCTCAAAGTCTTGGGAGGTCCCCAAATGGATTTGGGGGGGGTCTGTCCCAGAACTTGGGGGTCCATC
>NW_024360970.1:0-248 GCF_014805655.1 Passer montanus | reverse complement strand
GCCCTGTCCAGCCTGGCCTTGGACCTTTCAGGGGTTTGGGGCAGCCCCAGCATTGCCCTGGATCCTCCCCCCATCCCAGGAAAAGCTTTGGGATCTCAAACACCCCGTGGGATGCAGTCCTGAGTCATCCCAAAATCACAGCTCCCCTTTGGAGTCCCTCCGAGTTTTCCCTGGAATTTTCCCCTCTCCTGGTGAACATTCCCAGCTCTCCCAGAGCCAAGGGGCTCCAAAATCCTGGAATGGTTTGG
>NW_024360969.1:0-248 GCF_014805655.1 Passer montanus | reverse complement strand
TCTGCGGCGGACACGCCTCCCTCAGCGCATAGGCCACGCCTCTTCTGCAGTGGGCACGCCTCCTCAGAGCGGAGGCCACGCCCCTTCCGTGGTGGAAATGCCTCCTCATGGCAGAGGCCACGCCCCCTCTGCGGTGGGCACGCCCCCTTGTGGCAGAGACCACGCCCCTTCTGTGGCGGACACGCCTCTTAGCTCGGAGTCCACGCCCCTTCTGCGGCAGACACGCCTCCCTCAGCGCAGAGGCCACG
>NW_024360968.1:0-248 GCF_014805655.1 Passer montanus | reverse complement strand
CTGTGAAGCAAACATCTGAATTTTTGGCACCATTCCAGTGAACCTCCTTGCTTATACTTTATACCTCTTTCCTTACCCCATTTATATCTGCTCTACCTCTGTTTCAGGCTGTGTAGTACAGACACTGACTACAACTTTTTTTTTGTACAAGAATGTCTCATTCATAATTTGTTCCTACCCAGCATTGACATAACTTGCTAATGTTTAACATTGATACAGAGAGGCAAACTAAGCAGGGCCAGCACTGT
>NW_024360967.1:0-248 GCF_014805655.1 Passer montanus | reverse complement strand
GGGCAGCACTGGGAGGCACTGGGCAGCACCAGGCTGTACTGGGCAGCACTGGTCAGCCCTGCTCAGCCCATCCCACACTCCCCCCAGCTGGACCCCTCCCGGCCGTACCGCTACGTGCCGCCCCCCGCGCCCCCCATCGCCCCGCCCTACGCCCGGGCCTGCCGCCTGCGCCGGGGGGAGAGCCCGGGACGGGAGAGACCCCGGGGGGAGCACCGGGACCGGGAGAGACCCCGGGGGGAGAGCCCCGG
>NW_024360966.1:0-248 GCF_014805655.1 Passer montanus | reverse complement strand
ACAGAAATGAGACACTCTATCTCATTATGTATCTTGTAAGCGAAATTAGGACAATTCAGAGGTTAGAAGGCAATTACTGAAGTGTTCTTGTTTATGAGATTTTTCCATGTCATTGTGGTTCTCTGTGATGGCAAAGCATCTGTGGAAGGAGAGAAATTCCACAATGCAGAGAGGTTTGGAGCTGGTGTTAGCCCACACGAGCATAGCCAGACAAACATTCCTTTGAGGGGTCATCCTTCTGCACCACA
>NW_024360965.1:0-5060 GCF_014805655.1 Passer montanus | reverse complement strand
GCGCCGCCGCCTCCCCCCGCATCCGAGGGGGAGCCCCCTCCCCGCAGGAGCCCCCCGAGCGTGGGGAGCGCGCGGGGGGGCGCGGGCAGCGCGGGACCCCCGGGGTGGGCGAGCAGCAGCTCCTGCAGGTACTGGCGGCGGGTGCGGGCGGCCATGGCCCCCAGGCGCCCCCCCCGCGCCGCCGCGTTCTCGCCGTTGATGGCCTTGGCCAGCAGGAAGGGGCGCAGCCCCGAGCCCCCCAAAAAGCGCTGCCCCTCCGCCAGGGGCGGCCCGAAAGGGGGGGTGTCCTCGGGACGGACCACGGCCACGCTGGGGGGGGGAAAAGGGGGGGTTAGGGACCCCAAAAAATGTGTGGGAGACCCCCCAAGAGTCCTGAGAGCGTGGGGGGAAAGAGACCCCAAAAATGTGTGGGAGACCCCCCCAAGAGTCCTGAGAGCCCGGGGGGAAAGAGACCCCAAAAATGTGTGGGAGACCCCCAAAGGTTGGGGGAGATCCCCCAGAAATCCTGAGAGCCCGGGGGGGAAAGGGGGGGTTTAGTGACCCCTAAAATGTGTGGGAGACCCCCAAAGGTTGGGGGAGACCTCCCCAGGAATCCTGAGAGCCTGGGAGGAAAGAGACCCCAAAAATGTGTGGGAGACCCCAAAAGGTTGGGGGAGATCCCCCCACGAGTCCTGAGAGCCTGGGGGGAAAGAGACCCCAAAAATGTGTGGGAGACCCTTAAGGGTTGGGGGAGACCCCCCTAGGAATACTGAGACCCCCCCCCAGGAATCCTAGGAGACCGCCACTCCTGTTTGAGACCCTCAGGGACCCCCAGACTCCCCCTGGGACGCCCAGAACCCCTCGTGGGAGCCCCCCCACCCCCATTTGAGACCCTCAGGGACCCCCAAACCCCCCCCCCGGGACCCCCGGGACCCCCGGGACCCCCCTCACCTGGCAGGTGCGCAGGATGATCCTGTGACCCCCCGGGACCCCCCGGGACCCCCGGGACCCCCGGGACCCCCCTCACCTGGCAGGTGCGCAGGATGATCCTGTGACCCCCCGGGACCCCCCGGGACCCCCGGGACCCCCGGGACCCCCCTCACCTGGCAGGTGCGCAGGATGATCCTGTGACCCCCCGGGACCCCCCGGGACCCCCGGGACCCCCGGGACCCCCCTCACCTGGCAGGTGCGCAGGATGATCCTGTGACCCCCCGGGACCCCCCGGGACCCCCGGGACCCCCGGGACCCCCCTCACCTGGCAGGTGCGCAGGATGATCCTGTGACCCCCCGGGACCCCCCGGGACCCCCGGGACCCCCGGGACCCCCCTCACCTGGCAGGTGCGCAGGATGATCCTGTGACCCCCCGGGACCCCCCGGGACCCCCGGGACCCCCGGGACCCCCCTCACCTGGCAGGTGCGCAGGATGATCCTGTGACCCCCCGGGACCCCCCGGGACCCCCGGGACCCCCGGGACCCCCCTCACCTGGCAGGTGCGCAGGATGATCCTGTGACCCCCCGGGACCCCCCGGGACCCCCGGGACCCCCGGGACCCCCCTCACCTGGCAGGTGCGCAGGATGATCCTGTGACCCCCCGGGACCCCCCGGGACCCCCGGGACCCCCGGGACCCCCCTCACCTGGCAGGTGCGCAGGATGATCCTGTGACCCCCCGGGACCCCCCGGGACCCCCGGGACCCCCGGGACCCCCCTCACCTGGCAGGTGCGCAGGATGATCCTGTGACCCCCCGGGACCCCCCGGGACCCCCGGGACCCCCGGGACCCCCCTCACCTGGCAGGTGCGCAGGATGATCCTGTGACCCCCCGGGACCCCCCGGGACCCCCGGGACCCCCGGGACCCCCCTCACCTGGCAGGTGCGCAGGATGATCCTGTGACCCCCCGGGACCCCCCGGGACCCCCGGGACCCCCGGGACCCCCCTCACCTGGCAGGTGCGCAGGATGATCCTGTGACCCCCCGGGACCCCCCGGGACCCCCGGGACCCCCGGGACCCCCCTCACCTGGCAGGTGCGCAGGATGATCCTGTGACCCCCCGGGACCCCCCGGGACCCCCGGGACCCCCGGGACCCCCCTCACCTGGCAGGTGCGCAGGATGATCCTGTGACCCCCCGGGACCCCCCGGGACCCCCGGGACCCCCGGGACCCCCCTCACCTGGCAGGTGCGCAGGATGATCCTGTGACCCCCCGGGACCCCCCGGGACCCCCGGGACCCCCGGGACCCCCCTCACCTGGCAGGTGCGCAGGATGATCCTGTGACCCCCCGGGACCCCCCGGGACCCCCGGGACCCCCGGGACCCCCCTCACCTGGCAGGTGCGCAGGATGATCCTGTGACCCCCCGGGACCCCCCGGGACCCCCGGGACCCCCGGGACCCCCCTCACCTGGCAGGTGCGCAGGATGATCCTGTGACCCCCCGGGACCCCCCGGGACCCCCGGGACCCCCGGGACCCCCCTCACCTGGCAGGTGCGCAGGATGATCCTGTGACCCCCCGGGACCCCCCGGGACCCCCGGGACCCCCGGGACCCCCCTCACCTGGCAGGTGCGCAGGATGATCCTGTGACCCCCCGGGACCCCCCGGGACCCCCGGGACCCCCGGGACCCCCCTCACCTGGCAGGTGCGCAGGATGATCCTGTGACCCCCCGGGACCCCCCGGGACCCCCGGGACCCCCGGGACCCCCCTCACCTGGCAGGTGCGCAGGATGATCCTGTGACCCCCCGGGACCCCCCGGGACCCCCGGGACCCCCGGGACCCCCCTCACCTGGCAGGTGCGCAGGATGATCCTGTGACCCCCCGGGACCCCCCGGGACCCCCGGGACCCCCGGGACCCCCCTCACCTGGCAGGTGCGCAGGATGATCCTGTGACCCCCCGGGACCCCCCGGGACCCCCGGGACCCCCGGGACCCCCCTCACCTGGCAGGTGCGCAGGATGATCCTGTGACCCCCCGGGACCCCCCGGGACCCCCGGGACCCCCGGGACCCCCCTCACCTGGCAGGTGCGCAGGATGATCCTGTGACCCCCCGGGACCCCCCGGGACCCCCGGGACCCCCGGGACCCCCCTCACCTGGCAGGTGCGCAGGATGATCCTGTGACCCCCCGGGACCCCCCGGGACCCCCGGGACCCCCGGGACCCCCCTCACCTGGCAGGTGCGCAGGATGATCCTGTGACCCCCCGGGACCCCCCGGGACCCCCGGGACCCCCGGGACCCCCCTCACCTGGCAGGTGCGCAGGATGATCCTGTGACCCCCCGGGACCCCCCGGGACCCCCGGGACCCCCGGGACCCCCCTCACCTGGCAGGTGCGCAGGATGATCCTGTGACCCCCCGGGACCCCCCGGGACCCCCGGGACCCCCGGGACCCCCCTCACCTGGCAGGTGCGCAGGATGATCCTGTGACCCCCCGGGACCCCCCGGGACCCCCGGGACCCCCGGGACCCCCCTCACCTGGCAGGTGCGCAGGATGATCCTGTGACCCCCCGGGACCCCCCGGGACCCCCGGGACCCCCGGGACCCCCCTCACCTGGCAGGTGCGCAGGATGATCCTGTGACCCCCCGGGACCCCCCGGGACCCCCGGGACCCCCGGGACCCCCCTCACCTGGCAGGTGCGCAGGATGATCCTGTGACCCCCCGGGACCCCCCGGGACCCCCGGGACCCCCGGGACCCCCCTCACCTGGCAGGTGCGCAGGATGATCCTGTGACCCCCCGGGACCCCCCGGGACCCCCGGGACCCCCGGGACCCCCCTCACCTGGCAGGTGCGCAGGATGATCCTGTGACCCCCCGGGACCCCCCGGGACCCCCGGGACCCCCGGGACCCCCCTCACCTGGCAGGTGCGCAGGATGATCCTGTGACCCCCCGGGACCCCCCGGGACCCCCGGGACCCCCGGGACCCCCCTCACCTGGCAGGTGCGCAGGATGATCCTGTGACCCCCCGGGACCCCCCGGGACCCCCGGGACCCCCGGGACCCCCCTCACCTGGCAGGTGCGCAGGATGATCCTGTGACCCCCCGGGACCCCCCGGGACCCCCGGGACCCCCGGGACCCCCCTCACCTGGCAGGTGCGCAGGATGATCCTGTGACCCCCCGGGACCCCCCGGGACCCCCGGGACCCCCGGGACCCCCCTCACCTGGCAGGTGCGCAGGATGATCCTGTGACCCCCCGGGACCCCCCGGGACCCCCGGGACCCCCGGGACCCCCCTCACCTGGCAGGTGCGCAGGATGATCCTGTGACCCCCCGGGACCCCCCGGGACCCCCGGGACCCCCGGGACCCCCCTCACCTGGCAGGTGCGCAGGATGATCCTGTGACCCCCCGGGACCCCCCGGGACCCCCGGGACCCCCGGGACCCCCCTCACCTGGCAGGTGCGCAGGATGATCCTGTGACCCCCCGGGACCCCCCGGGACCCCCGGGACCCCCGGGACCCCCCTCACCTGGCAGGTGCGCAGGATGATCCTGTGACCCCCCGGGACCCCCCGGGACCCCCGGGACCCCCGGGACCCCCCTCACCTGGCAGGTGCGCAGGATGATCCTGTGACCCCCCGGGACCCCCCGGGACCCCCGGGACCCCCGGGACCCCCCTCACCTGGCAGGTGCGCAGGATGATCCTGTGCAGCGCCTGCGGCCGCGCTCCCTCCTTCTCCTCCCGCCGCAGGGACACGGCCACGGGCCCCAGCCGGGGGTCCTCGCCCAGCAGGTTGTGGTGCTCTGGGAGGGGGGGGTCGGGATCCTCAGGACCCCCCCAGAAGCCCCCAGACCCCCCCAAGCTGGACTCTGGGCAGACCCCCCGGGACCCCCGGGCCCCCCCTCACCTGGCAGGTGCGCAGGATGATCCTGTGCAGCGCCTGCGGCCGCGCTCCCTCCTTCTCCTCCCGCCGCAGGGACACGGCCACGGGCCCCAGCCGGGGGTCCTCGCCCAGCAGGTTGTGGTGCTCTGGGAGGGGGGGGTCGGGATCCTCAGGACCCCCCCAGAAGCCCCCAGACCCCCCCAAGCTGGACTCTGGGCGTTCTCACCCCGTGGTTCCGATACTCTGGGGAGGGGGCTCAGGACCCTCCCCACCCCCCCCA